>NW_022436972.1:2516481-2639250 GCF_009761245.1 Sapajus apella
AAGGAAGGAAGGAAGGAAGGAAGGAAGGAAGGAAGGAAGGAAGGAAGGAAAGGAGGGAGGGAGGGAGGAAGGAGAAAGAAGGGAGGGAGGAGAAAGAAGACAGAAAGAAACGCTGAATGTTACAGATATTGACACAGACACGCCTACATTGGAATGCATATTCTCTCTGGGCTTTTACAGTCAGGGAAGTGCTGAGTCACTACCTGGCGTACTCACATGCCTGAAGTTTATAAGCCAGTCCCATGCTGGCAGAGTCAGCGTGGACCCAGTGGGTCATGTAGACCTCTTTCCACTCACCAGCCTTGCTTGTGACGGGGGAGAGCTCCTTAGCAGTTACTAGCAGTGGCTCACTTGAAGCTTTTGACAAATATAGAGATTCCTAAGAAAGCTTGGCAGGTTGTGGCAAAAATTATTTGCTTGGGTAAACTTTAGTCAGACTCTGGAATCTTCTCCTAGGGCCATCTGTGCACTTCCTTGTAAAATCCAGTTTTAGCAAAGAACCCTGCTAAGTCAGTTAAGCAAGAATCCCCCACCTTCAATATCTGATCACCTTCATGTCTGATTGGGCTCTTCTCCCTCCACCAGCCCTGTGGGATGGCTGGTCTCCTGGGCCGTCTTCAGCAAGAATCCTGTTGTTAGTTTAGCCAGCATCTCCGTCAGTCCTAAGTTTCCTCTTAGTGATTTTCCCTCCACTGACCCCCAGCCTGCTCCTTGGCTATAGATTCCTACTTGCTCATGCTGTATTCAGAGTTGAGCCCACTCTCTCCCACTGCAAAATCTCACTGCGTGGTGGTCCATATATCTGTGGCGATGGTCCTGAATAAAGTCGGCGGTACCATGCTTTAACAAGCATCGTTGGGTCATTTTTCTCCCTAACACTGACTACATCACATGGCCTCTGACACTCGCGGGACTCCTTAGAAGCGAGCTCAGGAGAAAGGGGAAGTATCAGGGCAGCTGGGTTCACTGGGATTAGGAATAAAAGCAGCGCCCTGGGCATCTAAGGGCAAAGATGAAGCTGGGTATGTAGCTAAGGAGTCTCTGAGTAAAACACGAAAGAAGAAAGACATACCAGGGAAGAAGCAGATCTGGCTAAAGGCCATGGGAATTTGGATGTGATGGGTGGGAGAAAGTAACTTTAAGAAGGATGCACGGAGAAAACAGCTGCAGCTAGCGTACTTTGATAAGCACTCTGATATTTGGGAAGATAGAGTGTACGTGTCCAGGAAGCCACAACTCTGCAGGTCCATTCCAGGTATGCTCCCCGGGTTGCTCAGGCCCAGAGCCCCGACCTGCCCCCCTGGGTGGGCGCTTCGAGTACACCTCCACCAGGGGGCAGTGCGGTCCACGAGGATCAGGCCATTCCAGCCGACGCAGGCACTTCCTGTGGAGCCCCGAGCAAAAGGGGACGGTTGCCTTTCAGGGTCTCAGGGCTCAGTGTGTTAACGGGACGCCCCCGCATCCCGGTCCAGCCGGCGTCGTCCGCACTGATGCTGTTGCCGGGGGAACGGGGCCCGGCCCGGCGGCACAGCCGCAGGAACAGACGCCCTGGCTCCTGCGTGCCCCTTCTGGCCGCCGCTGCTGCAGCTGCTGCGGTGGCCCGAGGTCTCCGGACGGCCGCCCGCACTCCGCCCCTTCCTCCTGCCGCCTCCCGTCCCCTGGCCCTTGCTTCAAAGCCCTCCTCCCCTTCCTTGGGAGCAGAGGGATCCCAGGGAGCAGAGCCGGCTCCGTATCTGGGCTTTTTACTGCCTCACTGATCCTCTGCACTGTGCTGAGGAGAAGCTATTTATTTTTTCTCAGGAAACCTCCACATCTAGGTGGGAAAGGGCAGGTTTCCTGGAAGCGCGGTTCTAGAAAGGCCTCCCCTCCCTAAGAAGCAAACCAAACAATCTCGGTACTTCCCGTTTCCTCCGTTTAAAGCACTCCCCCAGCTGGCCGGAGCCGGGCAAAAGCACTTCAAAGGCTCAGCGGGCCAGGTGTGGACGCCAGGCTTCTTCCTTTTAACTCTTTGTGGTCTACTCTAACTGGGTTTTTAGTTGTCCTACTAAACGGTTTGTGGCTACTAAAGGAGCACGGTTATGAAATCCTCGTCAATTCCGCTGAAACTCTGTGCGTACGCAGTCGTGACGCCATACATATGTCATGACGCTTGCGTCCAGATGTCACTGGGGCAAAAAGCACACAGTGGGTGCTGGGGTCACGTGTAAATATTTACGTTTATTAAAATCTGCAAAATGCATACCCGTTACACTTTACTTGCAAAATTATGCTGTTTTCTTTCTTTCTTTTCTTTTTTTTTTTTTTTGAGACGGAGTTTCGCTCTTGTTATCCAGGCTGGAGTGCAATGGCGTGATCTCGGCTCACCGCAACCTCCGCCTCCTGGGTTCAGGCAATTCTCCTGCCTCAGCCTCCTGAGTAGCTGGGATTACAGGCACGCACCACCATGCCCAGCTAATTTTTTTGTATTTTTGGTAGAAACGGGGTTTCACCATGTTGACCAGGATGGTCTCGATCTATTGACCTCGTGATCCACCCGCCTCGGCCTCCCAAAGTGCTGGGATTACAGGCTTGAGCCACCTCGCTTCTATTTCTCCTTGTAGTTGTTCTCCTTGAGAGGTACAATGGTAATGGCATGTAAGAGTCTCAAGTTTAGGGAGTCACTTCTTAGATACAAATGTTGCTTTTTTTTTTTTTTTTAACTCCATTTTATAAAGTGAATCTTTCATGGAGGGAACCTGTGAAGGAACTTACCATCAGGTAAACCTCATTATAAATTAGTCTGTTGGAGACTGGAAAGATCTTGAGAAAGGTGACCTTTATGCATCTGGGCAGATTCCTGCCTCACAGCGCCTCCTTTTCCTGTGGAAAATTGGGAAGGATGTATGTCTCACAAAGGTTGAAGATCGAAATCCAAAGGAGATGATGAATGGGAAAGTGCTTCATCAAACTTGGATGCACTGACCAAAGGTCAAGGCTATTAGAATTGTAACAGCAGCAGAGGAAAGAGGAGGCTGCAGAGAGGGGAATGAGCCCAGGAGTTCCAGACCAGCCTGGGCAACATAACATAGAGACCTTGTCTCTACAAAAAATCAAAAAATTAGCTGGGCATGGTGGCGAACACCTGTGCTTCCAGCTTTCCAGCTACTTAAGAGGCTGAGGTGGGAGGATTGCTTGAGCCCAGGAGCTTGAGGCTGCAGTGAACCATGATGTCATTGCACTCCAGCCTGAGCGATAGAGCAAGACCCTGCCTCAAAAAAAAAAAAAAAAAAAAAAAAAAAAAAAAAAAAGAATAAAAATTAACCAAGTTTAACAATTTCTATGGGTTTTCATTTCCTTATGAAGCCTCCTATGTCATATAAAACTTAAATACATTTATATGCTTTTCTCTTGTTAATATGTCTTTTGTTACAGGGACCTCAGCCATGAACCTAGGATGGGTAAAGAAAAAGATATTTTTCTTCCCCTACATCTGTGTTCTACCTATTCATTCCTCCCTTCCTTCCCTCCTCTACTCTTACTGATGTTCTGGTTACTGTTTTAAAAAACACAGTAACCTACCGTTTGTATTAAAACCTACTGTTTTAAATAACATGAAAGATACCATTGCATCCATTTAAGTGTACAGTACAGCAGTGTTAACTGCATGCACCCTGTTGTGCAACAGACTTCTGGAATATTCGTTATCTTGCAAAACTGAAACTCTACATCCACTAAACAACAATGCTTTTCCCCCTCACCCCAGCACCTGGCAATCACCATTCTAGTTTTAATTTCTAAGAGTTTGACTACTTCAGATGCACATATAAGGAGAATCATACAGCATTTGTCTTTTCATGACTGGCTTATTTCTCTTACCTTAACATCCCAACAAGTTTCATCCATGTTGTAGCATATAACATGATTTCCTTTTCTGAGGCTCAATAATACTCCCTTGTATGTATATACCACATTTTCCTTATCTATTTGTTCATTTATAGGCATTTGGCTTACTTCTGTATCTTGCCTATTATTAATAATGCCACGATGACTATGAGTGTGAAACTGTTTCTTTGAGACCCTGTTTTCAATTCTTTTGGAGATATACCCAGTAGTGGAATTGTTGAATCATATGGTAATTATATTTGTAACTTTTTAGGAAAACTTGATATTGTTTTTCGTAGTGACTACACCATTTTACACACCCACCAACAGTCCACAAGGGCTCCATTTTCTCCAAGCCCTCACCAACACCTGTTACTTCCTGTTTTCCTGATAGCGGCTATTTTAATAGGCATCAAGTAATAACTTAATGTAATTTTGATTTGAATTTCCCTAATAATTAGGATGTTAAGCATATTTTCATGTGCTTGTGGGCCATTTGTAGTTCTTGTTTGGAGAAATATCTATTCAAGTCTTTCGCCCATTTTACAAAAGGTTATCTGCTTTTTGTTGTTATTATTGAACTGTAGGAATTCTTTGTATATTCTGGATATTAATCCTTCATCAGATACATGGTTTGAAAATATTTTTTTCTATTCTGTAAGTTGCCTTTTCATGCTGTCAATTATTTCCCTTGCTGTGCAGAAGTATTTAAGTTTGATGTAGTCCCATTTGTCTATTTTTGCTGTTGTTACCTGTGCTTTGGTGTCATGTCTAAGATCCTTGTAAAATCTAATGTCATGGGGCTTTTCCTCTACTTTTTTTTGGTAGAAGTTTTATAGTTTCACGTGTTATATTTAGGTTTCTAATACATCTTAGGTTAATTTTTGTTTATGTTTTAAAGTAAGTGTTCAACTTCATTCTTTTACATATGGATATCCAGTTTTTCCAGGACCATTTGTTGAAAAGACAATCTTTTCTCCACTGAGTGACTTTGGCATCCTTGTCAAAGATCATTTGGCCATATATGTGAAGGTTTATTTCTGCATTTTTTCTGTTTCTTTGACTATATGTATGTCTTTATGCATAAACCATACTGTTTTGATTATTGTAGCTTTATAATATGTTTTGAAATCAGGAAGTGTGAGGCCTCCATTTTTATTTTTCTTTTTCAAGATTATTTTGGCTATTCAGGGTGATTTGATGTTCCATATAAATTTGAGGACTTTTTCCCCCCACTTTTGCAAAAAAGGCCATTGGGATTTTGATAGGGATTGCATTGAATCTGTGGATCAGTTTGTGTAGTATGAGCATTTTAATAATATTAATTTTTCCAATCCATGAACACAGGATATCTTTTTATTTATTTGTATCTTCTTTAATTTCTTTAAGTGATCTTTTGTAGTTTTCAGTGTACAATCCTTTGTAGTTTTGCTTAAGTTTATTCATATGTTTTTCTTTTTGATGCTATTGTAAATGGAATTGTTTCTCACTATTTAAAATTTATTCTTGTTTAGTATATAGAAACACAATTGATTTTTGAATCCTGCAGACTTGCTGTATTTTAAAATTACTTCTAAATAGTTTTTTGGTGGAATCTTTAGGATTTTATATTTATTAAATTATGTCATCTGCAAACAGATAGATTTTTGCTTCCTTCTTTCCAATTTGGATACATTTTATTTATTTTTCTTGCCAAATTGCTCTGGCTAGGAATTCCAGTACATGTTGAATAATGGGATAAGAGTGGAAATCCTTGCCTTGTTCCTGATCTTAGAGGTATATTTCACAATTTCTTTTTTTTTTTTTTTTTTGAGACGGAGTTTCACTCATGTTACCCAGGCTGGAGTGCAATGGCGTGATCTCGGCTCACCGCAACCTCCGCCTCCTGGGTTCAGGCAATTCTCTTGCCTCAGCCTCCTGAGTAGTTGGGATTACAGGCACGCACCACCATGCCCAGCTAATTTTTTGTATTTTTAGTAGAGACGGGGTTTCACCATGTTGACCAGGATGGTCTTGATCTCTTGACCTTGTGATCCACCCGCCTCGGCCTCCCAAAGTGCTGGGATTACAGGCTTGAGCCACCACGCCCGGCCTATTTCACAATTTCTATCGTATTAGTTGTGGGCTATTTATATATGGCCTTTATTATGTTTAGATAATTTGCATGTTTTTCTAGTTTGTTGGGTGCTTTATCATGAAGGGTATTGAATTTTGTAAAATGCCTTTTTTCTGTATCAATTGAGATGATCATGTGGCTTTTGTCCTTCATTCTGTTATTATGGTATATTTAATTGATTATCATATTTTGAACCATCCTTGCATTCCACAAATAAATCTCACTTGGTTATGATGTATAATCTCTTTTTATATGTTGTTGAATTTAGTTTGATAGTCTTTCATTGAGAATTTTTGCATTAATATTCATCAAGGTTATTGGTCTGTAGTTTTCTTTTCTTTTTTTGAGACAGAGTTTTGCTCTTGTTGCCCAGGCAGGAGTGTAATGGTGCAATCTTAGCTCACTGCAACCTCCACCTCCTGGGTTCAAGGAATTCTCTTGCCTCAGCCTCCCAAGTAGCTGGGATTACAGGCATGCACCAGCACACTCTGCTAATTTTGTATTTTTAGCAAAGATGGGGTTTTGCTGTGCTGTCGAAGGCTGGTCACAAGCTCCTGACCTCAGGTGATCCACGTGCCTCAGCCTCCCAAAGTGTTGAGATAACAGGCGCGAGCCATCACAGCTGACCAGTTTTATTTTCTTATAGTATCTTTGTCTGATTTTATTATCAGGGTAGTGGGGTCCTCAAAAAATGAGTTTGGAAGTATTCCGTCCTCTTCATTTTTTAAAAGAAAAGTTTAAGAAGAATTGGTGTTGATTCTTTCTGAAATATTTTGTAGAATTCTCCAGTGAAGCCATCTAGTCCTGGACCAGTGTAGTTTTTTGATATTGTATAATATAATGTGTCTGCATTTAAAAGGTTTCTCTATACTATTGAACTAAATTTTCCAGCTGACCAATGAATTATGTTAAAAAATCATGCATGGGCAAAAGAGTCATTCAAAGTGCAAGATAGACCGATGAATTTTAATGTAACAGAGTATAAAAAGTTCATTCATATAGTTTTTTTTTTCTTTTTAAGCTCTACCTTGCTTGCTTTAATATATAGTTTAGTATCAAAAAAGGATACACAGATTTATCTAAAAAGACTATTAGAAACTTATTCTTTCACAACCACCTGTCTGTATGAGGCTCGATTTTCTTCATGTGCTTTAACCTGAACAACAAATTGTAACTGACTGTGAAAACAAGGAATTGTAATGTTGAAGAAGGTAAGCATTAAGGGGATTGGTGCAAATTAACTTTAAAAAAATTCCATTTCAATCCTTGAATTCCAAGACCTTAACTTCTTAAAAGTAAGACTTAAGGCTGGTGAGGTGGCTGACACCTATAATCCCAGCACTTTGGGAGGCCAAGGCGGGTAGATCACCCGAGGTCAGGAGTTCAATATCAGCCTGGCCAAGATTATGAAACTCCCTCTGTACTAAAAATACAAAATTAGCTGGGCATAGTGGCATGTGCCTGTAATCCCAGCTAATTGAGAGGCTGAGATAGGAGAATCACTTGAACCCAAGAGGTGGAGGTTGCAGTGAGCCGAGATTGTGACATTGCATTCCAGCCTGGGCAACAAAAGTGAAACTCTGTCTCAAAAAACCCATACATAAATAAAAGTAAGATTTAAAAAACCCTTGCCTAAGAAGTGTTGTCAAATAGAAACTAACAATTTGTTCTCATCTTTCTGTAATGCCACATGGCTGTGTGTGTGTGTGTGTGTGTGTGTCCATTCTTTCTTTTGCCCTGGTTGTCTTATTACTAGGTATATAGTCTAAGAAACAAATTCTAAGGAATACTAAAAGACAAAAAGGAAATTCAAACAATATGTTTATCATAGCACAATTCACAATAGTGAAAAATTGAAGCAACCCCAGTAACCAATGAATAGCAAATGTCAAGCAGACAAGAGTACATCAGTATAATAAAACACCATGTAACCATTAATACGGAAGTAAACAGATGATATTTAAAAAAATAAGCATACACAATAGTTTGTAGTATAATCATTGATTCTAATTCTATAAATATTCATGTTTGAAAATAGACCAGAATGAGAAATATTTTAGGTAAGTAGATTTTTTTTCTGCAAAGTAGTTACGTGCACATTAACATTTATAAATGACAGGCAACCAGTGCAAGAATAATAAATTCTGGATACTAGAAGGGCACACAAACAGGCCAGGTAAACCAATTTAGTGTTAGTGGAGCCGCTCGATCTCCTCTTTGCCCTCCCATTTCCTTACAGTCTGGTCAGGGGGAGTAGGAGGGTGGCACAGTTGTGGGGGTCCACAGGCAAAGGCACTGACTGGGGTCCATGAAGAGGATCAGCAGAAGTTGGGGCACCAGCCAGAGATGCTTGGTTGACTTGGGAGTACATCAGACCTCATCTGGTCTCCCTGCTTATTCTTGGATTGGAAGGGCCTAGGGGTTTGCAATCCAACCCAACCAGATTGATCACACATTTATTGAGTGCCTACTGTGTACCAGGTACTGTACTAGGCTTTGGAACCAAAGGTTGGCCAAGACATGGGCCCTGCCCATAAGCAGCTCTCAATCTGGATGAACATAACCAGATATCAGGCAATCTCTATGAGCCATGAAATGGGCAGGCACTGATATTTTTAGATACGTGAAGACAAGACATACTGAAAACCCCCACTG
Organism: Sapajus apella; assembly: GCF_009761245.1. Taxonomy (NCBI): domain Eukaryota; kingdom Metazoa; phylum Chordata; class Mammalia; order Primates; family Cebidae; genus Sapajus; species Sapajus apella. The sequence goes on from NW_022436972.1 coordinate 2,525,114, forward strand.
ATGAATAAGTTTCATAATTTTTGGAATAATTGACTCAAGCTGCTCACAGTCTGTGTCTCAGTGACTCACTCCATTCCAGATCACCTTGGATGGAAGGTTTGAGGAGGCTCGGAAGGGGGAAAAGACAGCAACGCAAAACAAAACAGCAATGACATAAACAGGGCAGCTTCGTAACAAATTGCGTGACTCTTTGGAGGAAGAGGAATGAACATGATTCTATTTGTGAAGGGAAATGTGATGATTTATCTCTCAAAATTGTTGTTCCTTCCTGCAACTACAAAAAAAGAAGGTAGGGCCAATGAAACTATCTCAAGGTCATCTTTGGGAGCCTAAAAATAGATACACAAGCATGGAAGCACACAGAACAAGCAGAGAGGTCTAGGTTTTAAGCCCTGGTCTACTAACCAGCTGTGTGGCCGGGGGGAGCCACTTGCGCGATTCCCTGTTGTCAAATATTATCTTCCTTATCAGAATATTGTGAGAATACATAATGCGGGACTGTGAATCGTAAAATAGAACAAAAGTGTAGGATGACCATTGCAGTGGCAGAGTCTATACAGCGTTCTGTAGCGATGACAAAAGCAACGGTCATCTTTCCAGTGCTGTTTTTCCTAAGACTCCATGCATGCTATTACATAAAATAGCTCAAACCAAGCACAGAGCTTTCAGTAAGCATTTTGGGCTCTACCCCAAATTCTGATTAATCCTGAGTCTTGGCACTTGGAGGGACTGGTTCTAATTTTTCTGGGTAGAAAGTAGAACAAACTCGTTAGCAAGTGCCAGATATGGTCCTCAGCCCCATCTGGTGTGGTTCGCTAGAGGGTGCTGATGGCATTTCTGGTGTGTTTGATGCTGTGAAGACAGTTGTCATTAGGAACTCCTCGCCCAGGGAACAGAGGCTGACACCTGGAATGCAGGTGCAACAGGAAAGATGAAGGCGGGATGAGGTGGTTTTGGAGGGATGGGTCACGCTAGTGACTCACTCACTCTGACATCCTTAGCAACTTGGGACATGCCGGTGAGGGCAGCAATAGCTGGCAGGGGTCTCCCAGCCCCTCAGTGTTATAAATAATGCCACAGGTCTCTGAGGAGGAGCTGGAAGGGGAGGGTAAAGGCTGTCAAAGGCAAACTGAGGAGTCAGGAGCTTGTCCCCATGCCCACTCCCCTGTCCATGCTGGCCCTTTGCTCCATGGAGCAAAGGTTCTAGGACCAGGACTATGGCAGCTTTGAGCTCAAATCTTGTGTGTGTGTGTGTGTGTGTGTGTGCACGCGCGCGTGTATGGGCCTGGTGCTCACAGGCGCAGGAATCCAGTTAGGAGATTAAGGCATTGGCTGAGATGAGCTCTAGGGTGGGAACGGCATGCCCAGGGGTGGGCAGAGGTTTTAATACGCTGGGCAGCAGCCTGAGAGCCTGGCAACAAGTCCTGGTGGGGAACAAGTCCAGATGCAGCTCCAGGACAGGCCCTGAGACCCGGGCCAGGCTGAGAGGGGAGATGGCAGAGGGCCTCTTTCTTTTCTTTCTTTTTTTTTTTTTTTTTTTTGAGTCAGAGTCTTGCTCTTTCGCCAAGCTGGAGTGCAGTGGCACGATCTTGGCTCACTGCAACCTCTATCTCCTGGATTCAAGCGATTCCACTGCCTCAGCCTCCCGAGTAGCTGGGACAACAGGTGTGCACCACCACACACGGCTAATTTTTTGTATTTTAGTAGAGATGGAGTTTCACCATGGTCAGGATGGTCTCAATCTTCTGACCTCATAATCTGCCCACCTCAGCCTCCCAACGTGCTGGGATTACAGGCGTGAGCCACTGTGCCCAGCCAAGAGGGCCTCTTCTATTCGAGATAACTCAGATAAATGAAGTTTCCAAATACCGGATTGCATCATTCCAGTTGCAATGTACATGCCCCCCAGAAGGTGCTTAAGGTGGTGTTCTTCAACAGACAGGCCCCAGATGCAAGCATCAGAAGCACCCAGATAACTCCAATTAAAAAGTCTACTTTGGGCCGGGCGCGGTGGCTCAAGCCTGTAATGCCAGCACTTTGGGAGGCTGAGGCGGGTGGATCACGAGGTCAAGAGATCGAGACCATCCTGGTCAAAATGGTGAAACCCTGTCTCTACTACAAATACAAAAATTCAGCTGGGCCTGGTGGCGCGTGCCTGTAATCCCAGCTACTCAGGAGGCTGAGGCAGGAGAATTGCCTGAACTCAGGAGGCGGAGGTTGCGGTGAGCCGAGATCGCGCCATTGCACTCCAGCCTGGGTAACAAGAGCGAAACTCCGTCTCAAAAAAAAAAAAAAAAAGTCTACTTTGATTTCGAGGGTGTCAGGTGCATGTCAAGCATGCACACTTTAAACATGGACTCCAAATGCTTCTTTTTGCATAAAGACTCCTCCTGCAGATAGATATCTCAGCTGTCAAGACAGGAAGGTGGGGCAGAGTTTTTTGATCTAGCTTTTCAGTGTTCCTCAAGTTACACTAGATTTGTTGTTTATTCCATCAACCTTGAGAGAAAAATATATCTGAGGTAGAGTTGCATAACATTTCTCATTTCCCTTTCCATTCTCAGATTCAGTGCAATTCCATAATTTTCAACGAAAATTCCTAGCTTGGAGTCATGGATACCATCTGCCTCACCTCCCTCATCTCCCACCAGAAAATGGAACCCTCATCATCAAGCATGTTTTAGTTTTCTACACTGTGTAGCAAATTACCACAAACGTAGCAGCTTAGTGCACCCACCCATTTTTCATCTCACCGTTTTCATGGTTCAGGAGTCCAGGCATGACTTAGCTGGGGCTCTGCACTGCAGGCTGCAATCAAGGTATTAGCCAGGCTGTGTTCTCATCCGGAGCTCAAAGACCTCTTCCAAGCTTTCATGACTGTGGGCAGAGCCCACTTCTTTGTGGTTATAGAATGGAGGGTCTCAGCTTCTTACTTGCTTTTGGCTGGAGGCCACCCACAGGTCCTAGAGGTGCCTGCAGTTCCCAGCCACATGGTCCTCTCCATACACAGTCCACACCATGGTTGTTTGCATCTTTGAGACCAGCAGGAGAATTTCACTATACAGACAGCTAAGACGGGAGTGATGGCCCATCAGCTGGGCTATATTGGCTATGTATTAGTTGTTTAGGGCTGCCATGACAAAGTAACACAGACTGGGGGGCTTATACAATGGACGTTTATTTTCTGACACTTTCGGAGGTTAGAATCTGAGATCAAGGTGTTGGCGGAGTTGGTTTCTCCTGAGGTTCTCTCAGTGGCTTGCAGCAGGCCACCTGTGTCATTACACCGTCACCCTCTGTGTGTGACTGTGTCTGAATCCCCTTTTATTTTTAGTTTTTAGAGATGCAGTCTCACTCTGTCACCCAGGCTGGAGCGCAATTGGCAAGATCTCGGCCACTACAACCTCTGCCCTGTGGGTTCAAGCTTCTCCTGCTTCAGCCTCTCGAGTAACTAGGATTATAGGTGATTGCCACTATGCCTGGTTAATTTTTGTATTTTTAGTAGAGACGGAGTTTCACCATGTTGACCAGGCTGATCTTGAACTTCTGACCTCAAGTGATCCACCCTCCTCAGCCTCCCAAAGTGCTGGGATTACTGGTGTGAGCCACCACGCCCCCCTGAATCCCTTTTTCTTTTTCCTTCCTTCCCTCCCTCCCTCCCTCTCTCTCTCTTTCTGTCTGTCTTCTTTTCTTTTTTTTTGAGATGGAGTCTCTCTCTGTAGCCCAGTCGGGAGTGCAATGGCGCAACCTCAGCACACTGCAACCTCTACCTCCTGGGTTCAAGAGATTCTCTTGCCTCAGCCTCCCAAGTAGCTGGGACAACAGGCACATGCCACCACGCCCAGCTAATTTTTTTTAGTAGAGACGGGGTTTCTTCCTTTTTATTTATTATACTTTAAGTTCTAGGGTACATGTGCAGATCGTGCAGGTTTGTTACATAGGTATACACATGCCATAGTGGTGTTTTGCTGCATCCATCGCCCCATAGAGACAGGGTTTCACCATGTTAGCCAGGATGGTCTTGGTCTCCAGACCTCATGACCTGCCTGCCTCAGACTCCCAAAGTGCTGGGATTACAGGCGTGAGCCACCACGCCCAGCCAATTCCTTTCTCTTATAAGCACACAAGTCACATTGGATTACAGCAAACCCATATGGCTTCATTCAACCTAAATCACTTCTCTAAAGGTCCTATCTCCAAAGATAGCCTCATTTTGAGGTACTAAGGGTTAGGACTTCAACATATGAATTTTGGGGGGGACCCGATTCATGCCATCACACATTGTGATGTGGGATACATGAGAAAAGAAAAGGTGTGGTAAATGCTACAGTAGGGAAAATAGAAGATGCCTTGGGGAAGTTCCTGCGAGGGTGGCCAGATCCAGACTCAGGCCAGAACAGCCTTCCTGGAGGAACTGAAATCTAACCTTGGACATGAAGCTTCAGAAACAGCTAACAGGATGAAGAGAGAAGGGGCCAAGTGTCCAGGCAGAATAAATAACATCCTGTCAGTTAGGAATGAGATTTTGGATTCAAGTAAGAGTATACTGCATTGATTAAAAGTGACTTGAAGCAGTTGGAGTCTATTTCCATCACATCCTAAGGAGGTGGCGTAGGCAACTACTGGCTTTGGTTCAGCAGACTGATGTCAGGTGGCACCCCTGTGATTCTCTTGGCATCTCCCTTAGAGCCACAAGATAGCTATTGCTGCCCTATTATTATTCTGTGTTCAAGTCACAAAAATGAGGAAAGCTTATTAGCAATGTCTATCCTTTTAATCAGGAAAGCAAAACCTGTCCTAGAAGCTACCAGCAGACCATGGCTCAACTTCCATAGTTTAGACAGTGTCACAAATGGCTCCCTTAGCTTCAAAGAAGGCTGAGAGAAGGAGTGTGTTGCCATCCCAACTGCTGTTGTGGAAGTGGAAGGGAGATGGAAGCTGAGAGTGAATATATCAGTTCAACAGGGTGGCCATAAGAATCCAAAAGGCTGACTGTGAAGGAAAAAGCCTTGTTTAGAGAACTGACACTGGTTAGTAGAGTCAGAGGATGGACTCGAGTTGGGGAAGTGGCAAATGCAGGGATAGGGTCATAACGGAGAGATTAACAAGTTTGGATTTTTACCTTGAAGATGCCAGTGGATGTCCCAGTTATCTACTGCCATGTAACAACTACCCCAAACTTATTTGTTATGTGCACAGATTCTGTGAGTCAGGAATTCAGACAGGCACAACTGGGATGGCTTGTCCCTGCTATATGGTATGTGGAGGCTTAGCTCAAACACTGAATTACTGGACATAGCTCAAGTGGCTGGGGACAGGGTCATTAAACACTTCTTTACTCACCTGTCTGGTGCCTGGGCTGGGATGGCTTGAAGGTTGAGCTCAACTAGGCTGTAGACTGGAGACCACCAAGTAGCCTCTCCGTGAGGTTGGTTTGGGCTGCTTACAGTGTGCTGCCGGGTTCTGAGAGCAAGTAGCTAGAGATTGGGCATATTAAGAGACTCAGGCTGAAGCTGCAAGGCTCCTTCCACCCTAGCCTAGAAAGCCACAGAGCAACCTTTTGGTTCTGATGCATCCTCTTGGTTATGTGGAAGCTACTCAGAGCAGCCCAGATCCAAGAGAAGACGAATTAGCCTCCACCTCTTGATAGGGGAGAGGCAAGATGATATTGTAGAGGAGCAAGTGGATGGGAGATGTCGTAGCCATCTTTCGAAAATCCCGTCTGCCCTTGGGGGTGACTGAAAGGTTTTAGGCAAGGGGAATAATAAGTTCAGACTGTGCTTTTAGAAAACTCATTCTGGCTGCAGTTTGAGAACTAGTTGGAATGGACCAAGACTGTAGGTTGGGAGATGTGGTAGGAGGTTGGCCTCAGTAAAGATACAATGTGTCTCATTTGGACAGCCTGGAGAGATTTTGGAGGTGGAATCATTAGGACTGAGTAAATGAGAAGTTTGAGGGTGAGGGAGGAGTCAAGGTTCAGTATTAAGCAGCTGCTTACTGGTGCCTTTAACCAACACAGACACGTAGGAGTAAGGCAGATTTGGGGGAAGACAGTGGGCTCAACTGTGAACATTTAATTTTTGAGTGTCTGTGAGACATCCAAGAAGAGTTTCCTAATGGTTATATGGGTTTAGTTTTCAGAAAAAATTTCTGATCTAGAGATATTGATTTGAATATCATTAATATAGAGTTGATAATTGAGATGTTGGGAGAAAATGAGATTTACCAGGGAGATAATGTAGAATGAGAAAAGAAATGGGGCTAAACAGAATTCTGGGGAGCACCAATGCTTAAAGTCCAGGAAAAGGAATCTGTAAAGGCGGCTGGTGAGTGGTCAAAGAGGTAGAAGAATGTGGTACGTTGATAATGGCTTCCAAAGATTGATCCACATTCCTAGAATGTTACCTGATTTGAAAAAATGTCTTTGTAGATGTGATTAAGGTAAGAATTTTAAGATGAGGAGACTATCCTGGATTGTATGGATGGACCCTAAATGCTATTACAAATGTCCATATAAAAGAGAGGCAAGAGGAAGATTAGATACACGGAGACAAGAAGGTGATGTGAAGGTAGGGATAGAGTAATGTAGCCACAAGTCAAAAAATCCCTGGAGCTACCTGAAGCAGGAAGAATCAATGAACAGGTTGTCCCTAGAGCTTAAGAGGGAACATGGTTCTGTTGACACCTTGCTTTCAAACTTTTGACCTCCAGAGCTGTAAGAGAATAAACCTCTGTTGTTCTAAGCCACTTAGTTTGTACCAATTTGTTACAGTGGCCCTAGGAAACGAATGCAGATGGAAATCAGGACAGTGTAATTTTATGAAAGACAAGGAAGAGAGAATTTTAAGAGGACGAGTGGTAAATTCATTTAACGCACAGTTTTGGGAATCGTCAATGTAGCAGACCCTGTCCAAGGTGCTGAAGGCTCTGTCCTCATGAAGCTTACATTTATTATTATTATAATAAAGTGAAAACAAATTTATGAAGAAAGCAAAGGAATAAAAGAATGGCTACTCCACAGGCAGAACAGCTTTGGGGGCTGCTGGTTGGCTATTTTTATGGTTACTTATTGATTATATGCTAAAGAAGGAGTGGATTATTCATCAGTATTCTGGGAAAGGGGTGGGCAGTTCCTGGAACTAAGGGGTCTTCCCCTTTTTAGACCATATAGGGTAAATTTCTGATGTTGCCATGGCATTTGTAAACTGTCCTGGCACTGGTAGGAGTGTCTTTTAGCCTGATAATGCAGTATAATTGGCATACAATGAGCAGTGAGGACCACAAGTGTTCACTTTCATCATCATCTTGGCTTGGGTGGGTTTTGGCCTTCTCCTTTACCACAATCTGTTGTAACAGCAAGGCCTTTGTGACCTAATCTTGTGCCAACCTATCTCATCCTGTGACTTAAAATGCCTAATCCCCTGGAAATGCAGCCCAGGAGGGCTCAGCCTCATTTTACTCAGCCCCTGTTCAATATGGCATCACTCTGGTTCAAATGCCTTTGACATATTTCCTCCTTTTTTTTTCAAGGGAACACTTAATTCTAAGGGTTGTGGAGGGATGAAGATATATCTTCTGTAACTTCTTCAAGCTGAATAGGGGTGATGATATTCCTGTCTAATATTAGGGTCTCTTGTATTCAGGGTAGAGAGAAGCTCAGTCAGAAAGCATGGCTATGTCAAGGGCTGCTCAACACTCTTGAGTTCTGACAAAAGGTGATACCTGGAAGTTTAGTAAGTGTTCAATTTAAGAAAACATTGAGTAAGCTTATCCTGCATTCCTGCACAGAGTACAACAGCAATAGATTTTATAAGAGTAAAGTAAAACAAATAGAACTATCCCAAATAAAATAAATAAGAAGGCTTTCCATGAACTGGGCAACTGTTGGAACCAAGCTGATATGGGGTTCCAACTGATTCCAGTATGTGTCCAGAATTAGAATACTGATCCAAATTGTTACATTACCAATCCCTCTGGCTTATTCTGAGCTGCAGTCAGAGATCACTGATTCACAGGAATAAGCAGGGTCAGTCTAAATTACGAAAAAAAACCCCTCAAAATCAACTAATTGGACTATAATCTAACAACAGATGTACCATAGTTCTTGAAACATATTTTTTCTCTCTTCAGTCTCCTGTTTTTACTAAAGACAAATCATGGTAGGATCAATTTGCTTTATTATACTTGGCCTGATGGGGATAGCACTGAATCTATAAATTACTTTGGGCAGTATGGCCATTTTCATGATATTGAATCTTCCTGTCCATGAGCATGGAATGTTTTTCCATTTGTTTGTGACCTCTCATTTCCTTGAGCAGTAGTTTGTAGTTTTTCTTGAAGAGGTCTTTCACGTCTCTTGTAAGTTGTATTTCTAAGTATTTTATTTTCTTTTAGCAGTTGTAAATGAGAGTTCACTCTTGATTTGACTCTCTGCTTGTCTATTATTGGTGTGTAGAAATGCTTGTGATTTTTGCACATTGATTTTGTATCCTGAGACTTTGCTGAAATTGTCTATTGGCTTAAGGAGTTTTTGAGCTGAGACAATGGGGTTTTCTAAATATACAATCACGTCATCTACAAACAGAGACAATTTGACTTCCTCTATTCATATTTGAATACCCTTTATTTCTTTTTCTTGCCTGATTGCTCTGGCCAGAACTTCCAAAACTACGTTGAATAGGAATGGTGAGAGACGGCATCCTTATCTTGTCCTGGCTTTCAAAGGGAATGCTCCCAGCTTTTGCCCATTCAGTATGATTTGGCTATGGGTTTGTCATAAATAGCTTTCATTATTTTGAAATATGTTCCATCAATACCTTGTTTATTGAGAGTTTTTAGCATGAAGGGGTAATGAATTTTATCGAAGGCCTTTTCTGCATCACGGTTTTTGTCATTGGTTCTGTTTATGTGATGGATTACATTTATTGATTTGTATATGTTGAACCAGCCTTGCATCCCAGGGATGAAGTTGACCTGATTGTGATGGATAAGCTTTTTGATGTGCTGCTAGATTTGGTTTTCTAGCATTTTATTAAGGATTTTTGCATTGATGTTCATCAGGGATATTGGCCTGAAATTTTCTTTTTTCACTGTGATCTGCCAGGTTTTGGAATCAGGATGATGATGGCCTCATAAAATGAATTAGGGAGGAGTCCCTCTTTTTCAGTGTTTGTAATAATTTCAGAAGGAATGGTACCATCTCTTCTTTGTACCTCCGGGAGAATTTGGCTGTGAATCCATCTGGTCCTGGCCTTTTTTTTTTGGTAGATTATTAATTACTGTCTCAATTTCAGAACTGTTATTGGTCTATTCAGGGATCTGACTTCTTCCTGGTTAGTCTTGGGAGGGCATATGTGACCAGGAATTTATCCATTTCATGTAGATTTTCTAGTTTATTTGTGTAGAGGTGTTTCTAGTATTCTAGTATTCTCTGATGGTAGTTTGTATTTCTGTGGGGTCAGTGGTGATCTCCCCTTTATCATTTTTTACTGTGTCTATCTGATTCTTTTCTCTTTTCTCCTTCATTAGTCTTGCTAGCGGTCTCTCTATTTTGCCAATATTTTCAAAAAAAAAAAAAAAAACCTCCTGGATTCATTGATTTTTTGAAGGGATTTCGGGTCTCTATCTCCTTCAGTTCTTCCCTGATCTTAGTTATTTTTTGTCTTCTGCTAGCTTTTGAGTTTGTTTGCTCTTGCTTCTCTAGTTTGAATTGTGATGTTAGGATATCAAATTTAGATCTTCCTTGCTTTCTGATGTGGGCATTTAGTGCTATAAATTTCCCTCTAAACACTGCTTTAGTTGTGTCCCAGAGATTCTGGTACATTGCCTCATTGTTCTCATTGTTTCAAAGAACTTCATTATTTCTGCCTTAATTTCATTATTTACCCAGTAGTCATTCAGGAGCAGGTTGTTCAGTTTCCATGTAGTCAGGCGGTTTTGAGTGAGTTTCTTAATCCTGAGTTCTAATTTGACCGCAGTGTGGTCTCAGAGGTTGTTTGTTACTATTTCTGTTCTTTTGCACTTGCTGAGGAGTGTTTTACTTCCAATTATGCAGTCGATTTTGGAATAAGTGAGATATGGTGCTGAGAAGAATATGTATTCTGTTGTTGGGGTGGAGAGTTCTGTAGATATCTGTTAGGTCTGCTTGGTCCAGAGCTGAGTTCAAGTGCTGAATATCCTGTTAATTTTCTGCCTCATTGATCTGTCCAATATTGACAGTGGGGTGTTAAAGTCTCCTTCTATTATTGTGTGGGAGTCTAAGTCTCTTTGTAGGCCTTTGAGAACTTGTTTTATGAATCTGGGTGCTCCTATATTGGGAGCATATATATTTAGGATAGTTAGCTCTAATTGTTGCATTGATCCCTTCACTATTATGGAATGCCCTTCTTTGTCTTTTTTTTTTTTTATCTTTGCTAGTTAACGTCTGTTTTATCAGAGACTAAGACTGCAACCCTTAGTCTCTTTTTTTTTTCTTTTTTTTCTTTTTTTTTCGCTTTCCATTTGCTTGGTAAATATTCCTCCACCTTTTTTTTTTTTTTATTTTTAAGCCTATGTGTTTCTTTTCACATGAGATGCATCTCCTGAATACAGCACACCAATGGGTCTTGACTCTTTATCCAACTTGTCAGTGTGTGTCTTTTAATTGGGGCATTTAGCCCACTTATGTTTAAGGTCAATATTGTTATGTGTGAATTTGATCCTGTCATAATCATGATGCCAGCTGTTCATTTTGCACATTAGTTAATGCAGTTTCTTCATAGTCTTGCTGGTCTTTATATTTTAGTGTGTTTTTGCACTGGCTGGTACTGGTTTTCCTTTCCATATTTAATGCTTCCTTCAGGAGCTCTTATAAGGCAGGCCTGATGGTGCAGAATCCCTCAGTATTTGCTTGTCTGTAAAGGATTTTATTTCTCCTTCACTTATGAAACTTAGTTTGGCTGGATATGAAATTCTGGGTTGAAAATTCTTTTTGTTAAGAACATTGACTAGTGGGCCCCACTCTTTTCTGACTTGTAGGATTTCTGCAGAGAGATCCACTGTTAGTCTGATGGGCTTCTCTTTGTAGGTGACTTGACCTGTCTCTCTGGTTGTCCTTAACATATTTTCCTTCATTTCAACCTTGGATAACGCCATTATGTGTCTTGGGGTTGCTCTTCTTGAGGAGTAACTTAGTGGTGTTCTATGTATTTCCTGAATTTGAATGTTGGCCTGTCTTGCTAGATTGGGATAACATCCTGAAGTGTGTTTTCATACTTGGTTCCATTCTCCCCATCACTTTCAGAAACCCCAATCAATCACAGGTTTGGTCTTTTCACATAATCCAATATTTCTTGGAGGCTTTGTTTATTCCTTTTCATTATTTTTTTTCTCTAATCTTGTCTTAACACCTTATTTCATTAAGTTAATCTTCAGTCTCTGATATCCTTTCTTCCACTTGATCAGTTCAACTATTGATACTTGTGTATGCTTCATGAAGTTCCTGTGCTGTGTTTTTCAGCTCCATCAGGTCATTTCTGTTCTTCTCTAAACTGATAATTCTATTTAGCAGTTCTTGCAACCTAAGTTCAAGTTTCTTAGCTTCCTTGCATTGGGTTAGAACATGCTCCTTTAATCAGGGGAGTGTGTTATTACCCACTTTCTGAAGCCTGCTTCTGTCAATTCATGAAACTCATTCTCTGTCCAGTTTTGTGCCCGTAGCTGGAGAGGAGTCATTTAGAGGAGAAGAGGCATTCTGGTTTTTGGAATTTTTAGCATTTTTGCACTGGTTTTTCCTTATCTTCGTGGATTTATGTATCTTTGTTTTCTGAGGCTGATGACCTTTGGATGGGGTTTGTGGGGGGAGGGGTTGTTTTTGTTGATGTTGTTGTTATTGTTGCTTTCTGGTTGTTAGTTTTTTTCTAACAGTCAGGTCCCTCTTCTGCAGGTCTGCTGCCATTTGCTGGAAGTCCACTCCAGACCCTATTTGCCTGAATATAACCAGCGGAGGCTGCAGAATAGCAAAGGTTTCTGCCTGCTCCTTCTTCTGGGAGCTTTGTCCCAGAGGGGCACCCACCAGTTGCCAGCCAGAGTTCTCCTGTATGAGGTGTCTGATGATCCCTGTTGGGCGGTCTCTTCCAGTCAGGAGGCACGGGGGTCAGAGACTCACTTGAGGAGGCAATCTGCTCCTTAGCAGACAGAGCTTGAGTGCTGTGCTGGGAAGACCCTCCTTGTCAGGAACCACTGCTCTCTTCAGAACTGGCAGGCAGGTCTTCTGAAGGTGAGCCTACAGCTGCCCCTTCCTCCAGGTGCTCTGTCCCAGGGAGATGGGAGTTTTATCTAAAAGGCCCTGACTAGAGCTGCTGCCTTTCTTTCAGAGACGTCCTGCCCAGTGAGGAGGAATCTAGAGAGGCAGTCTGGCCACAGCTGCTTTGCTGTGCTGTGTTGAGTTTCACCCAGTCCTTAACACTGTGAGGGAAAAACCTCCTACTCAAGCCTCAGTAATTTTAGATGCCCCTCCCCAAACCAAGCTCGATAGTCCCAGGTCAACTTCAGACTGCTGTGCTGGCAGCGAGAATTTCAAGCCATTACTTCTTAACCTGTTGGGCTTGGCGGGAGTGGGACCCACTGAGTGAGACCACGTGGTTCCCTGGCCTCAGAGCCCTTTCCAGGGCAGTGAATGGTTCTGTCTTGCTGGGGTTCCAGGTGCCACTGGGGTACGAAAAAGAAAACTCCTACAGCTAGGTTGGTGTTTGCCCAAACAGCTACCTAGTTTTGTGCTTGAAGCCCAGTACCCTGGTGGTGTAGGCACCTGAGGCAATCTTCTGGTCTGCAGATTGCAAAAACCATGGGAACAGCATAGTATCTGGGCCAGCTAGCACAGTCCCTCACTGCTTCCCTTGGCTGGGAACAGGAGGCCCCCAGCTCCTTGCCCTTCCCAGGTGAAGTGATGCCCCACCCTGCTTCTGCTCACCCTCCTTGGTCTGCACCCACTGTCTAACCAGTCCCAATGAGATGAACAGTGTACCTCAGTTGGAAATGCATAAGTCACCCACCTTCTGCATTGGTCTGCTGGGAGCAGCAGACTAGAGCTGTTCCTAGTCAGCCATCTTGCCAAAGAAATAATTTATAATTTGACTTTGGAAAGTTTGTCAAATATCAAATGTTTAAGTGCTTGATATTTTAAAATAGAATTTCAGGTCACCATTAGTCATTCATTTAGCCAAAATGATAACTTAAAAATTTTTGAAAGGCAAAAAGTTTTACTCATTAATAAAGGGAAGACTTAGGTTTCCAAGTTTTCTGTCTCTATTTTTTCCTTTCTTTTTTCTGCAGTTTATTCAAAACGCAAACAAAAATCTTTCTTTTTTTAATATTACATGAAAATCTTATTCAAGAGAGAAAGCCAAATCTCTTCCTTGCATTAGTGTATTGCTGATTTCAAAACCTACCCAATCTTAATCCATTTGACCATAAGATACCATAAACCTTTTGTAACCCTTTATAAATTTTTGTTAAAGAGCAGATCAGTGCTCTAAGAAAAACCTGTTGTGCTTTTATTCCAATGTTCAATTTATGGAAAAACTATATAATACCCTTTTAACTTAAGTCAATAGGTTCACACACAGAATTTCTTTTACAAGATTAATTTTTCACAAACCTTCCCCAATTTGCTCAAAATTTTCAGCTTTATCTTATCTAACTTAAACCAGTTCTTTAACCCTTTGATCTAGGCAATAAAAACCCCACATTCCCATGCAGTCTTGTAATCTTTTACCAAAAACACATTTCCCTTCCCTTATACACTTTGCATGTAAAATTGTTCTTATTTCCCAAAGACTACTTAAGTCACATGAACTAAAAGGCATTACATTTTTTACTTTTCTGACAAAATATTTGACTTAAGAACTTATCATTTTTAAACCAATTAATCAAAGCTCATTCATATTACACACACAGCACATATAAATACACAGACAGAAGATCCAGTCCTTTAAGATTTTTCATTTGCCAGTTTATTTTTATTTTTTTGACACAGAGTCTTGCACTGTCGCTTGGGCTGGAGGGCATTGACACGATCTTGGCTTCCTGAAACCTCTGCCTCCTGGGTTAAAGTGATTCTCCTGCTTCAGCATCCTGAGTAGCTGGGATTACAGGTGCCCACCACCATAGCCAGCTAATTTTTTGTATTTTTAGTAGAGATGGGGTTCACCATGTTAGCCAGGCTAGTCTCAAACTCCTGATCTCGTGATTCACTCGCCTCAGCCTCCCAAAGTGCTGGGATTACAAGCATGAGCCACCTCACCTGCGTTATTTGCCAGTTTCTTAATTGGATTACTGGCTTCAGGGTGAAACCCTTGGAGGAACAGAGCCAGAAAAGCATGCAGTTTCTATGGTCTAATTAGCAGGCACAACTGGAATGGAAAAACAGATCCCCAAAATTAAGGGTCCCGTTCTTATACTGAATCCTGGATCCCTCTGCTACAGAACTGCAGTGTAATGATTTTACCGTGCATTTCATTGCAAAGCAACCCAGAGCCAAGAAGCCTATTCTATGATGAGTCCATCCTCCATGGAAGTCTTATCTCTCAGTGGGGGGTGGGGGATGGAGACATCTCCATATCTTCCAGGTGGCCAACAGTGTGCTTCTCTGATCCAAACATGTAAAGAGCCGAGCATCCCCCCATACTGCCATTAGCTATCCCCCAAACTATATGTATTTCCTACCTAGTTATTAGACACCATAGCTCTCTCATAATGTGAAGTAATTTCTGATACCCCCAAATGTCAAAACCATCAGATAATGGAATGCAGAACAGAGCAGAGCCTTAGATTTTGAGAGGGCTCTATCCATTTTTAATTAAGCTGACTCTTAACCATAGCGCTCTTTAAAGAAAAATAAATCCTTTCAGATCTCTTATTATCCATAGACTTTAGCCATGCCAAACTGCCAACATTTCTGATTTTTAAACTTTACCAAAGTTACCTACCAGGTGAAACCAATAAATCTGAACTAAGTTTATGACTTAACCACGCGTGTACAAGGCCAAGCTCCCAAGGACATAAGACAAGACGAGAGGGAAGCTTCATTCAGTTCTTTCCATTTGTTTCAGGGACCTCTAACTAGGAGTTTCAACATGTGGTCTCTGGGCAAGACGGTCACCCTGAGTAACAGAAAAGATAAGAAAGAGAAAGGAGAGAGAGAGAAAAGCATTTCCTGTGGTGAGGTGGGGAAGGCAAGCAGCTTAGGGAGGCCCGAGAAAGACCCACCCATTGCAGCAACATCGAAAAGTTCAGGTAGCTCCTTGTTGGTCGTGAAGGGATCTTTTCCAGCAGTTCCATCAGCTTTCAAGTTTCCTCTTTTGAAGAGAAAGAAGCTCCCTGTGTCCCATGATCTTGTACATGCCTAATCCTGTCACCCATAGCTGTCAGCAGATTGCAAGGGAAATTAACCCAAAGGGAATA
The DNA here is from genome assembly GCF_009761245.1 of Sapajus apella. Classification (NCBI taxonomy): domain Eukaryota; kingdom Metazoa; phylum Chordata; class Mammalia; order Primates; family Cebidae; genus Sapajus; species Sapajus apella. The sequence continues at coordinate 2,540,555 of NW_022436972.1, forward strand.
ATGGTTAACACCCCATAATACCAAATCCATTTTTAAACAAGAGGGACTTTACTGAGAGAGGATTCTAATCCCCTAAATCTTAGGAAGGACTGGAGCCTTCCTAAGTTGGGCCTTGAACGCAAGTTTGGTCAAGCATCCTTGCCTTTTATTAAGAGGGGCCTTTAACCCACTCTGTCTCAGGAGAGATTCTAACTTCGCTAAGTTGGGCCTCTAACCCAATCCCACCACTTACCCAAAGTTGGCCAATCCATGCCCAAGTCTATTTCCTTTGGGACGACGCTCTCCTCAGTATCACCCCTTCATGGTCGCCGGGAAGACATTACTGGAAAAGGGTCCCAATCCAGATCCCAAGAGAGGATTCTCAGATCTTGTGCAAGAAAGAATTCGAGGTGAATCCATAGAGTAAAGTGAAAGCAAGTTTCTTAAGAAAGTAAAGGAATTAAAGAATGGCTACTCCATAGGCAGAGCAGTGGGCTTACATTTTAGAGGAAAGGAAACAGATAATGAGCAAGCAATATTCAATGCTGCAAGGAGATAAAATAAGAGTGAAAAGAGTTGTAATGGAAATGTGTTTTTGCCACCCAGTGTTCTTTCACCTTATTTTTATTACAGTACCCTCATTTCCTTTAGAGAGCTTCCTTCCCCACTGTGTGTATTGTTGGTAGTCTACTGGGACTAAGGATCTTAAGCAGAGGTACAAGAAGGGAAACAGACCTGAAGCTCATTCATTCTAAAAACAGGGTCCTGAAAAGGTTGTTGAGTAGTTGTTGCTACCTAGACTGCTATGGCTGTCCTGGCTTTTGTCTTTCATCTGATCCTCATTCTCCAGGTTTCCTGATGATCCCTGTTCTGTTTTTTTCTTATTACTTCCTTTTCTGCTTGAGGCAGTCAGAGTAGGTTTCAATTGCTAGAAAACAAAGTCATCTAACATATACATGCATCTGCTGTCTTTCAGTGAGTTAATGATTTATTGAAGAGTGTGTAGGAGGAGAAGAAATAGAGGCAAGTGACAAGGAGAAAGCTGGTCTAATATATTTATAGTGATGTAATCTGTGAGGTGGTGTGGTTTTCTTCCACAGTGCTTAGCAGCATTGAGAAGGCCAGTAAGTATAGCCCAGGGCTAAGGTTTTGCCAGCAAAATTCTGAGTCAGGTTAGTCTTCTGCAAGGGGATAGAAGGTGTTGTTTGGGGACGGTGGATGGGAAATGGTTTGGAGGCAACATAGAGAAGGAGAAGGGATGTGAAATGAGCAGCAGCTCCTTGGGAGGGCTCAGGATGCATCCAGGCTCCCATTAAAGCTGGACAGTTTGAATCCTGTTAGACTCCACTCTGGTTTTTGCTTTACCTAATGTTTTTCTGAATTTCTCCTTCACACCATGATGTGGGTGATACATGGATCTCATAGCCTTTATCTTATCCTGTATCTTATCTTAAATTTTTTTTTTAAGAGACAGGGTCTCGCTGTGACAGCCTGGCTGGAGTGCAGTGGCACAATCTCAGTTCACTCCAGCCTCTATCTCTTGGGCTCAAACGATCCTTCCACCTTAGCCTCCTAAGTAGCTGGGACTACAGGCACACACCACCATACCTGGCTAAATTTTATATTTTAGTAGAGACAAGGTTTTGCCATGTTGCCCAGGCTGGTCTTGAACTCCTGGACTCAAGTGGTCCTCCTGCCTTGGCCTCCCAAAGTGCTGGGATTACAGGCATGAACTACCATGCCAAGCCTTATCATGTATCTTATCCTATTTCCTCCCTGCAGATGAGCATCTCTTGTTATCCAGTGGAAATCTTGCCTACTGTATGGCCTTCAGCAAGTTGCTTAACACTCTAAGCCTCACTTTCCTGATTGGTTAAATGGAAGACCAAAGTGGGTACTTACCCCAGAGAACTGTTGCAATCACATAAGAAAATGCGTGCAAATCACTTAGCAGAGCCCGTGCCTGATATATAGTAGATGGTCATTTCACATCAGCTATTATTAGTGAGCTTCTCTGTTGGGGGCTTTGTGATGTAAGAGCCAACTGGCACTTCTGTAATACTCAAGGTCTTTACTCAAGATCATCTCTACTGTTTACTGAGGTCTTCATAGCACTAATAATGAACATTTTGTTTATCTCATATAAGAGGGTGGGGAAGGAGTCTGTGAGCATCTGACTCACCCAGTTATCTTTTGTCAGCAAACACTGGTCACCAGCATCCTATCAGCACAGCTTGTCTCCTTCTTACTATTTATCTTCACCTCTTTTAATGGAGATTAGTTTTAGGTCTACATTAAATCCACCTTGGATTTGATAGCGGGTACAGAAACGCAAAGGCACGTCTATATGGATTTCCACTCAGCTATTTTAGTCCCTGGCTTGTGGGACTTGGAGGTGAGTGTTGTGGGAGGCATTACTGTGACGACAGCAGCTATATCCCCTCCCTGGAGATTCACATGCTCTGAAGAAGAATGAGTTGAACCATCCACTCTGTCACAGGGCCTCTCCACGCATGGCCCAGCTGCTCAACTTTGAGGCTAGTTTGGCAGAAAATAGGAGTTGCACTGTTAATGAGGATCAGATTTTAAATACCTTCGTAAGACTTTTCCCCCTTTTCTGAGTTTATGTTTTTAAAGGAATAGACTAAGAAATCTTATTTATTTATCATTCCTAGGTTCTTGGCTTTGACAACTGGATTATTATTACTATTATTTGATTTTTTTTGAGTAGAGTCAGGGTCTTGATGTGTTGCCTAGGCTGATCTTGAACTCCTGGCCTCAAGCAATCTCCCTTCTCAGCCTCTGAAAGTGTTGGGATTGTAGGCATTAGCCACTATGCCCAGATGACAACTGTATTATTAAGGGAATTGGGTATCAGTCATTTATTCAACATGTATTTCTTGAGAACTGCCCATGTTACAGACACAATTCTTGATTCTGGATTTCCAGCAGCAAACAGGAAAGACAAGATTCCTTTCCTGATAGAAAAGGGAAAGAAGCAGAAAACAGACAAGAAAATAAATAAACCAGAAAATGTCAGGCCAGGTGTACTTGGTATAGATTTTGCTTAATAGCAACAGAAACTAACTTTAACAAAAGGCAAAAGAACGATTTTACTGGGAAGATAGAGTTGTTCACGGAATCAAAGAAAATGCTGAAGAACCAAGATTTGGAAGTTCCAAAAACCAGAATAATTTTGAAGATCTAGGAAACTAGAAGTGACTGACTATTTTAGCACCACAGTGGAATCAGTGAGCTCCTACTAGTACTTCCTCCTGGGTCAGGATGTCAGAGAAAGAGTGAGCAGTTGGTTGGTCTGGCTTCAGTCATTCATCCAACTCTTGGCCAGGGTAAGACATACCATGTGCATGAACAGTTTCTCTATCTCCATCTCCAGTGGAGAGAGTGGTAATTCTCCAAAGCCGAATTGTTTCACAGTTGCAGAAGTAGAAGAAATGGATACTGAGCAGTCAACAAGGACAGATGTCCCCTGATTTTAAGGTAGTTTACATGGAAGAGGCCTTGGGGTTTTAGCTTTTGCAGGTGTTCCAAAAATGGGTGTGATTTGGTTTGCATTAATAACATTCACCTGGATTTCAATAAAAGGTGATAAACCTGTAGTTCCCTATAGCGGCAAGAATAGGATTGAGAATTTGAGTTTGGCCATTTTGAGAAGGACATTGGTAAATTAAAATATATCAAGAGTAATTGGGCTGGTTAAGGATCTGGAAAACTTCATCTATGAGAGTAAAGAAACTGCTTTAAATACTTTGGAGCCCCTAAAAGAAATATTAGCTGTCTCACTATTGTCAGGTATTCTAAATAAGTTAAATAGTAAGTTTCATTCTCTCTTTTACTATAATTTATCATAGAATCTTATTATGTCAAAGGCTTCATTGTAGAAATAACTTTAGGCATTTCAAACTCTGAAAATTTGCTACTTCTGCATTTTTGTTTATTCTTCTATAGAATGAATTTGAACCAGATCACCTTTGGAGTCTCTCCTATTTTCAAAATTCTAGGTTCTACAAATCCTATCACTTTTACCAATCTGTTACAAAACAACTATGCTGTAAATAACAATATTATTAACATGGTACTTTTGCTTGCCAAAATGTATACTGTAATATGTTTGTTTTGTCTAAGAGTGTTAAATTAATCTTCATAATCTCCTGTTAAGTCAATAGAAGTCAGATGGAATTTCTTCCATTTTAGAGATTTAATGGAAATGAGAAACACTGTGGCTGGTGATAAGGAGAGGACACATTTCATTTTGTCTTGTGACCCGGAAGTGTATTATTCTTGTCCCTTTTGTAATAATTATACATCTACTATTAGGTAATCATGTATCCAAAAGTTATCTATGGTGTAAAGTCTACTTGGTTACTTAGTTGTGGCAAGGTTTTAAAAATGATTAAGATCAAAAGTGAGCCTAGGAACTTGACTATAAAATCTAAGATCTTCATTTCAAGAGGAAAAAACAATCAGAATTTGCAATTTAATTAGGAAAACACAATTAAAGAGATGTGGTGTCTATTCTCCTGGTGAATATTAAAGCTCACCACAACGGAAACCCTTACGTGAAATGTAGTTGTGGCTAATTAGCTGCAGTATATGGGCTGGAAAAAGTGCCTTGTTCTGGGCTAGACAATGAACTCAGGGGCCAGAGATCAATGATCATTTAGGAAGCAAATGCTTAGAATCACATGGCTTGGAATATGCTTGTCTGTTGCAATGTTTCACAATACATAGTGCCTATGTTTTCTCTTCACATTTGATACGCAATTGCTAAGAAACATCGTATGTCTTGCCTTATTAATGAAGAATTATTGATATGCTAACCCTGAACTGAAACCAAAGCAAAGCTGACTGATCTCTGGAAACAAGCTGAGTAAACTCCCAAGGTGCTGGGCCACTAAGTAGAGTTGCTAGGGACAGTGGGTCTCCTCTGCCGACTCCTGACCTTGAATATAAAACTACAAGCTCAGGTTGCAGACCACATGTTCAGAAAAGAATGATCTCTGAAAACAGCACAGGATAAAACTCAAAAGAGTCTTGGGTCTTTTAGTTTTGGCCCTGCCACTATGAGCTGCATGACTTTCTGTAAGATTCTTTTTTTTAAAATTTTATATATATATATATATATATGTATGTGTGTATATATATATATGTGTGTATATATATATATATGTGTGTGTGTAATATATATATATATATTTTTTTTTAATATAGAGATGGGGTGTCACCATGTTGGCCAGGCTGGTCTCGAATTCCTGACCTCAGGTGATCCACCCATTTCGGCCTCCCAAAATGCTGGGATTACAGGCATGAGTCATCGTGCCCAGCCAAGATTCTTTACTTCTCTGGGCTTTATGTATTTTACCTGTAAAGGGCATGCTGAAGTGCCTCTCTAAGGGTGTTATAAAGATATCACAGATTAGGAGATGGGAGACTATACAGATACTACGTGAAGCTGGCATTCTTTTTGAGGGCAAATCTGCAAACAAATAAAGAGCTTTTTCCTATTCCAGCCACTCAGTGACTGACTTACTTGTAAGTCCTGCTTGGAAACAGGCCCTGCCCTGGTTCATTCTTGGTCTCATGAGTAGGCACCCTGCCATCAGCCAGTAGGTTGTCAAGACATTTATTCTCATTTCAACATCGGAGTGTTTACACATGCTAGCAATTGTTGTAGGAGCTGCAGACAGTCATGAACAAAAAACTCCCCCCACAAATCCTGCTCCAATGGACATTCTACTTATTATTATTACTAGTAGTACTAGTAGTATTTTTGTAGAGACAAGGTCTTGCTATGTTGACCAGGCTGATCTGGAACTCCTGGCCTCGAGTGATCCTCTTGCCTTGGCCTCCCAAAATGCTGGGATTACAGGCATGAGCCAAGGTACCTGGCCAGACAGACTAGTCAGAACAGATAGACCAAAAACAATCAAATAAATACATAAGACATCAGGCACTGATGATACCCACTATGAGGAAAAATAAAGCTGGTTAAAGGGTGAGACGTGCCTGGAGGGGGTTGCTATTTTAGCTGGAGAAATCCTCCCTGATCTGAATGAAGGGAGGGAGGGGCCTTCATAGTCTCTGGGGAAGAGCAGTCCAGGGAAGCTCACAGTTAAGGGCCCCACGGGAGAGCAAGCTCCGGTGTTCCGGGAACGCGCTGGAGATCAAAGTGGCGAGAGCCAGCAGACAGAGAGGAGATTCTGTTCCTGATGGTAGGGAGCATCCCGGGGTGTAACAACCCCGTTCCCTCCAGGCACTGGAAAGCAGGCAGGTGACAGCACAGTCTGGGCTTAGGCGTACCAGCTGGTTGGCATTGGTTGGGCTCAGAGGGTAACAACGCTCTGGACAGGTGTGTGGCGATGCGCGCTGCCAGAGAGGGCCCCATGCTCCTACGCAGAGCCCACCGCCCGCCCCAACACTTGGGCTTTAAGGCTGCGTGGCCACCGTCTTGAAATTCTCCACACATTTTCCTTTGCCTTTGTTCTGTAAGTGAAGTCCGGGACCACGGAGCTTGCTCCCCAGGGCCTAGGGGCTCTGCTCGTGTGAGTCCTGCTCCTGCCTCCCGGAGGTGGGTCTGGGTCACCTGTTCCTGCTCAGAACTGCAGCTGCCCTTCATTCTGACAGGCCTGACACCGGGTCTCTGTCGCTTTCCACCCAACGGGTCCAGGCTCGAGGCCCCTGCCGCCCTCCACCAGCCGGCAAGGCAGGGTGGGGCGGGGCCGGGCATGACCCTCTGCAGGCCGAGCCACAGGGCGGGCCCCTGGTTCCCTGAGGGTCCGCGCCCAGCCTGCCAGCATCTCTGTGCCTGAGCGAGTGTGACATTACACAGCAAACAAAACGCCTGGACAGGTCAAGAGAGACTGCAGAAGAAACCCTTTTCTCCTCCTTTTTTAACAAGGCACCCGCATTTTCATTTGATGATGGCCCCTGCGTGATCTTCTTGGCCAGAAGTGGTGTCACCCACCCCTTGGCCGCGGCTTTCTCTGGGTGGACTTCCGGCGAAGCCGGCTGTTAAAGCGGGTGAATACTCTCGCGCTTTCCCGCGGGGCCTGTTGCCCTCTGCTGGGCAAAGCAGGCATTAGCTCTACCTCAAAACCTGGGAAGAAAAGGCTCCCAGTTCCAGTGTCAAAGCCCAATTTGAGACAATGGTTTGATCATCAGTTTTCGCCCTCTGCGCGTTTGAAGGCTGCTGCAGATTTGAACAGCCAATTCCAAAGCGAATTGCCTTGTAGGTAGGTGATTTTCGTTTAAAACCAAGCAATCACAAACTTGAGTATCCAGACCTACTATGTAAGGTACAGCAGAAACACAACATGTCGAGCAGTTGGTTCCACTGTTTAAGTGTACCACCACCTAACCTTGCTTATTGTGTATGAAGTATTCTTCATAATCTTTAAAAGTTACTGGAATGGGCCTGCACCTTAATGGTACGTTTGTTCAGGGCTTAAATAACATAGGCATTCCCATTTCTAAGCTCTCAACATCTGGTGACTTTTAGTTTTATTGGACATAGGGAGAATTACCTGGGAAACAGTACTTTTACGGTTTTAAGGCATAAAGAATTTTATATTCAACCATTAAATCACCGCCTCTATGATAGCCTTTCTTTTTGGCAGTGATGGTACCAAAACCGTAGGAAAATACTCTTTTAAAGCTGGTGGACTTTTGCTGTCTTTCCCTATTTTTTCACTCTGTGTGTGTGTGTGTGTGTGTGTGTGTGAGAGAGAGAGAGAGAGAGAGAGAGAGAGAATTGTAAAGCATAAGTAAAAGGTGAAAGATGGCCAAGCAGTGGCTCATGCCTGTAATCCCTGCATTTTTGGAGGCTGAGGTAGGTGGATCACTTAAGCTTCTGGAGTTTGAGGCCAGCCTGGGCAACACGGTGAAACTCCATCTCTACAAAAATTGGCTGGACATGGTAGTGTGTGCCTGCAGTCCCAACTATGCAGGAGGCTGAGTGGGAGGATCACCTGACCCAGGAAGATCAAGGCTGCAGTGAGCGATGATCATGCCACTGCACTGCAGCCTGGGTAACAGACGAAGACCCTGCCTAAAAAAAAAAGAATGGATGAAAGATGAGCTTCTTCTGTGTATAAGCACAGCAGTGTGATTTACACAACTGAAGTTCCTGTCTAGACTCTACTGTGTACTAAGCACAGTGGCATGTGCTTCATGTATTTGGTCTCATTTAGCACAGTAACATTGCAAGGTAGGTTTTACATTTCCCATAGAAAACTGAGGAACAGTGAATTTAAATAATGTGCCCTCCATTGTTAAACTAGAAACTGATATTTTGCCCTCAATTCCATTTCCACCTGACTCTCAAAACCTCTGTTTTCCCACTGTGCAGTGTGGTTGCCTAATGGATGATTCTAACCCTGGTTAGTTTTGTAGAGAGCTAAAGCCCTAAGCAGGTGTTAAGGGGAAGAGCTGGACTTGGACTCCATGTTTTCTACCCTAGTCCAATTTCTTATATCGCTAGAATAACTTGGCTTTAGGAACTGGGAATGAACCTTTAAAATTCCCCCTTTCTTATCTCCTATGTGGTGTTTGGGTCCTCCAAAAATTATCTAGATTGAGAGATAGAAAAGAATGACCATTTTGGCTGGAAATGGTGACTCATACCTGTAATCCCAGCACTTTGGGAGGCCAAGGCAGGTGGATCACTTGAGTCAGGAGTTCCAGACTAGCCTTGGCCATAGGGTGAAACCCTGTCTCTACTGAAAATACAAAAGTCAGCTGAATGTGGTGGCAGGCACCTGCAATCCCAGCTACTCGGGAGGCTGAGGCGGGAGAATCACTTGAACTTGGGAGGCAGAGGTTGCAGTGAGCTGAGATCAAGCCACTGCACTCTAGCTTGGGTAACAGAACAAGACTCCATCTCAAAATAAACAAAACAAAACCAAAAAACAAAACCAAAAAAAAAAAAAAAAAAGAATGACCATTTCAACAATAGTTGAAATGGATTATATGTGATCTTGGTCTAACTGATCTGGAAAACAGAAGCTAAGCAAATAGGCTTCCCACATCGACATCACCCAGTGTCACCATCCAATGAGTTGATCAATCAACCAATATTTATTGAGCATATTCTATGTACTAAGCACCAAGATAGGTAGTAGACAACTAGAAATAAATAACGCATGAGGTCAGCCAAATGGGATGAACAAACATGTAAACAAAAGTACATTGCAATGCAAGGTCTACACACACACAGCTACAGGACTACAGAAGGAAGAGCAGTAGATTCCAGCTGGGAGAATGGGGGAAGGCTCCCCTGAATGACACTCACCCACGCCAGCATACCTTTGATATGGAGTTGCCATTTGCATGACGTGTTTCTAGTTCTTTTAATAATGAAGTGTACATTCTTCCATTCCAGGTTGTACAGACAAGATATTTTATAAGCTAACCTATAAGCCAGAAATAGTAAACTTTTTTGAAAGCAACTTCGTTATTTTGGCTAATAAGTAACAGAAATGTGAATTAGTATAAGGTTCTAGTAAATTTAGATTCTCTAGAGAAATTGGGCAGCAAATGAAAGCTTAATTTCAACTTGGTTAAACACGATGTAATTGGAATAGTTAAATTGGCATGCTAATTTAATTAAAAACTTAAGCCAGGTCCAGCGACTCATGCCTGTAATTCCAGCACTTTGGGAAGCTGAGGCAGGAGGATCAGTTAAGCCTCCGAGTTTAAGACCAGCCCAGGCATCAAAGTGACGCCCTGTCTGCAAATAATAATAATAATAATAATAATAGTAGTGATAGATTAGCTGGGCATGAAGCCTGCTGGTTACACTGGAGGCTGAAGTGGGAAGATCACTTGAGCTCAGGAGTTCAAGGCTACGGTGAGCTGTGGTTATGCCACTGCACTGCAGCCTGGGTGACAGAGGAAGACCCTGTCTCAAAACAACAAAAAACGTGAAAACAAACATGTCAGTCAGAAGGGTAACTACTTATATAATCTTAAAGAGTTTTCAATTTAAACATTTTTCCAATTAGAAATAGGATTAATTTTAAGACTTTCATATGTATTACATTTGGAAGACTTCCTAAAAAATGACATAAAGAAAATAAAAGTCAAGCCACATTCAGGAGGGCATATTTTAATACATATCACCAACAAAGGATTAGTATAGTGCATATGCAGTGATCTATAAATCTGTAACATAGATGACCACACAATTGAAAAATAGGCAAAATAAATGAACTGGTATTTCACAAAAAAGAAAATATGTATGGCATAGAACCATAAGAAGAGATGCTGTGTCTCACTAATAATCAGGGAAATACCAACTAGAACCATAGTTAAAAAAATTTTTTTTTTTTTTTGAGATGGAGTTTCACTCTGTCGCCCAGGCTAGAGTGCGGTGGTGCGATCTCAGCTCTCTGCAACTTCTGCCTCCTGGGTTCAAGTGATTCTCCTGCCTCAGCTTCTTGAGAACCTGGGATTGCAGGCGCGTGCCACCATGCCCGGCTAATTTTGTTTGTATTTTTAGTAGAGACTGGGCTTTATCATGTTGGTCAGGCTGGTCTCAAACTCCTGACCCTGTGATCTATGTGCCTCGGCCTCCCAAAGTGCTAGGATTACAGGCATGAGCCATTGTGCCCAGCTATAGTTAGATATTTTATACCCACTACATTGCCAAAAATTAACAACTTTTACTGTTTAAAGTTTTAGAGAGGATGAGAAGAAATGAGAAATCTTCTATAGTGCTGGGGAGATGGTACATTGTACAGCCATATTAGAAAAATATTTGGCATCACTTCAAATACTTTTTGACACACAAAGCGACTTTTATGAGATATTCATATTGATGCATATTAACAAAAGCTAGAAACAACCCATCAGGGAAATGATAGAATATTGTGGAGCAGACGGAATGAGTCAACACCAATTGTGTGCTGCAACATAGATGACTCTTAGAAACATTATACTGAGTGAAAATTGCAAGTTGCAGGACCTTATTAAGGATGATACCATTTTCATAAAGCAAAAAAGAAACCTCACAAGATATGATTCAGTTATACATACATGTGTGATAAAATTATTTCAGAAGAAAGAAAGAATCGACCTAAAATTCAGGATGAAGGTTATGTTGGGGGGTGGCATGAGGAGGAGGAGGCAAGGGAGAGAGGAGAAGCCCATTAAGAGATGCAGGTCTTGGCTTGGGTCATGAGTTCATGTGTTATTTTGTTTTATAATTTACATATATGTTACGTAAATTTTTTTGTATTTTTCAAAGTTATATTAAAAATATGATAAAATAAATTTGACATGATTTTTATCAAATTTGCAAAAATTTTAAAAGGAGATTAAAATAAAGGTGAAACAAATAGACTTTTTTGTCCATTGATGTTAGGAGTACAAATTGGTGCAGTCTTTTTAGTTAAAGCTCTCTGCTTACACACACACACAACTAGGTTGGTGGTGGCAGAGCAGCAGCAGCACAGGGATGAAGAGGGAGGTCCTGAGTCTCTGTTTGTGGACCCGAATGTGTGTGTGTGTGTATGTGTATATGTGCATGACATGCACATACATATATATGTATGTATATATAATCTATTACATGTAGCCATAAGCATGCTAACTTTTCTATCCCAGTAATTCAATTTTAAGGAAGTAAAGGCTAAAAAAACCCCTGTAGTTAAAAAAAGATACAGTTAGTGAGTTCTTTTTCACGTCAGGGATGTGTCAGTTTCCTTCCCTCTGCCTGGAAGACAGAGGGTACAAAGCGACAGTGCAGGTGACTCACATCCAAAGTACACACTCAACGCCTCCAAGTTTTTATCATAGAATCCTATTTATTTTTTCCATGGTCCTTGCACAATCTGAAATTGCCTAGGATGTGAATTTCCTAAGTACAGAGACCATGGGTGATATGTTTACTGCTGTTGAGCTGTGCTGACACAAAGTAGGTGATCAGTGAACACTGAACACTCATTTCTGTTGAGAAAAGAATGCCTAGAGAAAAAAAAAAAGAAAAGTACTTTATTGGACCACACTGGTCAAAATATGGAAGGCCCAAAGGAATATAAGTAATGTGTGTACCAGCATTCTGCAATTTTATAATCATGTTCAGATTTTGGGAGGTCAATATTTACTGCTTGCTGGAGAAATGCTTTTTGAAATCATAGGTAAAATCCTAGGGAATTGTCATTCTGCTAAGAAAGCCTCTTGAAAGGTCTTCTGTGATGAGGTTTTTAGATACTTTAACCTAAATAACAGGTAGGGAAACATTTGAAAAACTGGTTTGAATAGATCAGGTTTCCTGAAAAGGATTCTTTGTGTGCTCTATAGCAAATTTTGTGGTAAAATCCATGTGTACACTTTCCAATAGGCTTTGCCATAATAACTGAAGTTTAATCCACTATAAGTACATAAAACAAGCAAAGGGAAGCAAATAACATGTCTTTCAGTATACCAAATTTTAGTCATATTCCCAAGGGACTCATAACGCATTTGAAATTCAAATAGCACAAAGAGGATTGCAGGCATTTTACTTCACTAATATTTTCGCCATGGCAAACATAACTGCCTGGGAGAATTTACCACAGGTCTAGGGACAGAATTTATGATCTTGTTTCATTTCCCATAATTTTTGCCACTAGAAGCCAAAGAGCAGAGCAATCTCAAACCTGAGTAAAAACAGACTTTCAAGGCAAACATACAAAAGGAATGTGCATGATCAAGACAAAAACAGTCAAACCACTTTGTGCCTTTTTTTTTAGGATGTTAGCTACCATACTCTAAATTGCAACCAAATTTTAGAAGAATATTCAAGTGCTGCAGCTCTTGAATATTAAAGCCAAGTATAAATCACAGGTCATTTTCAAGAATAGTAAACAACTATGTAATCTGCATTGGAGGAGGCGGTGTTGATGGTATTTAATAACTGCAGCCAATGCACCATGAACCCTGCTAAGGGAGGAAAGACAGTTAAGGCTGGCTTTAGACAACACGGCCAGAAGATGGAGTAGTCTGCCCTTGGGCCTTTGGTTATTTGGTTCCATTTTTCCTGCACAGGGTGAAAGGATTTCCATTCTCCCTGGGACCAGGTTGATGGCAGCAGAGCAGCAGCACAAGGATGAGGAGAAGCTGGGAGGTCCTGAGACTCCGTATGTGGACCAGGACTTCCGAGGCACAGGTACCCAGGAGCTGGAGAGTGTGTTTGAAATGGGAAGGTATGGCTCCCCTGTCACTGGATGGAGATGTCTGCACACGTTTCTCCGTGTTGGTCAGGCTGGTCTTGAACTCCCACCTCAGGTGATCCGCCCACCTCAGGTGATCCACCCACCTCGGCCTCCCAAAGTGCTGGGATTATAGGCATGAGCCACCTTGCCCAGCCTTGTCTTTAGTTTTTTGGGAACCTCCACACTGTTTTCTTCAGTGGTACCATCTCATGTTCCCACCACAGCGCACAACGGCTCCATTTACCTTGTTTCTGGTTACATGTTATATGACTGGAACATGTCTGCTTCATTTTAAAGAATACCGTCACATCTGGTTTACTCTTTCCTCTCCTTAAAAACATCCATCTCATGTCATTATTTTTGTTATTTATGTTAAATCCCAAGACTCAGTGTGTGTTGTTTTGGGAGTGCAGAGGGCAGCCAGGTCACCCAGAATATGCCTTAATATTTATAATGATCGTAAATTATATATGCATGGCATTTTGCAGTTTATAAAACATATTTGTATTTATTACATCTTTGATTCCTGTCCTACAAGGTAGGTAACACACTTTTTCTTATTCCCCTTCCTTTTTGATGAGACACTCTGGCTCACAGAAGGTAAGTAAGCTGCTCAGGTTATATAGCCAATGTCAGACCAGAAAAAATACCTTCTGGCTTTGACATATTTGGTGCTTTTCCCATCCCACTGTGAGACTTCTCCAGCCAGCTCCATAGACACATGCACAGAGACCAGTGTGGTTATTCTCCTTCCAGATATTTGGAGAAACTGCATATTGTAGGAAAAAAAAAATAACTCCTGACTCAAATACTTTAAAATACTATAAAATATCCAGTTAATAGCTGTGATGAATGCTGCTTGTGAGATCTCTGCAAATTCCCTTGGTCCACTGTTTGTTCCTGCTGCTGCTGCAGCAACCAATTTCAAGAAGCTTAGGCCAGCCTCATGCCAGTATAACCACACAGCACCCTTACCTTGATTCTGCCCTGTGCATCTCTTGCTTTCCTCCCTGAAGAATCTCTGGCATCACGGCATGAGGTACCTGCAGACATTTCTCATCTCTCACACATGCACACCCTAGGGGAGTGGGTGAGTTAAAACTGCTGCACTGCTCTTGACCAACAGAAAATGGAAGCCATGCTAAAAGAGTGTCTTCTTTTCATCTCCTAGGAGGATATTTCTGAGATGCATTTTATAACATGTTCTTTCAGAGGACCTGGAAAGATCCAATGCCATTCACCTTTCTGAGTGGCCAACTCAATAAAACATCCAATATTCTACATTATCTGCTTTCATGTTCTACAACTGCCTTGTATATAGCTGCTTTTTGGGATCATTTGCCCAGTTATCTACCTGAATATGAACTTCCTCTTATGTCTCCTTGTTCTCTGCTTTTAGGGCAACCTGTGCTAAGACAGTTCTAGAAGTAGCTCTGGAAAACAGACCCTCAGTGTGGGATTTTGGCTGGATCGCTTTCCAGTCAGACAGCAATAAGGACTCCATTGCTAGCATACATTGAGAGTGATAATCCTGGTATGCAGTAGCACCAAAATTACTAAGATTCTCTCATGTGATAGATTAGAGTGAGGCAAAAGTGGAAATGAAAGCATTGAGATATGAAGTATGTTTACAATACAACAGTTTGGGGAAAATAATTATAAGGATTGTGGCACAGCTTCCCAGGAAACTGACGGCACAGCCTCAACTGGTCTCCTGTGTCAGAATCAGGGCCCTGATACAAGACAAGGGGGTCCTGAGGTCTTGGATAGGGATGTCAGGGCTGGCAAGCCTATTTTGAATCCTTAGATTTCCTTGAACATCTGGGCTGGTAGGAGCAGACCATTCCCTCTTACTAGGGAAGAGAAAATTCCACTTGTGTAATTTCCTGTGAAAATATCACCTAAGGCCTATGCCCCATGATGTGGTGTTGTGCTCTTCAAGATCTGCCCACAGGGTCCCACCATTGCCTCCAGGTTGGTACCCAATGTCGGCTTTCAGCTCAGCCTGAGCAGAAAAATACAGATCCTTTTCCAGGAATAAGAAGCTTGTACATACAGTCACAAACCTGTATGTCCACACACATATATACATATATTTTGTAGCAGAACCTTCTCAGATATGTGTGCTAAGCTATTGGCTAATGTGATGCTGTGTGGTCAATAGTTAAAATATATTGGTCCAAGAACCACAGAACAGAAGAAGGAGTAGGTCCTCTCATCAATACTCCCTGTGACCCACTCATAATTTACACTTCCTCTGAAACCTTGGACTTTGCTGCGTAGAGGCTCTGATCACAGTAACAGTTCCCAAGAACTTGAAGGTACAACTACCATCTGATCACTTTGAGCTTCCCATGCCAATAGACCAGCAGGCAAAGAAAGTAGTTATTATTCTGGCAGGAGATATTGACCCTGGTTATCTTGAGGAGCTACAATGGTTGCTGCAGAAGTTGGGCAGGAGTATGCCAGAAGGCAGGGGAGTAAAAGGAGTATACCATATGCAGGGGAACCGCTGGTCATCTCTTGGTGCTTCCATGCCCAGCAACAGCAATAAATGAATTGAAGAGGTCATGGCTAGAGACAAGGCCACTAAGGGATCAGGCCCCACCTGACAAGCAACCTAGCCTGGCCAAAGTTGTGGCAGAGGTAAAGAAAATCTGGAATGGAGAATAGAGGAGGGAAATGTTCGCTATCATTTCCTTCTAGGCACCAGGTGCAACAGAAGAGGCTGTAGCTTGTTTCTCTAACCCACTGGTATTAGGTCTTTTTAGAGATTACTGCTGGCTGCCACTGTGAATGGAACTATTTTATGGATTGAGTTTTGTAGAAAGTACAAGACATACAAGAGATGCAAGGAGACGTGTCTGTGATGCATTTTATAAGTGCCCAGCAAGATCAAGCATGAGTCATCTGGAGCAGTGGCTAACTCGATAATGAATTTTAATATTGGTTTTCCTTCCTTCACTGGTCTCTTTTTGCCATTGCCTGGGATCATTTCCCAAATAAATTACCTGTACATAAGATTTTGTCTCACAGTCTGCATTCAGGAGAACTCAGGCCATAATGACACATTTAAATGCATAGCTAACTTCACAAGAAAGTAATCCAGGCACTAAGAAAAAGAGAAAGATGATGCCCGAGTGGGTAAGTAAATGGGTATAGTACTCAATAAATAGATGACCTGTAAACTAGGGTTTTGATGTTTTGGGGGTAGAAGTTTAGATCTTTGGTTTCTACAAGGGGAGATGTTGGAGCTAAAATCTCTGCATAAAGGCTTTAAGGGCTACATCACCAGCAAAAGTGTGGATTATAAAAAGATCCATCAATCAGTAAAAGAAGTCCAGAAAAACACAAATATAATCTCTAAATAAATAATTGCAAATATATTAGGAATAGCCCACAGTGTGAGCAGAAAAAGTGTTACAAACTGATATGGTTTAGAACTGCGTCCCATTAATCTCATGTCGAATTGTGATCCCTAATGCTGGAAGTGGGGTTGGGTGGGAGGAGATTGGATCATGGGGGTAGATCCTTCATGAATGGTTCATGAACACCTTTTTCATGCTGTTCTCATGATAGTGAGGAGTTCTCACAAGATCTGGCTATTTAAAAGTGCGTAGCACCTCCCCATCGCTCTCTTGCTATTTCTCTGGCCATGTGAGATGCTTTACTTCTCCTCTGACTTATGCCCTGTTTAGAAGCTTCCTGAGGCTTCCCCAGAAGCAGAAGCTGCTATGCTTCCTGTACAGCCTGGAGAGCCATGAGCCAATGAAACCTCTTTTCTCATAAATTACCCAGTCTCAGGTATTTCTTTATAGCAATGCAAGAATGAACTAACACAGAAAATTGGTACCAAGGAGTAGGACGTTGCTATAAAGACACCTGAAATTGTGGAAGTGACTTTGGAATTGGGTAACAGGCAGAGGTTGGAAGAGTTTGGAGGGCTCAGAAGAAAACAGGAAGATGAGGGAAAGTTTGGGACTTTCTAGACACTGGCTAAATGGTAGTGACCAACATGCTGATATAAATATGGACTGGGAAGGCCAATCTGAGGAGGTGTCACATAAAAACAAGGAGCTTATTGGGAACCAGAGCAAAGGTCAGTTTTGTTATGTCTTAGCCATGAACTTGGCTGCACTGGGACCCTGCCCAAGGGACCTGTAAAACCTTGACCTGGAGAGTGATGATTTAGCCTTCCGGCAGAAGAAATTTCTAAGCAGCAAAGTATTCAAAATTTGACCTGGCTGCTTCTAACAGCCTGTGCTCATATGCATGAGCAAATAAATGATCTAAAGTTGGAACTTATATTTAAACAGGAAGCAGAGCATAAAAGTTTGGAAAGTTTGCAGCCTGACCATGTAGAGAAAAGAAAAGCCCATTTTCAGGGTATGAATCCAAGCAGGCTGTAGAGCAACCATTTGCCAGAGAAATTTGCAAGACTAAAAAGGCAAGTGCCAGTAGCCAAGACAAAGGGAGAAAGGCTTTGAAAGTGTTTCAGAGAAATCTGTGGCAGCTTCTCCCATCACAGGCCCAGAGACCTGGGACAAGAGAGTGGTTTACTGTGCCAGGCCCAGGCACCTGCTACCCTGTGTAGCCTGCTACTATGTGCAGCCTCAGGACACTGCTGTCTATATCTAGACATTCCAGCTGTCACTTTAGTTGTGGCTCAGAGGGGCCCAGGTGCAGTTTAGACCACTGCTTCAGAGGGTGCAAGCCATAAGCGTGGTGACTTTCCTGTGGTGTTAAGCTGTGGGTGCACAGAATGCAAGAGCTGAAGTTTGGAGCTTCTGCCTAGACTTAAGAGAATGCATGGAAAAGCCTGGATGGTCAGAGAGAAGCCTAATGCAGGGGTGGAGCCCTCATGGAGAACCACTATTAGGGCAGTGTGAAGGGGAAATGTGGGGTAGGAGCCCTACAGAGAGTCTCCACTGGGCCACTGCCTAGTGGAGCTGTGAGAAGATGGTTACCATTCACTAGACCCTGGAATAGTTAATCTATCAAGAGCTTCTACCCTGCACCTGGAAAAGCCACAGGTGTTCAACACTAGCCCATGAGAGCAGCCGTGGGGCCTGAACCCTGCAAAGATACAGGGGCAGAGCTACCCAAGGCCTTGGAAGCCCACCTCTCATACCAGTGTGCAGTGGGTGTGAAATATGGAGTCAGGGAGATTTTGGAGTTTTAAGATTTAATGATTGTCCTGCCGGGTTTCAGAGTTGCCTGGGGCCTGTAGCCCCTTTCTTTTGTCAGAGTTCTCCCTTTTGGAATGGGAACATTTACTCAACGCTTGTACCACCATTGCATCTTGGAAGTAACTAGCTAGTTTTTGACTTTACAGGCTCATAGGTGGAAGGGACTTGTATCAAATGAGACTTTGGATTTTTGAGTTAATGCTGGAATGAGGTAAGACTTTGAAGGAGTGTTGAGAAGGGATGATTGTATTTTGCAATGTGAGAAGGACATGAGATTTGGGGAGACTGGGTTTGGATCTGTGTCCCCACCCAAATCTCAAGTAAAATTGTAATCCACAGTGTTGGAGTGGGGCCTGGTGGGAGGTGGTTGGATCATGGGAGTAGATTTTTCATGTATGGCTCAGCACCATCCTCTTGGTGCTGTTTTCACAATAGTGAGTGAGTTCTCACAAGATCTGGTTGTTTGAAAGTGAGGAGTAGCTCCCCCCATACCTCTCTTGCTCCTGCTCCCCCATGTGAGATGCGGAATGCTCCGCTTTGCTTTCCGCCATGATTGGAAGCTTCCTGAGGCCTCCCCAGAAGAAGCTGCTATGTTTCCTGTATAGCCTGCAGAACCATGAACCAGTTAAACCTCTTTCCTCATAAATTACCCAGTCTCTGGCGTTTCCTTATAGCAATGTGAGAACAGACTAATACATAGATTGAATGTACTCTTTCAGAATTTATATGTTGACATATAACATCCAATGTGATGACATTGGGAAATGAAGCCTTTGGAAGATAATAAGGCCATGAAAGTGGACTTTTCATAAATGAGATTTGTGTCCTTATAGGAAGAGACATGAAAGCTACATCACTCTCTTTCCACCATGTGAGGTTATAAGAAAAGACTTCAACCACCTATAAGCTGAAGAGAACCCTCACCAGAACCTGACCATGCTGGCACCCTAATCTCAGGTTTATAGCTTCCAGAACTGTGAGAAATACATTTCTGTTGTTTATAAGCCATTGAGTTTATGATATTTTATTATGTCAGCCTTAGCTGATTAAAACAAAAAGCAAATAATATTAGACCCTCAAGGACTTCAGGTATTAAACTAATCAAATGTAAAAATTAAAAAAAAATTCTAACAGGTTTGCGGAAATTAAACAGCAATTTCAAAATATGAGAAAAAAGAGACTATAAAATGGACAAGCGTATTTGAAAAAGAACTGACTGAAATGAAAACAAACTATAAGAAATGAAAAAGAACTAAAGAGAATGTCAAGAAAATGTTTAAAATGGGGTAAACTGATGATTAGACATTACAGATTAAAAAAATAGTGAAATAGCCTGGATGCAGTGGCTCACACCTGTAATCTCAGCACTTTGGGAGGCTGAGGTGGGTGGATCACTTGAGGTCAGGAGTTTGAGACCAGCCCGACCAACATAGCAAAATCCCATCTCTACTAAAAAATCCAAAAATTGGCTGGGTGTGATGGTGTGCATGCCACCACACCCAGCCAATTTTTGGATTTTTTAGTAGAGATGGGGTTTCACCATGTTGGCCAGGATGGTCTTGATCTCTTGACCTCGTGATCCACCCGCCCTGCCCTCCCAAAGTGCTGAGATTACAGGCGTGAGCCACTGCACCCGGCCTGGGAAAACATTTTCTAAGAGCTGAAAGAAAAGTAATTGTTAACCTAGAATTGTAAATGTAGAACACTATAGTGCAAAATAAAATAAAGATGTTTTTAGAAATACAAACTGGAGAGCATTTATTTATTTCTTTATTTTCCCATTTATTTATTTTATTGCATTTTAGGTTTTGGGGTACATGTGAAGAACATGCAAAATTGTTGCATAGGAACACATGTGGCAGTGTGATTTGCTGCCTTCCTCTCCATCACCTACATCTGGCATTTCTGGAGAGCATTTATAGTCAATAAACATTCACAAAGAAATTTTTGATAATACACTTCCAAAAAAAGGGAAACTGATCCCAGAAGGAAGATCTACGATTTAAGGAGGAATAATGAGAAAACACTCATCATAAAATAATAACAGTACCCAATTTTCAAGGTAAAAGAACCCCACTAAAATATTTCCTGATATAACGTAGAATAGGCAGGGAATAATTGGTGCATAAGTGCTCAAAAGTTTTTTTTTTTTAATTTTTTTTGGGAGATTCAAAAGCTATAAAAAATTAGAATTTCCAGTTACTATATGTTACAAGTTTAAATATTACTACTGGAAGAAAAAATATAGTGTATAATTTTTACAACAGAAAATATAAAACAATGGAAGTTTCCCTCAATCAATTCGAGGAAGAGAGAAAAGAAGATGCATAGAAAAGCAGGACCAAAAGAAAGTACATAATTGTATGGCAGAAATAGTTTCTATTATATAAGTAGTTGAAATGTTTTAAATGGGGTAGATTTACAAATTAAAAGATAAATGTTGTATTGCATAAAAATAACCAGATATTGCAAGGTTACAAGGAACTAAGACAGCACAGAATGGTACAATGGTGGAAAAAATATATGTGTCTCTTATTAACGAAAAGGAAGCTTCTGTAGCAATGCTTAAAGCAGAATAAAATATATTTTAAGGTAAACAGTTTTAAGGAGTCACTACATAATGATAAAATATATTTTACCAAGAACATATAACATTTCAAAACTTATTTGCCTCTAGTAACATAGCTTCAATACATGTGCAAAGCAGCAGCTCACAGGATTGTAAAGAGAAATTAACAAGTTCAGCATCACAATGGGGGATTGTAATACTCTCAGGAATTGATAGCTCATAGAGACAAACACTTAGAAAAGAGAATCTTTGGATGAAAATATTAAAAAGCTCAATCTGAAAAGTCCAATGTAGACCTCTGCACCTAAATTAGAAGATACACATTCTTCTCAAGAACATGGAGTATTTATGAGTAGGCCACAAAGAAAGTCTATATCTATTTTGAAGAATCTATATCAAACAGACCATGTTTTCTGGCCACAATTAAATTAAATTAAAAATCAATAGCAAAAAGATATCTAAAACAGCCTCGTGCATTTAGAAATTAAAAACACACTTCTGAAATAATTCATGGGTCAAAGAAGAAATCATAATGGAAATTAGGAACTTTATAATTTAATTATATTGAAAGTATTGCAGCTACAACTGTGTAGGAAATATATATGTGCAAAAAAGACTGAAAATTAATGAGCTAAACTTTCAACTTGAAAGTGAGAAAAAGAATAGAATAAGCCTAAAGAACATAGAATAAAGAAAATATCAAAATCAGAATAGAAATTAGTAAACTTGTAAATAAAATACAATAAGGTCAACAAAGTCAAAAGCTGGTTCTTTAAAAAGACAAAAAGGAGACAAACTTTGGGTTTAATGAATTAAGAAAACAAATAGTAAGAAAAAATCGCATGTAAACAATATTACAAAAAAATGGCTATAACTACAGAAGTAGCCGGTATTTAAAATGAGTAAGAAAATACTATAAAGACAGCACTGCAGTGACAATATATATCAACAACTTCATGCTAATTGTGGAGGATACAAAACTGTCCCTTCAAGGAAGGACTCTCCTCAGCTCTTGGCAATGCAGTGAGCAGATTGTCTTGGGCCATCTAATCCTTGTGTTTGCCTCACCTGCAGAGAGCCCCCTCACCCAAGAATACATCTTCCCTGCAAAGTCCATAGCCAATGGTGGATCTGGTAGGGACTTAGAGACCTTACCCATTAGCCCACCCTGGGACAACTCTGAATGGGTCCTACATGCAGCAGTGTGCATGTAAATGTTTAAAACTGGCTCCTTTAAGAAAAACATCCTGATGTGTAGTATTTGCTAATTTCTGTGGTGAACATACACCCTCCATGGAAGATTTCAAGCTACCAAAGCAATGTTGCTGAATGCAGAGTTGGGAATAGATGCAAAATGGTACACAATCACATAATATTTCCATCACACAGCTGTAACAGTGGTAAATAAACTCAACAGTGGCCGGGGGTGGTGGCTCACACTTGTAATCCCAGCACTTTGGGAGGCGCAGGTGAGAGGATTGCTTGACGCCAGGAGTTTGAGAGCAGCCTGGGCAACACAGCAAGACCCAATCTCCATTAAAAAAAAAAAAAACAAAAAAACCCTCAACAGTGTACTTTACTGCTCATGTAGTAATTAGGGAAGAATGAGTTTTGAGTATTAACTTTGTTTTCAATAAATATACATAATTGTAGATTAATATAATTTAATTCTTAGTAATGGCTGTTTAACAACTGATTCACAAAAATTTAACAAACGATGTTCAGGGGCTGGTAGAAACAGGCTCAGCATACCACTCTGTATGTGCTCCAGGGCTCCGTGTGTTTAGGACTGCAGCTCTGTTGGACTTGAATCGTGGTTCAGTCTCTCTCTCTGTCCAATCCTGGCTCCCATCCCTTCCCACAGGCCCTGACCCCTAAAACCCAGTTTGCTCTTTGGTAAGCCAATCTGCTGCCCAAGTGTCATTCATGACTCGCCGGCGTCACTCTATTCTTTCTTCCTCAGGCTTTTCCCACTGGCATTTTGGCACCTTGGAATTTCACAAGGCAGATGCCTCTGTTCTACCCACATGCTCCTCAGTCTGGTAAGGAAAAAGGGAAAAGGCTCCAGCAGACACTTATGCTTCCCTGCACATCTCTTTGGCTCCCTCTCAGCCATAATTCTGATGGGTGTTTCCTGTGCGTTGACAAGGTCCTATCTCAAGGATGCAGCTATGGGTCACTCTGATTCTCTGCCTAGGGTCTTTTCTAAAGCACTAGGTGCCTTTGGGACTTAAAACTCCAAAGGCGCCGGGCGCGGTGGCTCAAGCCTGTAATCCCAGCACTTTGGGAGGCCGAGGCAGGTGGATCACGAGGTCAAGAGATCGAGACCATCCTGGTCAACATGGTGAAACCCCGTCTCTACTAAAAATACAAAAAAAAACATTAGCTGGGCATGGTGGCGCGTGCCTGTAATCCCAGCTACTCAGGAGGCTGAGGCAGGAGAATTGCCTGAACCCGGGAGGCGGAGGTTGCGGTGAGCCGAGATCACGCCATTGCACTCCAGCCTGGGTAATAAGAGTGAAACTCCGTCTCAAAAAAAAAAAAAACAAAAAAAAAAAAACTCCAAAGGCAATTTCAATCAATGAAGAACAGGAGCCAGAAGGTAAATGCTCAGCCCTGTGTCTTTAAAATGGCCATTATAAGCTCCTCAGAGTCCAAGTGGTATTCATTGTGTCCTTGTGTGCCTGTTACATAACAGTGGCCTTGAGAATATACTTTTAAATTGCTTTTCATACTTCTCCATCTTAATATCTCATCACTCCTGGTTCCTGAGATTACCTTAAAAAATAAACGATATGGCTGGGCATGGTGGCTCACTCCTGTAATCCCAGCACTTTGGGAGGCTGAGGTGGGCGGATCATGAGGTCAGGAGTTTGAGACCAGTCTGACCAACATGGTGAAACCCCATCTCTACTAAAAATACAAAAATTAACCGGGTATGGTGGTGGGCACCTGTAATCACAGCTACCTGTGAGGCTGAGGCAGGAGAATCACTTGAACCCAGGAGGCGGAGGTTGCAGTGAGCCGAGACAGTGCCATTGCACTCTGGCCTGGAGACAGAGCAAGACTCCATCTCAAAATAAATAAATAAATAAATAAAAATAAAATATCTGTATCCAAGTTATTCTATCAGTCTCTGCTGTGGGAGGGCATGTACACTAAGATACATGCTGATCACATTTTTTTTTTTAAATGCAAAAGAACATTCTTCTCTTCCTTTCACAGCTTTTATTTTTCTTTTTTAAATTTAATTTGGCTGGGCACGGTGCCTCATGCCTGTAATCCCAGCAGTTTGGAAAGCTGAGGTGGGCAGATCACTTGAGGGGAGGAGTTCGAGACCAGCCTTGCCAACATGGGGAAACCTCGTCTCTACTAAAAATTCAAAAATTAGCTTGGCATAGTGGCATGCATCTATAATCCCAGCTACCCAGGAGGCTGAGGCAGGAGAATCACTTGAACCCAGGAGGTGGAGTTTGTGGTGAGCCGAGATTATGCCACTGCACTCCCGACTCGGCGCCAGAGTGAAACTCCGTCTCAAAAAACAAACAAACAAACAAAAACTTGTTTTAGATTCAGTGGGTACATGCACTTGTTTGTTACATACGCGTACTGGAGATTGGGCTTCTAGTGTACCCATTACCCAAACAGTGAACACTGAACCCCAGCGAAAAAGGTGAAAAAGTTGTAATTTTTCAACTTTTGCCCCCTGCCCACCCTTCCCTCTTTTGGAGTCCCCAGTGTCTATTATTTCCATCTTTATGTCCATGTGTACTCATTGTTTAGCTCCCACTTATAAGTGAGAATGCGTGGTATTTGGTTTTCTGTTTCTGAATTACTTAGGATAATGGCCTCCAGCTCCATCCCATGTCACTGCAAAGGACATGATTTCGTTCTTTTTTATGGCGCATAATGATGTATTAATACATGGACCGCATCGTCTAGATCCAGTCAACTGTTGATTGACACTCAGGTTGGTGCCATGATTTTCCCATTGTTCTTTTCACAGTTTCTAAATACACCATAACCAAATGTTAAAATAACTTATCTTGGGATAGCTGCTGGGTGGGCCAATAGATGACTATGTCAGTTTGGGACCTCTGAGAATCAGATGCCAAGATAGGATTAGATGTGCCAAAATATTTGAAAGAAAACACCTGTGCAGGATAGTGCAGGATAGTGCAGGAGGGAGAAGGAGTCTGGGATGCAGGTGCCTTCTGACTGCAATGCAGGTCTGACACTTGTGAATGGAGAGAGGGAAAGGAAGAAGATTGGGTAGGAAGAGCTCCAGACTGCAGCACGTTCTGAGAAAGCCTGATAGGGTGATTGATAGAAATTCCTGGGCAAAGGCCGCCAATTAGGGGCAGAAAGGGTATAGCTCTAGTGCTCTCACCATGCTCAGTTGTGAGCTGGAAACAGCTGGGGAATGTGAGACCTTGGTGTGAGCTCTGTGGAGGATCCAAATAAGTGACAGCTGCAGGCTGTGAGTTGCTCATGCTTCCAAGAGCTCAGGGGCTCACCTCTATGCCACCACACAGACAGGTGTCCCCACACAGAGTTTTTTGGACCATCTTTGTAGGATTTGCTAAGTTAGGGTTCTGCCATCTTCAGACCAAATTGAAGGAGAGAGAAATCAAGGGAGAAGGTTGGTGGTGAGAATGACATGGTTCTGACAGGGAGAAGAAGGAAGACCCACCTACTTCATGCAAAAAAAGGCATGCTTCCTGAGAACTACTTGGAGAATCTGCATGTGTCACCTGGAGTGTGGGGACATGCATGAATCCAGAGATGGCTGCCTGAGAAGCTTCAAGGGAAGAGGCTGGTCAGAGTTGCCTGCGACCAGAGAATAAGAAGACAGTGCTGCAGCGATGGCATCCTGCTCTTCTACGGTGTGATGGGCCAGCACACACATGATGGAAAGTAGTTGGGACTGATCTGCAGGGCCTGGTGCCCTGCAGAGGGCCTGCATGAAGTAGACCACCAGTGAAGCTGAGGCTGAAGCTGCAGGGTCAGAACCCCACCCTGTCCATCTTGAGGAACCAGTCTTTTTTTTTTTTTTTTTTTTTTTGACAGAGGCTTGCTCTGTTGCCCAGGCTAGGCTTGCTCTGTGACCCAGGCTGGAGTGCAGTAGCCTGATCTCGGCTCATTGAAACTTCTGCCTTCCGGGTTCGAGATTCTCCTGAGTAGCTGGAATTACAGGTGCACGCCACCACACCGAGCTAATTTTTGTATTCTTAGTAGAGACAGGGTTTCACAGTGTTGGTCAGGCTAGTCTCAAACTTCTGACATCAGGTAAGCCACCCACCTCAGCCTCCCAAAGTGCTGGGACTACAGGCATGAGCCACCAAGCCTGGCGGTGGAACCAATCTTTACAGAGCTAGCTAGGGAGGACATAGAAGCAGGATGCAAAGGTCGTTTCCCTCCTCCATGCAGGCTTCTGAGTTTGGGTCAAATTGGGGTCTGGTGGGTGGTCGGAGGCGAGTGGGGAAGGGTTGAATGGTTTGCGATTAAAGCTTTGATTTGGATTAGAGTGGACTTTTAAAAAATAATTATACTTTAAGTTCTGGGATACAAGTGCAGAACGTGCAGGTTTGTTACACAGGTATACGTGTGCCATGGTGGTTTGCTGCACCCATCAACCTGTCATCTACATTAGGTATTTCTCCTAATGCTATTCCTCCCCCCATCCTCTCCCCGCGCCGGGCTCGGGTTTGTGATGTTCCCCTTCCTGTGTCCATGTGTTCTCATTGTTCAATTCCCATTTATGCGTGAGAACATGTTGGTTTTCTGTTCTTGTGTTAGTTTGCTGAGAATGATGGTTTTGGACTGGACTTTTTAATAGCAAATCCAACTGTTTATGAACACCTGAAAGTGACAGGAAAAGCTATGAAATTTGCCCTAGATTCATCCAAGGGAGAAGGGAGATCTGATGGAATAATTTTGAAAGACAGTGGTGTGAAAAAAGTGCCATTTCATGATTTTCCTTCACCAAGTAGTCCAGTTGGTTAAAAAAAATTAACTGGCGTAAAGTATTGCTTAACACAGTGGTTTGGAAAAAGACATCACCTAAAAACAAAAAAAGCCAGCCTAAATAGTGCAAAGACCAGCAACATCGTTTTATCTTTATAATGGTAAATCTTTATTCCATTGCTATTTGAATCAGAGTCTGCACAAGTCCTCTGGTTCCACTTGCCTTTTCACACCTTCCAGGTGCACGGTGTAGGAGAGCCTGAGCATTTCAGGTAGGACGGGAAAAAGGCCTTTGAAAAATCATTAATTGGTCTATTTACCTAATGAGCGGTCGAGGCTCGGTGGAACCCCTTGGACCGTGGGGAGGCACATCTGGAGCTCATTAAACAGAAATAAGCCTGATTTTAGAAAGAAACGCCTGCCTTTTGCGCAAATCTTTTCAGAGACTGGCTTTGGGCTCCTGTGAATCAGGCACCCTAGCGTCCACCAAAGTTCTTCCCGATGCTGAACACCAATGCCTCCTGCAGCCCCTAATTCGAAGCGCCTCCTTCTGTTCTAAGCGGAAAACAGCCGAAGCCATTCCTGGAGGCCTGCCCTGGAGCCGTCAGCTCAGTCTTACTCCTTCCTTCTCCTGGGGTTTCCCGACGCTCGGGCACCTGCGGAGGCTGGGGTTGGGGTCGGGGGCTGGGACTGGGACTGGGACTGGGGCTGGGACCGGGACGGACAGGCGCGCACGCAGGAGCCGGCGCAGGGGCGGTCGGCAGAGGGCGCTGCGGCTCCCGGCGCGGGGCTGCGACGCGGGGCGCGGAGCGCGGGCCGGGAGGAGGCGCCCGGGTCTCGGCGTGTGCGTCTCCCCGCGGCCGGGAGGGGGTGCGCGCATCAGCCGCCCCGCGCCGCCTCCCGCTCAGGCCCGCTAGCTGCCCGGCCGCTGTCATCGCGGACGGCACCTCGCGGGGCGAAGCTCGGGCTGGGCGGCCGCCGGCCCCACGGCTTCTTTGTCCGGGGGAGGCGGCGGGAGGAGCAGCCGCGGCCGCGGCAAAGCCGGGAGCGCCTGGGCGTCGTGCGGGCGGCCCCGGTCCCCGGCTGCGCCCCGGCGCTCGAGCGGGGGCGGCGGCCTGGGCGGTGCCTGCGCCGAGGTGAGTGCGGGGGCGCGGAGCGGGGCGCAGCCGCGGCGCGGGCGTGGGCGGGCGGAGGTGACAGCGAGCGTCGGCGGCTCCAGGTGCGGGGGCGCCCCTCGCGCTCCACCTGCGCCGCCGCCGCTCGCTCTCGGGGCAAGTTTGTCTGCCCCCCTTCTGCGGAAACCCTTGACCGCTTAGCGGAGTCCAGACCTGTCAGTCAACAGAAAACTGGCGCTGGAGAGGAGGAGGAAGCGTGGCGGAACCTGGATGAGCGTCTCCGTGAGGGCAGTGGTGGCCTCTTGGACGTTACGTTTCTTGGCTCTTTGCGATCCAGGTGAGCGAATCCTCGGCTGCGCGGTCCGGCGGGGTCGGCTGGCTCTGCTGCCCGCCCTCTGGAGCCGCCGGAGACAGGTGCGCGGAGTTGGGCGACGCGCAGCTGGTTCTGCTTCTCGTCTCCAGAGCGCCGACGCTTCCTGCCCACATCACCTGCTCTGGCTGACGGATTGCAGCTCTTTTGGCACCTTCGCTTGCTGCCAGGTTCAACACCCCCTGCTTTAGACGCGGTGGTAGGTTAGTTAAAGCGAGTTCTCCCTTACCCACCCCCAGCTTTGGATAATTTGGTCTGTGTCTTCGATCTTAATTTAGTATGAGTGTGTTATTTTCTTCAAGCTTTATAATGGTAAAGCAGCGAAGCGGCTTGCTACATCCATTTTTTTTCATTCCGAGCCTGTGCACAGAAGGAATTACAGGCACACAAGTGATGTTACTACCATTCTATTTTAAATACAAACACGGAAAGAAGTTCTCTTGGCAGGATACCAAAGGCGCCTGTACTCACTGTTATATAAGTGCTTAAAAAAATATTTGTTCACTGGCAAAGTTATATTTGATTACCAGAGCATCCAAGAAGAGTGTCATGCTTTAACTTTACTTGGAGATAAGCAGTGGTCTTAGCTTGAGATACCCTTTTAAGATAATATAGGACCCTTTAAAAAAAAAGTCATTAGGTAGAATTGTAAAGCATTAGAAATTGGTTTTGTGAAGTGTATTATGAATTGGTGAGAATTCTTATTGATAAAAAGATCCCACATATATCCTTTTTAGTTTTCAAACTATTGAATGATTTTATTTTTAATCTCTGATGGAAACTTAGTAGTTATGAGTTGCCAGTTATTAAAGTATCTGTCTCTTTTTCCCTTCCCTTTCCCCACGCCCTAAAACAAGTACATTTATGGCTATTTTTTCCCCCACTAAAATGAAAGTAAAAACCATCAGATATACTGATAGCTGAGAACACCCCTTGTCCCCACTCCACCCATTATTCTTTTCTAATTGGTTTGGGGTGATGCCTTGACATCTATAATGTTAAAAAGCATTCCTGGTGATTCTAACATGTAGCCAGGGGTGAGAACCATTGTAGAGCATTGTTTTGTCACTTTGTAGCCTAGATGTTGCTACAGTGGTTTAAGGTAAGTCAAAAATATGTTGTCAGGAACATGGGAAGAAAAAAATGGTATTGGAAAGGAGACACATCAAAGAATTACAGCATGTAGACTTTTCTGTTTTGTCTAAAAGCTCCTTCGTGATTGTTTTTCCTGCTAAGAATAGTTGATGTTTATCAGGGACCCATAATTCCATGTAGAATACTTAGGTGAATCCTGAGTGAGTGATACGTTTCATTTGCAGAAGTATCAATGAAAGTTGAGTAGTAGTTTCAGGATATTTCTTTATGTTTACATGATAAAGTAAGTCATAGGAAAGATTATTTTCCCTGTCAAATTAAAACCTTATTATAGCACTATAAACTAGTACATGAAATGCAAAAAAGCTTTTATTATTTTTAAAGTCAGAAAGAAACCTGGCCTTTGAGTCAATGTTTCCTGTCTACCTTATGTAATCCCAAATATCCGAACCCCAGAGCAGATCTTATGGATGGTTTATGAAGGCTTATGTAAGAACTATGACTGTGCTTTTGGTACTCCATTAAACTCCCTGTTTTGGCTATTACATAATTGACACGGAACTAGACTATTAAAGCCAAAATCCAGGAGGATGCCCAAACCCACGCCGGCATAACGCACTTTTATAATGAATTGCTGTTGCCAAATTAGAGGGAACAGCAGGGTTGGTGGTTTGTGAAAGAGAGGTAAGAATAGTGTCTCAGGGATTGATGTAATGAAGACTGTTAGGCTTAGCGATTTTCTAGAGACTTGAATGCTGTGGCAGAAACCTCTCTAGTCCTTTCTGTCTTCTAGCAGAGGCAGATCAACTGGGGAGCTAATGATCCTAAGCCTCAGGCCCCTCACACAGGCTTCTTTGGTGCCCTCTGGGAAGGACACTGGCAGTATGTTCATGTGGCTATCCCTGAGTTTGTATTTGTACTTTTGGATTCTTTTTTTAAATAGGGAGAGTACTCTTTTTTTTTTTTTTCTTTTAAGTTCTGGGGTACATGTGCAGATCTTGCAGTATTGTTACATAGGTATACACATGCCATGGTGGTTTGCTGCCTCCATACCCCTGTCACCTACATTAGGTATTTCTTCTGATGTTACCCCTCCCCAACCTCCCCACCCCTGCTATCCCTCTCCTAGCCCCCCACCTCACAACAGACCCCAGTGTGTGATGTTCCTTTCCCTGTGTCCATGGGCTCTCATTGTTCAACAGCCACTTATGAGTGAGAACATGTGGTGTTTGGCTTTCTGTTCTTGTGTCAGTTTGCTGAGAATGATGGTTTCCATATTCATCCCTGTCGTGGCAAAGGACATGAACTCATCTTTTTTATGGCTGCATAGTATTCCGTGGTGTATATGTGCCACATTTTCTTTATCCAGTCTATCTTTGATGGGCATTTGGGTTGGTTCCAAGTCTTTGCTATTGTAAACAGCGTCACAATGAACATATGTGTGCCTGTGTCTTTATAATAGATCAATTTATAATCCTTTGGGTATATACCCAGCAATGGGATTGCTGGGTCAAATAGTATTTCTAGTTCTAGATCCTTGAGGAATCGCCACACTGCCTTCCGCAATGGTTGAACGAATTTACACTCCCACCAGCAGTGTGAAAGTGTTCCTATTTCTCCATATCTGGGAGAATACTCTTTCTACCCTCCCACTCCCGGAATTCTGTAAACCCAGGGTTCCACAAACCCTGAATTTATCCCTGTCTCCAACTTATGTTTAAATACTAAATTATAAAGTTGCCTATTCTTAGTTTAATTTTTGTTG
Organism: Sapajus apella; assembly: GCF_009761245.1. Lineage (NCBI taxonomy): Eukaryota > Metazoa > Chordata > Mammalia > Primates > Cebidae > Sapajus > Sapajus apella. The sequence continues at coordinate 2,571,818 of NW_022436972.1, forward strand.
TCTGAAAAGATTAAAAAAAAGAAGTCTAGACATCATAGTTGACTTGCTGAGAGACTGCAAACTGCTGTAACCTAGGGCTGTGTGGAGCCACTGAAATCAGGCACTTACTTGGAGAACCAGCACTTTGCCTCGTGATCTCGCATGCATGGGACTGTTCTGGTTCAGTGTGTGAACTGGAGATGGAGAAGAATGGAAGCGGGGTGGGGAAGGGAGGAAAGTGGGTTAAAGCTCTTCCTCTTCTCAGAGGCAAGATGCCAAGGGGAAAGGAAGAAAAAAACCTACTGAAAGATGCTTCATTAATAAAATGTTAATTGGAACAGATCGCATCAGCTCCATAGGAGATCCTTCTGTAAGCTCCTTAGGATTGGTCTCTAATATGAATTTTCAACAGTGAGCAAACAAACTCAGTCCTGGAAAATATCCTACAGGAAACAAATGCAGGTTTGGAAGGACTAGATGAATATCAGCTTGTTCCCATTAGCAGTTTTTATGAGCAAGTGGGAGGCTTGTAATATCCACAACACACATGTTTGAAATGAGTTGTTGAAAAGAGTCAAGGAGTTTCCCTTTTGCTCTGAAATGATTTCTACTTCCTGTGTGAATTTAGATGCCTTTTGATCTTATATTCTTGACCCTTCCCACCAGCCCTTATACCTCATCTATCCGTCCATCCATCGTCTATCTACCATCTACCCACCCATTCACAGAGACTCTCTTTTTGACTTTCGTCAGGCTCCCCTGTGCCGTCTTCTCAACTAGGCCTCGCCTTGGCCTGCAAGAAATGCAGCTTTCAACAAAAACAATTTTGTCTGTGCTCCCACCCTCCAAGGGATTTGAAAACACCCTAGCATGGTGTAATAGCCTGTTCTCACCCTGCTAATAAAGACATACCCAAGACTGAGTAATTTATAAAGGAAAGAGGTTTAATTGACTTATAGTTCAGCATGGCTGGGGAGGAAGGAGAAGCAAACACGCCTTTCTTCCCATGGCAGCAGGAGAGAGAAGAATGAGCAAAAGCAGGAAAAACACCTTATAAAACCATCAGATTTAAGAACTTAGTATCACAAGAACAGCATTCGGGTAATTGTCTCCATGATTAAATTACCTCCCACCTAATCCCTCTCATGACACATCGGGATTATGGGAACTGCAATTCATGGTGACATTTGTGTGGGGGACAGCCAAACCATATAATGTGGTGTCTAGCAGCCTAAGGCCATGTTCCTGGGATGACCCAACCTCATTTGCATTCCTACCTAGAAAAGCTCAATGCTGCCCCAAAGAATTTATCTCTTGTTCTCACCTGTACAAATGATAATAGGCCCCTGACTTTCCTTTTGTTAGACTATTTATTAAAAACTTGTAATTCTTTCTCTGTGCCTTTGAGATGTATGTGTGTCTCCTATCACCTGAAGTGTCTTCCTCAGTGTCTATGAGCCATTCCTTTGAAATGAAACTGTCAGGAAGGATAGGGCTCTGTCCCCTAGTCTCTGTAGCGGGGTAGGAGCCTAACTTTGACAAGTGCATTTAGCAGTTACAGATGACCTAATCTCATTGGCAGTCCCCCTTGCCTGCTTGCTCTAGTGTTCTATGTCCTTGACCCTGCTTGAGCTCACACACATTCTCATTTCCCTTCCCTGCTTCCTCATTCTGCCTTTCAAACACCCAGTCACCTCTAGCTGAATCGGAGTTGATCTCAGTTCTACACTGAAGTCTCTTTCTCTCACTGCAGCAGTACTGGGTAAAATCCGTCTTTACTGCCTTTAACCAGTGTCCAGCTTTTTTTTTTTTTTTTTTAGATACCATCCAACAAAAAAGTTTTGAGTGTCTCCACAGGTCAGGCAGTGTTCTACTTATTACGTATGGAGCAGCAGTTAAAAACTGTACCCTTGAGGAATGTACAGTGTAATGGAATGAATCAGATGAGGTTAAGTAAAGTACTTAATATATCAGGAATGGATAGTGCTATGGAGAAAATAAATCAGAGATGGAGGAGAAGGAGTGAGAGGTGGGGAATTGCTGTTTCAAGTACGGTGGTCCAGGAATGCCTCACTGAGAGGAGATGTTGAGCAGAACCCTAAAGGAGATGGAAGAGTGAGCCACCCGACCAGAGTGCAGCAGGCATTTATGGGGAGCACAGGGAGGCAGCTGCAGGCTGCAGTGGGGGAATCTCATGCTCATGGCCAGCTTTTTCTCACAACAGCGACCCTGTCCCTGACTCCAGCCACCTGAGGCTGTCCACGAGCACTGGCGGTGTTCTTAGGGCCTTAGTGGTGTGGTGGCTTGGAACTGAGGGCCTCCCAGGGCATCGGAATCCTAGACCATACCTGAACAAGAGTAGGAAGGGAGATTATGTGTCTTCAGTGATGACTCCCACTGGCTTGTCATAGGAAAGGGGCTGGGGACAAGCTCACTCCAGCCTGGAATCCCTGCAGTCACCCTAGAAACAAACAGAACTATGATGTGTAAAAGATGGGGACAGCGGTATGCTAGAGGAATGCTCTTGCTTGAGGAATGTCTTAATGTCAAGAACCTAGAGCAACTTTCTGAGTACAACTGAGCCAGAGAGAAGCCCTGAGTTAAAGGCAACTGGGGTTGGTTAGGGTTTGAGGAGGGGAAATTGCTCAGCTCCTGCATGCCCAGATGGCTGCCCTACGTCTGCTAGCCAGAACTGCCCTCCCCGCAACCCTGCCCCGAACACACACACCATGGACCTGTCAGCAGGCTCTCATGGATTTCTCAGTGGAGAAGGTGAAGAAGCCATTGGGGAGCAGCAGCCAGGGGCTGACTGCTGGTTTTTAGTTACAGCCTTCCTGTACACATGGGGACAGGGATATGGAACCAGGATGGGATAGCTGTTTCCTTTTTTAAGCTGTTAACTTATAACCATTTTAAACCATCAACAACCAAAGCAGAAATCTCTCATATAGAGGTTCCTTGGATTGTTTGCTGGTGGGTAGAGAACAGCACAGCAGCTTGAGTGAGCATATGCAGCTGGTATTAGGGAAGTGGCATTTATAGGAGTCAGATGTTTCAGACTCTACTCTGTGCCTGTCATGACTTTATGCGGTCTCTTACTTTGCAAGCTTCTCCACATGCCCCATTATGTTTGGAAAATAAGGGACTTAAGGTCATTCCCGGGTATTTGATACTGCTCTTTAGCTTTTGTAAATGGGCCATCTTCCAATTGGTTGTATATATTTTACATGTTGATTGTATTATATGTAACTAATAATTGATACATAGGAAGCTATTCTAAAATGTAATGTAACCAGGCACTTTTCAGACTCTTAGTGATTATAACCTCATTGTTATTTTTCTTGGATTTTCTAGATGGATGGTCATATCATCTGCTAAATAAGTAAATAAATCAATAAATCTAGCTAGGTGGTCATATCATCTGCTAAATAAGTAAATCAATAAAAATAAATGGTTTTTAATTTAAAATGAATGATTAGATGAAATAAAAATGATTATTTTGGTCTCTTATTTTTTGAGATGGAGTTTCTCTCTTGTTCCCAGGCTGGAGTGCAATAGCACAATCTCAGCTCACCACAACCTCCGCCTCCTGGGTTCAAGCGACTCTCCTGCCTCAGCCTCCCAAGTAGCTGGGATTATAGGCATGCACCACCATGCCTGGCTAATTTTTTATTTTTAGTAGAGATGGGTTTTCTCCATGTTGGTTAGACTGGTCTTGAACTCCCGATCTTAGGTTATCCACCCGCCTCGGTCTCCCGAAGTGCTGGGATTACAGGCGTGAGCCACAGCGCCTGGCCTGGTCTCTTATTTCTATTTTAAATTTTATTATCAGTTAGACTAGATAGAAGAAGAGGAGATATTTTATCTGTTAAGAGATTTAAAAAATAAGATTATTGTCTTTCAGGCAAATGTACTTCCCTTGCGCCAGAGAGGATGGGCTGTATGATCTCTGAGGTCCTCTCCTTATTAGTCTTTTTACTCTGTTTACCTTAGATTGAACCAGTAGGTTCAGTTCCCATAGAGAAACAAAACAGTGTGTACACACAGTCATTCTAGGTAAGTCAGCAGTGTATGTGATTAGGGCCAAACCAGTATTGATGACTGACTGATACTGACTTTAGAAAGCTTGACTCAGCTTGGAGAAATGAAAAGCCAACATAGTGCATTAGCATCTATAAAGACAGTAATAAGGCAAATACATTTGTCGAGAAACAGGCTAATATTGATACAGTGATTTTAAGTGCTTTTCCCCAAAAGTACAATGGAAAAAGCATGGAATATAGAGCCATGGATTATAATAAATGATGATAAAACAGGAGAAGCAAATAATAAACACTTAATCGAGAAGTTTATTTTCCACACTTCATCGGGTTGCTACTATAAAGTTCTAATCTAAAAACTTAATATGAACACTGTTTCTGTAAATATGGGAGAAGTAATCTCAAATCATCCAGAATTAATTATCTTTTTCCTAAGCTGTTTGACATTACTCATTCCAAATAGCTTCTCAAGACAGGCAGTATTTTTCTACACACAAATAATTGTTGTAGGTTGCAAATGTAGCCATGTATTAAGCCAAACACATTTTTTGCTTCTAATTCTTGTATTACTATTGGTTTACTTCAGGGGAAGTTAATTTGAGAACTGAAATCATGTAGCAGAATAATTTTGGTTGAAATGGATGTTTCTAAGCCTGATGCATTTTCTGTTAGTGTTACATGATATCTTTGGAAGTTTGTACAGTGAACATGCCAAACATTACGTTTAATTCTCTGAAGACTCTTGCAAGTATTCTTTTTTTTTTTTAAAAAAAAGATCCACATTGTATTAGTTTAACTGGCAGCTAGTAATTAGCTTTACATTGACTGAGCTAATTTGCCACTACTAGCAGATTTATGAAGTTATTATAGTATAACTACATTGTCCTCTACCCCCAAACTTTATACTGAATTTTTAATGCTAGATTTTAGGATTTTAATTTTGATAATAGCCCAAGATAGTGGATAAAATATAAATGTGGGTTAGCATTAATATCAATTTAGAGAATAACAATGAAAGCAGAAATGTAGCCTGCCACCACATTTCTCCAGGGTCAGCATTAGAGAGAGGCAAGTTGAGCACTTGCCTCAGGCACAAAATTTAAGGGATACCAAAACACTCAGTAATACAAATAAAAATTTTATGCAGTTTAAATATCAAAATTAACACAAAAAAATCCATAATGAACAAAATACCAAAATTTTAAAGGAAAACGGAATCAGTATTACTGATTTTTCCTTTTGTGTCAGGCTCCAGTTTGGTTTGGAACAGCACTGTTACAGATCCTATTTGTATTTAAAGTTTTAAAATTTTGTTCATCATGGATTTTTTACATTAATTTTGATTTTTAAAAAATATTGCATTAATGTATTATTTATCTTGGAAGCACATCTGAATTATTGGAGTAAGGACATTCTGAAAAGTCTCTCCTGCACAACAACATGAAGGCACTGACAAAAATATCAAAATAAACCATTTTAGAATGGTGGAAATTAACCAAGAGTTTACTACAATCTGAGGACTTTTTATTCAAGAAAAAGGACTGAATCTCAGTAAGAACAGTCAACTTTCTGACGTTTAAACTTACCTTATTCCCATTCCTTCCTCCCCACCTCCATGGTAGCCTTCAAAACGAATAGCCTAGAAGCCACTGAAAGTGACAAAACAGATTTGAAGCCCTCCAAGATCCCCAGTCTCAGAAAATTGTTACTATATGATTGGTCTAGAAGCTTCCTAAAAAAGCTCCATTCTCAAAGCTAGTGTTGCAGAGCCATGGGGCATTTGTGGAAAACAATCAGCAGTAATTATTTAATATCTCAGCTGCCTGAGGCAGTGTTACCAGTTGGGGTTAACCAAAAAACTTAAAAATCAGAAAAGGAGATATCTATGCGGGCTTTAAAAAGCTTTGACATAGTCTTTGGAATCTAGAAGGCCCACGTACATATGTCCAGGAAATACTTAAGAAGGCCCTAATATGTCATCTCAGGATAACAATGAGGCTTTCCATAAGTAAAGTAGGAAGAGAAGTCTAAGAGTTGTAAACTATCTGCTGGAGTGTTAAAAGCATATACCCCACCCTGCAACACACAAAACCCTTCAGCAAAGGCTGTGATATATGTTGGTTCAAGACATTTAAATAAGTCTGTTTCATTATTAGCTGATTGCTGAAGTTAGGCGTCAGCAGCTGCACATGATAAAGAAAGCAGACTTTAGATAATTAGTCTGGGAACTAGACAAACAGCAATAGAAACAATAATAGCAACAAATATAACAACAAACCTTTATGCTGGGTGAAATCTTATTTCTAGAGTTGCCACATTTTAAAAGATTCAGTTTTCAACATAAAATTTCCACACACAGACAGTAACATATTGGCCATAACAGGAAAAACAATAAAACATATTCCTGAGAAAGTCCAGATACTTCACTTATTAGACAAACATTTAAAATTAGCTATTATAAATGTGTTCAAAGAGCTAAAGGAAACCTTGTCTGAAGAATTAAAGTGTGAAAATGATGTCTCATCAAATAGAGAATATCAATTTAAAAATGGGAAATTATTAAAAACAAAATAGAAATTATGGAATTGAAAAGTATGATTGAATTGAAAAAAATTTACTAGCGAGGCTCATCCACAGATTTGAATTAGCAGAAGAAAGAATCAGCAAACTTTAAAATAAATCAATTGAAATTATATACTGTGAGGAACAGAAAGTCAAAAGAATGAAGAAAAATGAACAGAACATCAGATATAGGGTACCATTATGAATACCAATATATGTATGACTGAAGTCTCAAAAGGAGAAGAATGAGGGATAGGGGACAGAAAGACTACTTGAGGAAATAATGGCCAAAAACTCAAGTAGCAAGAGAGAAGTAAATAATCATGTAGAGGGATCTTCAATAAGATTAACAGTGGACTTATCAGAAACTGTGGAGGCTAGAAGATAGTGGAATGATGTATTCAAAATGCTGAAAGGCAAAAATTTGTCTGCTAGTCAAAAATTCTATATCCAGCAACACTGTTATTCAAAAAAGGAATGAAAAATTAAGATGTCTCAGAAAAACAAAAACAGAGAATTTGCCACCAGCAGACTGCCCCTACAAGAAATATTAGAGTCTTTCAATTAGTAACTGAAGAACACAAGTCAGTAACACAAATCCACAGGAAAAAATAAAGAGTAGCAGTAAAGGTAATTATATAGGTAAATATAAAAGAGTACAAACCACTAATAAAATAACTAAAAAATTTACAATAAAAGAAACGGAATGAGAATATGCTGAAAAATATCCATTTAACACAAAAGAGGGCAGTAATAGAGAAACAAAAAGACATAAGACATAGCAGACAATAAATGGCAAAATGGCGGATGTAAATCCTGCCGTTTTGAATTACTACATTAAATATAAATGAACTAAACACTGGTTAAAAGGCATAGATTGGTAGAATAAATTAAATAAATATGAAATAAACATGACTCAACTATATGCCATTCACCAGACTCATTTTATATATGAAGACACAAATACTTTGAAAGTAAAATAATAGAATAAGATATAACACGAAAATAGCAATAAAAGGAGAGCTGGAATGGGTATACTGATATGAAGTGAAATAGATTGTTAGTCAAAAGTTATTACAGAAGGCAAAGAAGTTCATTACATGTTGTTAAAATCATGCATTTATGATTAATTGGTTTTCAAAAGGGTGACAAAATACAAGGAAGAAAGAATGATCTTTTAAATAAATGGTGCTGGAATAAATGGATGCCTTTATGTAAAAGAATGAAGGTGTATCCTATTTCATACCATATACAAAAGTAACTCAAAATGGATTATTGACTTTAAAATATAAAACAGTAAGCCTCAGAAAAAAAGAGTACATTTTCATGATTTTGGATTAGGCAATATTTTCTTGTTATGTGACACCAAAAGCAGGAGTGACGAATATATAGATTAGTCTTCATAAAAATTATAAATTGTTTCCTTCAGAGGATATCATCAAGAAAAGAGAAAAGGCAACCCTAAGAATGAGATTAAATTTTTGCTAATTATATATCTAATAGGATCTTGTATCCAGAATATATAAAAAATGGTTATACTCAACTGTATAACTTTTTTTGGGGTGATAAGGACAAATAACCCAATTAAAAATTGGACAAAGGATTTAAGTTGACATGTTTCCAAAGAAGATATACAAGCGGCCAATAAGCATATGGAAAGGGAGTCCGCATTAGTCATTAGGGAAATGCAAATTAAAATCACAGTAAGATATCACTACAATCTACTAAGATGGCTAAAATTAAAAAGACAAAGTTAAGTGGGAAGACATGGAAGTGCAGGGAGGGACCCTGGTACTTGCAGGAGAGACTGTGAAATGGTACAGTCATTTTGGGAAACAGTTGATAGTTACTCATATTATAGGCATGAAGTAACAGCATGACCCAGAAACTCTATTCCTAAGTGTATACTCAAGATAATTGAAAACTTACATCCACATAAAAACTTGCACGTGAATGTGTACATAGTAGCCTCAAACTGGAAATAATCCAAATGTCCATCATCTGATTAATAGTTAAATAAGATGTGGCATATTCATACAATAGAATATTATTCAGCCATCAAAAGCGGTGAAGTACTGATTCCTGGTACAACATAGCTGAACTTTGAAAACATTTTGTTAATTGAAAGAAGCCAGACACAAAAGACCACATATTATATGATTCTATTCATATGAAGTATTCAGAATAGGCAAATTCAAGTGACAGAGTAGATTATTGGTTGTCAAAGAGTGGGCTAAGGAGTACTGTGGAATATCTGCTAATAGTATGGGTTTCTTTTGGGGGTGATGAAAATGTTCTGTAGTTTGATAGTGGCGATGATTGCATGACCTTGTGAATATGATAAAAAACATTGTACCTTTTAAGATGATGAATTTTATGGTATCTGGGTTACATATCAGTAAAGCTGTTATTTAAGAAATTGTTTATCTTCAATTTCTGAGTTTTTTAGTTCCCTCTAAGGCAGGTGCTCTACCTTGCCTTGGTCCTGCCCTGCTTTTCCCTACCAACCTGCTGCCTCAGATTTCAGTGAAATATCTTGATTGGATCATTAGAAACCTGAGGAGTTACATGTGATGTGCCAGAAGCTGTAGTAGAGTAGGAGCTTAGTGACTTGCTAGAACTCTGAAAACAATATTCTGTGAGTTTGAAGTGGAGGGACAAACTCTTGTGTGTTTAGCAGGGCCATGCTTTTCGCACTGCAGTTCAGTCTTTGATGGTCTGGCTCTATGGCATTAGGAAAGGTTAAATTATGCTTAGCATCATGTCAATGGATTTATTAATAAGGAAGAGAAAAGGTATACTTTATAGGGTATAGCTCTGTTCAATAGAAATATAATGTGAGCTATATATGTAATTTTCTGTTTTCTAGTAACTGTATTTAAAAATCAAAAAGAAACATGGAGTTAATTTTAATATATTTTATATAACCTAAAATAGCATTTTACATTTTTTCATGCTGAATCCTCAAAATAATGTGTTTCATACTTAGAGCACATCTCAGTTTAGACACATTTCAAGTGCTCATTGGCCACCCTGGCTTAGTGGCTACTATCTTGACAATAAGAGTGACTTTCTTGAAAGTAGATGCAAGGCTTTCAGACATGCAGCATGGTATACTGGTTTTGAGTTGGATCCAGATTCAAATTCCGGCTTTGGCTCTAGCACTGCATTTATTTATTCCTAAAATATTTACTAACATCTGTTCTCAAAAATCATAGTCTATTTCTATATAGGGTCAGACATATGAATACCAGATAGAAGTATCATGTTTTATTGTTCTAATTATTTCAGGATCCAAGGAAGGAAGTGGTCAGTTCTATCTGTGAAAGAGTTGGTGGTGGTCAGGAAGGGAGGGCTTTGTGAAGAGGAGAGGACTGAGCTCCATCTTGGAAGAGGAGGTAGATGAGGGCAGACTCATTCTAGTAGGAGGCAGGAACAAGTGCAGGGAGGCTTGCAACAGAACTGCCCAGGAAATTGCTTATAGCTTGGGGCAGGGATGGGTGGCTGAAAGGGTGCTGTGGCTGAGCTGGAGTTGAGGGCCATTTTATTTAAGGGGACCTGCAAGGGGCTTCAGAATGCCTTTCATATTAGGCAGTGAACACCCACAGAAGAGCTTCAAGAAGTAAGTGATGAAGTGAGATTTGATCTTTCTTGAGTTGTTACCTTGGGCAAGTTACTGACCTTTCAGATCTTCCCCTTTAGTCTCCTATTCATAGCAACACTGGGTGATTGAAATCTACTCAGGCTGTTGCTATGAAGATTAAGTGAACTAGTATTCTAGTTCATTCTAGACCATGTCACAGAATGCTGATTTTGATCCTACATTTTATCCTCACATAATTAATCTAAAAAGTAAAAAGTTTATTTTCCAGCTGGCTACTTTTTCATGCAAAAACAAAACAATTTATAGCAGGCTGCTGATTTAATGGGTCTCCTGGTGGGAGGGAAAATTATTTAAACCCTTTCTACTCCTTCTCAGAAGAAAACACAATTTGGGAACTTGTGAATTTTCTATACCTGGGGTACCTGCATGGCCTCAATTTCCCTGGTTTTTACTTCCGTTAGTATTATACATGCTTCAAATTAACATTGTGGTAGGGTGGTCGTGATGCTGTTGTGCTGCTGGTGGTAGTTGTGGTAGGTCCTAAAATAGATGCGTTACTACATTTATTGCAAGACAAGTAAATGTTCCCTTCATTGCCCCATAGACTTGGGCTTGGACCTGTGTGGCATGCGTTTCTGGCCATGCCTGCCCTGAGCCAGTGGGCGGGTCTTCTGCACGCTTCCTTCTGCATCTTATTCCTGCATCCATCTGCCCCCTGCATCTTGCCCCTTGCTTCCTCTGGCCTGCTTTCCCTTTCACCTGCCCCTGTTAGAGATCAGCATGGTCCCTCTCACGTTTTTTGTCTTCTAGCTCTCAGCTTTTCTTTCTGTCACATCTGTGCTCTTGGAAAAGAGTCTTATGTTGCAAGGGGGATGCTGGGGGTTGGAAGTAAATGGGGACTGGGTGGGAAGAAAGAATTGAAAAGATACAGATAAGCCCCCTGCTGGAGGTAATTCCTTTCTTATCTTTTAGGTACCATTGCTGATAAGTTGGAATGGAATCAGTTGATAATACCCAAACCATTGATGTTGCTCAGAAACATGATGTATGTTGAGCAATAGGTAGTTTAGAAAATTTAATTGTTTCATAATCACTGGGGTTTTCAATCCCGTTTGTTTTTTTGTTTCGAGAAATTATGAAATTGCCATACGTGTAGGTAAAAAAAAAAATGGTTGAATGTCAGCAATTTTGTATAAGTCAACCTCCGAATAGCAGGTGTTCTGTGGTGTCTATGCCAGCAACATTTGGGAGGAAAATTTGTCTCTTTTCTACCACTGACAACCAATCTTCCTGTTGGACAATTTAGAGAAGAGAGCAAGTTGCTGATTTTTTGAATTAAAGTTTTCTTAAGGATTTAATTAATATTAATATTGTTAATATTGTAGGCTTCATAGTTCCTGTTTTTTTATTGCTTCAGAATTAGAAGAAAATAAGCACGACAGTATAAATTTGGCACATAATGAGAAAATTAAGATCTATAAAATAGACATGATTATTCATATATCAGAGGTATTCTTCCCCTGGCAAAAGATCTGTCTTAAGTCCTTAAGATACTTCATTTATATGGTGTATTTAAGAATCAGTTTTCAGATCATTAACTACTTGAGGGATTAATATAGAAAGAAAATTGAAGTCATGTAATCCGTGAGGATTAATCTGAAAACAAGATTAAGTATCTCTAAAATCCTAGACTCAGCCAGTGGAAAAAATGGTGAGTTGATGAAGCACCTCCAATTATGAAGTTTATCTGTTGTATAATTATTGCATAGATTCAAGGACTTCTGAACTAACTTTATGTTTTGGTAAGAAGACCTATTATAATGAAATTACTTTGTATGCTTTCCTGAATCTTTCTCCTGAATTTTCCTGTATCTTTTTCTTTTTAAGGTTTCCACAGCTGGATTGTTTACTAGGGCCCATTGTCACCAATGGCAGTAAAACTCATTTTCTGGGGAGCAGGGTGAGTTCGTGAAGATTTCTACTTGATTTATTATTCCATTTGATTTATGTCTGTAATTGTTTCTCAAATGTTGTTTACTTCCTGATACTCAAGGTAAATAGCTGATGGCAGTTTTTTTTTTTTAATAAATGATATTAATGAAACAAGTCAATGAAAATAAATTGTCATTTGAAAGCTTAATTTTTTTTTTTTTTTTTTTTTTTTTTGGGACGGAGTTTCGCTCTTGTTTCCCAGGCTAGAGTGCAATGGCGCGATCTCGGCTCACCGCAACCTCCGCCTTCTGGGTTCAGGCAATTCTCCTGCCTCAGCCTCCTGAGTAGCCTGGATTACAGGCACGAGCCACCATGCCCAGCTAATTTTTTGTATTTTTTAGTAGAGATGGGGTTTCACCATGTTGACCGGGATGGTCTTGATATCCTGACCTTGGGATCCTCCTGCCTTGTCCTCCCAAAGTGCTGGGATTACAGAGCCACCGGTGTTTAGTAATATTAATGGATAGACGTGGGACATGAGCTTTAAGTAGGGGATGAACTTGATAGCTGAAGTTACCGGAGAAAAAGACCAGACTGGGAGGAAAAAAGTGAATGCAGTGCAAACAGTCCATTAAACTAAGAGCAGAAGCTTTAGTGAATAGCCAAGACCACAGAAAGCTTAAAATGTTTGAGAGAAGCTTTTCTGACGGCTGCTGCTAGCCCATATGGCGCTTTGTGCAAATTAGACAAAGGCACCCCTCTGTAAGACATTTCACTTCTATCTGATGGGAAATTAGTGAGCTATACTGATTTTTAGAACAAGACACTTTATTGCCATGTGCTGGGAAATTGTAATATAAATAATCAAATTACCTATCTTTAAATCATCCAAGTTTTAATAAAAATACAAACAGCTTTAAATGAGTAGGGAGATGCTCATGATGAGACTGATGCCTCCTTAAACGTGGTGCTCTTCCACAGTGCACCACCTGAGCAACTGGCAGCCTGGCTCTGCTTTGTTGCGATTCAACTTATGATAGACTCTAAGGAGGGACACTTTTTATTAAGGTCTAGTCATAGGGGACAGAGGATAGAAACAAGAGTTTGAGGTTTGGCTTTGGGTGGCTTGAAAGAAACTTATCAGAAGCACAGTAGCTATAGGTTTGGCATCCCAAAGGGGTAGCCTGAGCTTTCTAGGGCAAAAACTAGGAAAGAAACACCCAAAATGTGCTTTAACTAAATTTATGACTGAGTTTCTGCCATGTGGCGATTTATAGTATGTGCTTTCAGATTTGCCCTACTTAAATAACGGAAGCTTCATTCTATAGATCACCACCTGTGTGAAGTTCTTGTTCTTAAAGACAATTTAAACTTGGATTGTTTTTCCCAGTAAAAGAGATTTGCTTTCAGAATGTTGAGTGCATTCGTAATGGATGGTTCTTCATTACTTACAAATTTTGTTATTAATCTTCTGATGAAACAAAAAGCTATTATGTTGCTGTTAATGTATATCTGATAGATATTGGTTGACGAATACAGGCTAAGTGCGATGTGGCAATACTTTGGGGCCAGATTTAGGGGCAACAGGTGGGGTATGTGACTGGTGATTGAAAAGTTATTGAGAGGCCAGGCACAGTGGCTCACACCTGTAATCCCAGAACTTTAGGAGGCCAAGACAGGCAGGTCAGGAGTTCGCGACCAGCCTGACCAACATGGTGAAATCCCGTCTTCACAAAAGTACAAAAATTAGCTGGATGTCATGGCGGGTGCCTGTAATCCCAGCTACACAGGAGGCTGAGGCAGAAGAATCACTTGAACCTGGGAAGTGGAGGTTGCAGTGAGCAGAGATTGCACTCCAGCCTGGGTGATGGAGTGAGACTGTTTTTTAAAAAAAGTTATTGAGGAAATTAGAACAAATACGGGGAAAAAGTCATATGCAGTACAGGTAGGTGGATGTGGTGGTCATGGTAGTTGGAGTCATGGGTGGAGGTGGTGGAGGTTGCGGGGTGGTGAGGTTGGTGGTGGTGCTGGAGTGGCAGGATGGTTGGTAGTGGAGGGCTGGCAGCTGCCACCATGGCACTGAAGATACCTAAGAAGGAAGAGGTGGCAGGTTGAAAAGATGCCGGCTGTGGACACAAAGTATGTGGCCTAAGTAAAAGCTTTTGTTTTCTTGGGTGCTGGGGACGAATTAACCAGAGGGATGTTCAAGGGGCCTCCTCTTTGTGGGATGCAAAGTTTGTTTCCTTATTGCCTTCTTCCCCATTCCCCTCCATGCCTATGGTGGAGGATTTGATACTGTAAATACAGAAGCACAGAAACATGATCATTTACGAAAACCATTCATGAGATTTAGGGCAAAAGGCCTCAGTGTTACTTACATCTAAAATGACCTCCCTTCTGTTCCCCCAAACACTAATGATCTATGTGTTGAAGAAACAAATGTAGATTTTTTTTTTTTTTTTTTTTTTTTTTTTAATGAGCGGAGGAGGCAGAAGGAAAAAGGGAAACCGGATAAGGAAGGCTTAGATCAGTTAATTCCTCCCATCCCATAGTTGTTTAGCTGTCTGTTTTACTTTGTGGTTAATATCTTTGCCTGTGGAATACCAAGGGGAGTGAGAATATGAAAACACTTTGGATCTGATGTTTGGCACCTGTGATACTGAGCTAATAATTTTGTGTTTCATGTTTCCTTATCTTTCAATAGAGAGAATGATATTCCTTCTTAGAGAACACAGAGGGAATATTTGTGAAAACACTGGCTTAATGACTATTAAAACAGAGTAATACGTTTGATGACAATCTGGTATTCTCACTGTCCTGAATCTTTATGATTTTTGGATTGAAATATTTTATCACTGTATGGTTCAAATAGTTGTCCTTCATAGTGATTCTGTAAAGATGTACATGCTCTGTAGCAAGAGAGATTTAGGATAGCACAGCTTTTGAAAGAAGGGAGTTGGTGGGCTATTCTGCGATGGAGGCTGTCAGATTAGGTATAGAACACCATGTGCTTGATGCATGCTTAATGGAATGGAATGACCTTACCCTGTGCAGATGCTAATAACAGCCACATACAGTGGGTGCTGCTAGTTCAGTACTGTGCTGAGCCTAACACTCATTATCTCGTTGGCTCCTCAGAACCCCCTCTGGGGCAGGTGCTGCCATGGCTCTCATTTTAGAGCTCTGAGAGGTGAAGGGTGGAGCTGAGGTTGTAGGGAGACATGCCTGTCGCCACTAGGCTTTCCTGCCTCCTTGGACCCAGACTGGCTCCAGTCTTTAATGTCTTTTTCATTTCTCAAATGTTATGCATTTCAGACTAGCCCGTTTCATCCCTCAGAGCTGATTTAAAATATGGCAGATAATTTTATCATTAGAGGACACCAGCTGAACAAGGCCAGGGGAATCCTAGAACTAAATTTGTGCCACATAATAAGATGTGAGGGGATTGTTGGCTGCAATTGGTTTCCCAGAGACCTTAGAGATTTCTGAAGGTTATGTTTTTTGTTATTCTACCAGAGAAGGCCCTGTGATTCAGAAGTATCTAAATTACTGAAATATCCTCAGCTTTGGAGAATGTGAAAAAACCCAGCATCTTATTTTCTGCTTTAAAATTATCCTCAAGAATAGATTAGAAGCACCAGGGTCTCAGAGTCTTTTTTCAGGCAGGGTTAGGTTTATTTTTCCCCTAATTCATCTTTTTCCTTAGGCAGAAAACACAGGAGAAAAAAGGACTAAACACATTTTAATATTTAAATTCATAGATGCAGAGCTCAGAATTTTAGTATATTAGTTATAGGGATAAAGGGGGTGGCAGAGGATTGAGTAAATGTCACATGGGCAATTCTCTTAAAGATGATAGAAACTGTATAAGCCTCTTTGTTGTCCATTTTTAAATGGTGCATAAGAGTGCAATTTTCCATGCACCCCTCTCTTGTATGTACTGTTATGTAGCTGCTGTAGCCAGGAATTAAACCTGTGGTCTGTTTGACATGAGGCCAGATTTTATTAAAGTAGGTCATCAGGGCACACAGAGGGGGCTGGGTCACGCTGGCACTGTGTCATCTTTGGAGATTAAATGGGTAAGCATGCCAGTAAGCAAACGAAATGGCATTGCCCCTGCTATTAGAAGCAGATAGTGGGGAGCTGTGTAATATTTGAACATGCATCCAGTTAATGATGAATTACAACAATGGGAATCCTGGAAAAGTTCCTGCGATGCTCATATTATGTCAAAGGAGTTCATCATATTTGAAATTATCACAGAAATTACAGAATAATTCAAAATGAATGGGTAATTATTCAACTGTTGTATGAGTTATTGCTTTGACTTGCACATTCTTAATACAATGTGAATTTCTGCCCTCTCCTTGTAGAAGCACTGAGAACCTGAGCCGACATCAGCCATTTGGACGTGATTTCCTGGGGCAGAAGCTGGGGACTTTGAGTAGGGAGATCATTTATAGTTCTTTTGAAGGTTGAGTTTGGTTCTGTCTAGGAGATAGGAGAATGAATTAAATGACATTTTAAAAATGGCTTTTTAACAACTACTTTTGCCTGAAAGGGATTTTGTATTTAATTCTTTGTCATATTTATGTAGTAGTTATTCATTGTACTTAGTGTCCTGATTTTTAAAATGCTGTCTGTGTATGTGTGTGTGTGTGTTTGTGGGTGTGTATTTAATGTTCAGTTGCTAATTGGGGATATTTCTCTTAAATGCCAGGATAGGAGAGTGGCCTTTTCAGAGTACTTGTCTACCCCACATGGCTTGGGGAGCAGCTTTGGCACATAGGGCTGGAGGAAGGGCTCTGCAGCATTGTGTGTGTGTGTGTGTGTGTGTGTGTGTGTGTGTGACAGAGACTTTGTAGCCCAAGCTGGAGTGCAGTGGTACTATCTCGGCTCACTGCAACCGGGCTCAAGTGATTGTTGTGCCTCAGCCTCCCGAGTAGCTGGGACTACAGGCACATGCCACCACACCTGGCTAATTTTTTATATTTTAGTAGAGATGGGGTTTCACCATGTTGCCCAGGGTGGTCATGAACTCCTGAGCTCAGGTGATCTGCCTGCCTCTGGCTCCCAAAGTGCTAAGATTATAGGCATAAGCCACTGCGCCTGGCCAGAATTTTCTTTTTTAAAATTTTAATTTAGTTATTAATTAATTTTTTAGAGACAGGATCTCACCTTGTCACCCAGGCTGGTGTGTGATGGTGTGATCATACCTTTTATAATCTTGAACTTCTGAGCTCAAGCAATTCTTTTACCTTAGCCTTTTGAAGCTAAGACTATAGGCATGCGTCACCAGCCCTGGCCACTTTTTTAAATTAAGTTTATTTTTTTTAACATTTTTGTAGAGTTGGGGACTTGCTGTGTTGTTCAAGCTGATCTCCAACAACCATCCTCCTGTCTCCAACTCCCAAAGCACTAGGGTAACAAGCGTGAGCCACTGCTCCCAGCCAGTAACATTTTCTAATCTTTCCCCTGTAGATTCCACTTGTCACTAGAATGTAAACTTCACAAGGGTAGAGATTTTGTCTTTTTATTTATTTATTTTTTATGAATTTTTTTATTGTACTTTAGGTTTGGGGGTACATGTGTAGATCATGCAGAATTGTTGCATAGGTACATAAATGGCAATGTGGTTTGCTGCCTCCATCCCCCCGTCACCTATATCTGTCATTTCTCCCCATGATATCCTTCCTCAACCTCCCTACCCACCGCTGTCCCTCCCCTAGAGCCCCCCAAACAGACTCCAGTGTGTGATGCTTCCCTCCCTGTGTCCGTGTGTTCTCATTGTTCATCACCCATTTATGAGTGAGAACATGTGATGTTTGATTTTCTTTTCTTGTGTCAGTTTGCTGAGAATGATGGTTTCCAGATTCATCCATGTCCCTACAAAGAACACAAATTCATTGTTTTTTATGGCTGCATAGTATTCCATGGTGTATATGTGCCACATTTTCCTTGTCCAGTGTATCATTGATGGGCATTTGGGTTGGTTGCAGGTTTTTGCTATTGTAAACAGTGCCACAGTGAACATACGTGTGCATGGGCCTTTATAATAGAATGATTTATAATCCTTTGGATATATATCCAGTAATGGGATTTCTGTGTCAAATGGAAGTTCTGTTTCTAGGTCTTTGAGGAATTGCCACACTGTCTTCCACAATGGTTGAACTAATTTACACTGCCACCAACAGTGTAAAAGTGTTCCTATTTCTGCACATCCTCCAGCATCTGTTGTCTCCAGATTTTTTAATGATTGCCATTCTAACTGGCATGAGATGGTATCTCAGTATGGTTTTGATTTGCATTTCTCTAATGACCAGTGATGTTGAGCATTTTTTCGTATGTTTGTTGGCCTCATATATGTCCTCTTTTGAAAAGTGTCCGTTCATGTCCTTCACCCACTTTTGAATTGGTGTTTTTTTTTTGTAATTCTGTTTTAGTTCTTTGTAGATTCTGGATATTAGCGTTTTTCAGATAGAATGATTTATAATCCTTTGGATATACACCCAGTAATGGGATTGCTGGATCAAATGGAATTTCTGTTTCTAGGTCCTTGAGGAATTGCCACACCATCTTCCACAATGGTTGAACTGATTTACACTCCCACCAACAATGTAAAAGTGTTCCTATTTCTCCACATCCTCTCCTGCATCTGTTGTCTCCAGATTTTTTAATGATCGCAATTCTAACGGTGTTAGGGTTTATGTTTAAGTCTTTAATCCATCTGGACTTAATTTTAGTGTAAGATGTCAGGAAGTGGTCCAGTTTCTGTTTTCTGCACATGCCTAGCCAGTTTTCCCAGCGCTATTTATTAAACAGGGAATCCTTTCCCCATTGCTTGTTTTTGTCAGGTTTGTCAAAGATCAGATAGTTGTAGATGTGTGGTGTTGCCTCTGAGGCCTCTGTTCTGTTCCATTGGTCTATATCTCTGTTTTAATACGAGTACCATGCTGTTTTGATTACTGTAGCCTTGCAGTGTAGTTTGAAGATAGGTAGTGTGATGCCTCCAGGTTTGTTCGTTTTGCTTAGGATTGTCTTGTCTATGCAGGCTTTCTTTCTTTGGTTCCATATGAAGTTTAAGGTGATTTTTTCCAATTCTGTGAAGAGAGTCATAGGTAGCTTGATGGGGTTAGTGTTTAAGCTTGTAGGGTTTCTGCAGAGAGATCTGCTGTGAGTCTGATGGGCTTCTCTTTGTGGGTAACCTGATGTTTCTCTCTGGCTGCCCTTAGCATTTTTCCCTTCATTTCAACTCTGGTGAATCCGACGATTATGTGCATCGGGGTTGCTCTTCTTGAGGAATATCTTTGTGGTGTTCTCCAGATTTCCTGGACTTGGATGTTGGCCTGCCTTGCTAGGTTGGGGAAGTTCTCCTGGATAATATCCTGAAGAGTGTTTTACAGCTTGGATTCATTCTCCCCATCACATTCAGGTACACCTATCAAATGTAGATTAGGTCTTTTCACATAATCCCATATTTCTTGGAGGCTTTGTTCATTTCTTTTCACTCTTTTTTTCTCTAATCTTGCCTTCTCATTTTATTTCATTGAGTTGATCTTCAATCTCTGATATCCTTTCCTCTGCTTGGTCGATTCGGCTATTGAAACTTGTGTATGCTTTGCAAAGTTTTCATGCTATGTTTTTCAGCTCCATTAAGTCTTTTATGTTCTTCTCTAAGGTGGTTATTCTAGTTAGCATTTCATCTAACCTTTTTTCAAGGTTCTTAGTTTCTTTTCGTTGGGTTAGAACATGTTCTTTTAGCTCTGAGAATTTCATTATTACCCACTTTCTGAAGCCTGCTTCTGTCAGTTCATCAGACTCATTCTCCATCCAGCTTTGTTCACTTGCTGGTGAGGAGCTGTGATCCCTTGGAGGAGGAGAGGCATTCTAGTTTTTGGTGTTTTCATTCTTTTTGCCCTGGTTTCTTCCCATCTTCATGGATTTATCTCCCTATGGTCTTTGTAGATGGTGATTTTTGGATGGGGTTTCTGAATAGATGTCCTTTTTGTTGCCGATGAAGTTATTTCTTTCGAATTTTTAGTTTTTCTTCTAATAGTCAGGCCCCTCTGCTGTAGGAGTGCTGGAAGTCCACTCCAGGCCCTGCTTGCCTAGGGATCACTTGCAGCAGCTGCTGAACAGTAAGGGTTGCTTCTGGTTTCTTCTTCTGTTATCTTTGTCCCAGAAGGGTACCTGCCAGATGTCAGCCTGGGCTCTCCTTTATGAGGTGTTTCTTTGGATATATGGCGGTCAGAGAGCTGGTTGAGGAGACAGTCTGTCCCTTATAGGTGCTCAAGTGCTGAGCTGGGAGCTCTGTTGTTCCATTCAGAGCTTCTGGCAGGTACGTTTATGTCTGCTGCAGTGGAACTCGTAACCGCCTTTTTTCCCAGGTGCTCTGTCCTGGGAAGATGGGGCTATATTTATAAGTTCCTGACGTGCTGCTGCCTTTTTTCAGAGATGCCCTGCCCAGAAGGGAGGTAGTCTAGTCACAGTCTTCCAGCAGAGGCATTGCTGAGCTGCCATGGGCTCTTCCCAGCTGCTGTGTGAACTTCCTTGTGGTTTTGTTTATAAAGGTACAGTTAGAACTGCCTCGGTAATGGTGGACTAAGTCGGTAATGGTGGTCTAACTCAGTAAAGGCGGATTGCCTTGGTAATGGCAGACTGCCTCAGTAATGGCGGACTGCCTAGGTAATGGTGGACTGCCTTGGTAAAAGTGGAAAAGGCGGACTGCCTCGGTAATGGCGGACTGCCTTGGTAAAGGCGGAAAAGGCAGACTGCTTCGGTAGTGATGGACTGCCTTGGTAGTGGTGGACTGCCTCTGTAATGGCTGATGTGCTTCCCCACACTGAGCTAGACTGTCCTGGGTCCTGCTGTGCTTGCTGCAAAACTCTCAGTGTAGAGGGTTTCTGGGAACTGCACTCCAGAGCTGTTCCTATTTGGCCATCTTCCCCCACTCTTTTGTCTGTTGTTCACTACCATTTTCCTGATACTTTGACCAATAAATTCCTAATGTGTATTGGGCACTCAGGAAATATTTCTAGAATGAATGAAGCAATTTTGAAACTGTGTCTTTGGGAAGTAGAATCCTTTTTTCTTTCATCTCAAAGGAAAACAAGATTTACCTAGTCTTTTGCTTATTCTTTCAGCAGCACAGAGACATATTGAGAGATCAAAGCAACACTTTGTTTAAGAAATTGGAAGGAAAAAAATCCCTTATTTATGGTGTAAAAAGTATTTAGTGGAAGGACTGGCTTTGTGGTAGAGGTCCCTGATATATTTCCTCTCTGTTTTGTTTTGTTTTTTAAACTAGACAACTTGCTATACATGTTGCTCAGAATAAGAGGATACATGCGTCATCAGATAGCCACAAAGAAGGACTCTGTGGAATTTGGTGACACTGTGGGTCATATCTCAGCTCTCGTATTTTTTAATGTGCGACCTTACTTATGGTACAGGTACAGGGATGGTACCTGGCTTGCAGCTCTGTAAGGATTCAATGAAATGAGAAGTGAGAGCACCCAATAATATAACAGTGCCTGCCACAAAGTGAATGTTGCTTCTCACTTCCAAATGAAGCCTCATTGACATCTCCTTTAAGAATTTGACATTACTAGACCTGTTAATTTAACTGCTTTTGTTAAAAACATATATGCAGATTTTTTCTTAAAAAATATGTATTGATTCCTCCTTCAGAATAGGGCGTATTAAACAGAGTCCTGTAAGAAAGTAGAGCTGCTCTACTTTATGGTGTAAAACTTAGTTAATGGAAGAACTGGCTTTGTGGTAGAGGTCTCTGATTGGTTTGGCGCTGTGGGGTGTGTTTAAACATTTACGTAACTGTGCTGATCTGAACTAGTTTGTTAATGAACATTTCTTAAATATGGAACCCATGTGAGAAACCACAGGGGGAATCTAAGTTTTTGAGGTCTCTCAATCCAGGTCAGCTCTCTCTTCCAAGTTTAATTTAAAAGAATCATCATTCTCTGTAATAAGTAAAGAACATGAAAGAATTATATTGAAAACACTTGGCTCATTATAAGTTCTAAGTGGCATTCCAGTTCACTGAAGCGTTTTAACATCGACCAGGACATGCAGATGTACTTCTTAATCCATCAAGTCAAAAGCTGTATGTGTCTTTTAAATGTTTTAGTTGTAGTTTCCTTCTTTCCTCTTTAGGAGAAATTAAATTATCAGTGCAGGTTAATCTCCACAGACTATTATAGATGTGTAAATAATATGCCACTTACGGTGCATTTTTTATAGACTGCTTGTCAGAAGAACTCATGTTTTCTTCTGCTTCATGTAAAAGCAGTTCTTGTTTATGCATTCAGAAAACAAAGTAGTCTTTTGTTTAGTGAGAAAATGCACACTTAACAAAACAATGAATCTTAATAGTAAGAAGGTATCAGGACTCATCTTCCTTCTCGAAAGCAAACATAACAAAATTGGTAGTCTGTGAAACTCACTAATTTTTCCTAACTCTGTAGTGATTTTTCATACCTCATGCATCCCTGTACCTTGTGCTGTAGTTATTTGTGAATAGACATTATTTCCTTGTTGGGCTCTATGCTTCTTCAGTGCTGTAATCCATGTCTAATTCATTCCCAGTATTATTTGGCAAAGTGTCTTACACATAAGGGGGATCCACAAGTATTTGGTGGATCAATGAGGGTTTTCTGAGCAAAGTACAGAGGGCTGGATTCATTGTTTTTTTTTTTAAGTGACAGATTTTTATTATTATTATTTTTCTTTTTTTTTGTGAATAGCTCCTTGCTATAGATTTTTATTATTTTATGCAAAAGAAATGGCTATAACATTTTAAATTATAAATATTTTCTTTTTTTAATTGTACTTTAGGTTCTGGGGTACATGTGCAAATCATGCAGAATTGTGGCATAGGTACATACGTGGCAAGGTGGTTTGCTGCCTTCATCCCTGCATCTCCTCTATCTGGTATATCTCCCCTCGTTATCCCTCCTCACCCTCCCCGCCCCCCACCGAACCTTCCCTAGCCCCGCCCCCACAACTGACTGCAGTGTGTGATACTCTCAGCAAACTGACACAAGAACAGAAAACCAAACACCGCATGTTATCACTCATAGGTGGGTGTTGAACAATTAGGACACGTGGAAACAGGGTGTGGAACAATTGGATTCATTGTTTGTGGTTCTCATAGTTTTAATTGGGGTTGGTGTGGAAGAGTTCATGTCCTTGTTAGATTCTGGTTGATCCATTGCCCTGCATTGTATTTAGGATGACAAGAGAAGCCTGCTAGAAAACCACCTAAGGTAATGTTTTTTTTTGACAAAATAGGAAGATATTCAAATAATCATGAATAATGTAGAGTGTCTGCCAATAAAGTCATCATCACTTGAAGTTTTTCTTTGGCCCCTTTGATTCTTCTTGTTGGCTGTAGTGCAAATGAGAAGGTTGGGATGAGGGTGGAGTCTAAGTTTTTGCCTCCCAGATTGAGGGATACAGGGCATAGGAGCTCTGATTTCAGGTTCCTCAGTGCAAAGGAAGAGGGAGGGGAGTGGTCCAAAGGAAAAGGCAAGAGGATCTCTAGAAGTGGTGTTCAGCGTAATGTCAGGCCTGGATTTGTCTAGAGGACCCACAGGATAGCTTTTGAGACTTTCAAGACTTATTGTGATTTTGTACCTCTCCCCCTTGCCTATGAATTTCCACTGTGTCTGCTGTCTTGTGGCTCTGGCAAATTGATAAGGAGTTGGCAGGGTAGTTTGGCAGGGAAGACCTTATTTCCATTCCTGTATGGCCTAGTTCTTCCATCTGTGACTCTTGGTAGCATCTTCCCAGACTTTCTTTCATTCTTGGCTTTTTCAACACCTGCCAGGCCCATCTCCTGGCTGGCCTCAGTGTCCTGCTAGGGCACTGTCCCAGGAAACCATGCAGCAGCCCTGAAGACCAATGCCGTCCCAGAGTTACGCTTTCTGATGCTGGATGGACCTCACATAGATGTAGCCTCTGGGTGCCCAACTTAAGCAAAGTTCAGGCTTGGAAGGAGAGCGGGAGGGAGGGGAGTAGTTAGGCCTGTACTCTGCCACAGGTGGCTTTTTCCAGGGCTTTCTGCCTTGGTCAGGCTCAGCTTCCTGTCATCTGACCCCCTCATACATTTATCTGCAGGATAATGCCCCGATTTGTTAGTAGGAATATAGGACCCTTCCCATGCTCCGTGTTTTGTCCGTATTTCCTGTCACACATTCCTTTTCTAGTTCAGGTATATACACTTATTGAATGCCTGCTTTGTGATAGGCACTGTGCCAGATGGTGGGAATGTAAAAAGGAATAAACTTTGGTTTCTGCTTTCTAAGAATTTACTATCTGTTGGGATAGCCCAATATGTAAACAACTTCAAAATAATAAAGGAATGTTAATGGTGAAACATAGAGGTGGGACTCACAGGCCCCTTTTCTCCATCCTTCCAAAGCCACTCATGGTTCACGTGTATGGGGTCAGTCAATATTGGTTTGATTGTGATGTTTTATATCTGTAGTACTGTATGACAATAATTGCTGTTCTGAAAAATAGTATTAGATACCATAAGAATGATAATAGTCAAAAGAATTAAATTATACTATTTATCTTATGAATTAAATAATAAAAACAAGCTTGTTGTGATGTTAGTGGTACCTAGTGTGTGAGTGGTACCTAGTGTGGTAGGAAAAGAGATAAATATTTTGGAGGTATTTTCTTTTTTTTTTTTTTTTTTGGGACGGAGTTTCGCTCTTGTTACCCAGGCTGGAGTGCAATGGCGCTATCTCGGCTCACCGCAACCTCCACCTCCTGGGTTCAGGCAATTCTCCTGCCTCAGCCTCCTGAGTAGCTGGGATTACAGGCATGTGCCACCATGCCCAGCTAATTTTTTGTAGTTTTAGTAGAGACGGGGTTTCACCATGTTGACCAGGACGGTCTCGATCTCTTGACCTCGTGATCCACCCGCCTCGGCCTCCCAAAGTGCTGGGATTACAGGCTTGAACCACCGCGCCCAGCCGGAGGTATTTTCAATAACAAGAGGTGTGATTATTGAGTTTCAAAGAAAATTAACTTAGGAGAGTCTTTCAGTAAACATTATTGTTAATTATCACTTTATAATAATGATTGACATTTCTAGCCCCACCCTTTTCCCTGCCAATCCTTCTGCTGTTGACGAAGAGATATTTTTGGCCTGAGTGGTCTAGATCTCAACCTACAAGGATTTGCCCACTTTCCCAACGGACATGTGGCAATGTCTGGAGACATTTTTGTCAGTCACAGCAGGGGACACTGTGCCACTAGCATCTAACAGGTAAAAGCTAAGGATGCTGCTCATCAATCTGTAATGCACAGGATAGTCCCCCTCAAAGGATCTTATGACCCCAAATGGCAGTCGTGTGAGGGTAGAGAAACCGCAGTTTGGATGAATAGCCTGTATTGCTGCATGGTCTTCTTGTGACAGCTTTGTGATTATTTAATCCATCAGATGAATAGTTTTGATTATCGCTTCGTATGTTTGGGGGACTTTGCTAATGTATCCCCAGTGTCTAGCACAGACCCTGTAACCCAGTCCACAATTCATATGTATTTGTTGGTCGAATTCATAAGTGCATGTATTCCTGCAGATGATAGTATTTTATTTGTTTTCCAAACACTCCTCTTGCACTTTCAGAGTTAGATAAATGGAAAATATATGCCAGAATTATGAAAGTCACTTCAAAGATTCAAAGCAAGTGTTAGGTCAGTAAAAATAAGACACCTGGATCTCTAAAAGGGAGAATATAGAAAGTCATCATCTCTAGTATCAGCTTGTTTGCAAAGCTGAATAGGCAAAAACATGGTAGAAGTTCATGAAAGCCCAGTTGGTCTAGAGCCACAGAGGAATATGCTGTAAGCAAACAGCTGCACCAAAAAGCAAATTCAACACAAACCTGTAATAGGAAAATAAGTGGGCATCATACAGAGTCCTTAGAGGAACTAGAAACTGAGCTTCACAGCAGCACTACCTGTGGCTAGGGGCACAGACAGATATGATGACAGCCAGCTCAGAAATTACCTTGCACTGCCCCGTGGATGCCATCTGTGCTGGCTCTGCTGGGAAAGCCAAGTGCTTGACTTCCCAATTTCCCTCTCAGCATTTTCCTGCTTGAACCCTTTGCTCCAGCCAGGCTTTTCTGCATCTCCTCTAAACATGCCTTGTGCTGCCTCTCTTTCATTGCCCATGATATTCTTTTGTCTAGAATGCTGTTGTCCCTCCCTCTCTACCTCTGAGTTTTCTGAGACTCAGCTCAAGTTCATCAGCCTGTACGAAACCCTTCCCAAGATTTTTCTGCATAAAAAATCTTTAACAACCCGATTCCCCATCTCTTGCATCCTCCAAATCCAGGGAACAAGGTGTAGTCATGGCTTATCAGATTCCATTCTATAGAAACCTCAGCTGTTTCAAAATGATGAACGGGACAAATTCATCTTTTCATAGTTGTTGGAACAGGCAGTAAGGATGGGAGAGCATATCCCTTTGGTTCCTCAGGGCCGATTGGATCGATGCCTGCCAGAGGCTGTACATAGCAGTCTGCCTGTTGGAAGGTTCTGACATTACCTACCTAAGAAAGAAAGGGACCTAAAGGAATACTTTTATATTGTCTGCAAACTCAAGCAGTAGACAGAAATGTAACTGCCATCCTGACATTACGCAGAGATACATTCCCCTCTGTATAGGGACCCATCCCAGTTTTTGGACACAGGTGGAATAAAGCCAGCCCTGTTTTTTTAGGGTTCAGGTACAACATGGAAGGTGTGTGTTTGTCTCTTGCTGTGTTCTGATCTTGGCTCATGGCAAGTTCAGGGAGAGGGGCCAAGTTTGGCTAATTGGCCAGTGACAACCCTACTGGGCTAGGCATTCTGTCAGTCTCACCAGGAACCCTCTCTTTAGATTTAACTCAGAACTTTGCAATATTGTGTAGAATTCTCAGCAGCAGTGGGTTCTGATCAACTCTATTTACAAGAGCAATATTAAAAACATAAATTGCCCAGAGGGTATGCTTAACATTAATGTGTTAAACAGTACAGGGAGAAGGGACTTGTAAAAATGAAGTTTAATTTTGTTACAGATAACTTTCATTCTTTGTGCAGAATGTTTTAAGGGTGTCTCTAAACCACCATCCTAGAGGCTAGTCTTTAGACAGTTGATTCATTTGATAGCAAAACTCATGATATATACATTAAAATTAAAATCTCATGCTGGGTATAAAATTTCATTATCATACCTGTTCTTATTACAATCACTTGTTTTCTATTCATATGAGATCATGGAGTAGAGAAAATTTACCTTGATTTTTGCATTCAGAATTCAGTTGCCTGTTTACCATGGCTTCATTTATTTTTAGATGAAAATTTCCCTCTTTTGTGTGCAGCTGAATGTATCTCTCAGTTGCCAGAAAGGAGGGGAATATTGCTGTTTAATGAGGATGATCATTTATTTGCAAGTTAAAACATATTCTGAAAAGGATGGAAGCTTGTTCTGGAGCTTGTTTGTTCTGTGAAGCTTTGAGGTGCCTCTGAGGGCTGTTTCTATGCTGTATTTTATCTTGTTTCTTAGCAGTAAGGCCTTTACTTATGTTGTTATAGAAAGTAGAGAAAAGTGATAAAAATATCTGGTGTGGACCTAAGAGAAACAAGAAATCTGTAACATTTGCATAATTCAAATGCAGGCCTGGTGATTCTGAAACATTCTAAATTGTGTTTTTAAATGCCATTATGTAAGCACATACATTTGGCCACTGACCTTGATGAAGTTCATCGTAAGTGACCAGGGGTTCCCAAAGCCTTGGCATTGCTGATCTACAAAGCAAAGAAATCAGAGCACCTGTTTCAAAACCAAATCATCACATGTATATGCTGAATAATTCAGAAAATATGTATTGAGTGACTACAATGTACTGGGCACTATGCAGATGTCATGGATATGAAGGTATGTATAATGTGGTCCTTGCCCTCCACACACTTAGAGTCTTAGAGGAAACATAGATCCGGTACTTCTGGTACCTGCTGGGGAGGACTCTGACCAGGGTCCTGAAGCACGTACAGTTCCAGAGGCCCTCCTTAACAAATATGCAAAATTGGCTGGGTGCAGTGGCTCATGCCTGTAATCCCAGCACTTTGGGAGGCTGAAGGTGGGGGGTCGCAAGTTCAAGAGATTGAGACCATCCTGGCCAACACAGTGAAACCCCATCTCTACTAAAAAAATACAAAAATTAGCTGGGCATGGTGGTGCGCGCCTGTAGTCTCAGCTACTTGGGAGGCTGAGGGAGGAGAATGGCTTGAACCCAGGAGGTGGAAGTTGCAGTGAGCTGAGATCACGCCACTGCACTCCAGCAGGGGCAACAGAGCAAGACTCCATCTCAAAACAAAAACAAAAACAAAAACAACAAAGAAACAAAACCCAAAAGATAACAACAACAATAAACAAAACAAAACCAAAACCATGCAAAATTACTAAAGGAGCCCCTGGTAGAGATGAGTGTGTATATTGAAGGGGCTTGTGCAAGTGAGGAGCCTCAAAGTTTCAGTTTCTGCCCCTGGCAGTGTGGGATGTATCTGAGTGGATAGAGCACCTGAGCAAGACTTAGTGCCCAGCTCTGGGCCTGGGGCAACGCTTCCTGGAGGAGGTGGCACTGTAGGTGTGTACTGTTTCCACTCTTCCATCCTGAAGTCTACTCTCCACACAGTAGCCAGCGTGAGCCTTTGAAACCTAAATGAGATGACAGCACTCTCCTGTTCACACTTGCTTTCCATCACACTGGGACTCTCCTCCTCCTCCTGGCTCCTGATGCCTCCTTGCTGGTCTTAGAGCCTTCAGTCACCTTCTGTTTCAGGGGTTGCACTTGCCATGCCCTCTGCTTGTAAGATTCCTCCCTCCTATTTAGGACAGGGCTGGCTCCTCTCAACCTGCTCAAATGTCTCTCCTCAGAGGGGCCTCACCTGATCACACTGTCTGGTGCCCCTCTGCGTTCCCTGCCCTCTTTATTCTGACTTATTTTCTTCAGAACATTTTCTCTACGTTACATACTTCTTTGTTCATCCGTCTCTTTCACTGAAATGGAAGCTCTGGGAAGATTACTTGTATGGCTCTTATTCTCTGCTATTTCCCTGCAGCTCAGGTGGGGTCTCGTATACAGGAGGCACTCAGTAAATATCTGTTAGAAGAAAAAGTGAGTGAAAGTAATGGAGACATGGTGTAGGGACAGTAGCTGGGGCATCTGTCTTCAACAGTTTGTGAAAAGGGAAGCTAATGATCTTCCAGGGCTCTATTTTGAGAGGCTAAAAATGTATTTGTTTCTGAGCAACACTCATTTACAGAATTTCTAAATTCCTTGGAAAAAGGCTGGGCCTGGTGGCTCATGCCTGTAATCCCAGCACTTTGGGAGACCAAAGCAGGTGGATCACCTGAGGTCAGGAGTTTGAGATCAGCCTGGGAAACAGTGAAACTCTATCTTCACTAAAAATACAAAAATCAGCCAGGTGTGGTTGTACATACCTGTAGTTCCAGCTACTCTGGAGGCCGAGGAGGGAGAATCCCTTGAACCCGGGAGGTGAGAGGGGGAATTGCTGGAACCTGGGAGGTGGATCGTGCCACTGCACTCCAGCCTGGGTGATGGATCGAGACTTTGTCTCAAAATAAATAGATAGATAGATAGATAGATAGATAAGTAGATAGATAGATAGATTCCTTGGAAAAAACTTTTGTGCCAGATTCCTGTGGACGGATGGCATCTGATGATCTGAAATAGGTCTGAGATTATATTCTAATTAACACCTACTTAAATGTTCTGTTGTTTCAAATGCCTTCATTTTAGATCTGGTTGGAAGAGATTTAAATCTTGAAAAGTAGGAAAGGTAGGAGACAGTTCAGTGTATGAGTGTGTGGTAGGAGGGGAGTTTAATTTTCAAGAGGTAAAAAGTCCCATCTAAAATGTTTTCTCCACTGATTATGCATTTGTTAACTTTTTGAAAATGTATTTGGTCCTGAATGCAGCAGCATGTTGAATTGTGAAGGTGATCTCTTGTTCTCCAAGTTCCTACTGGTTACACATTCCTCTTCTCTAGGATGGCAGTGGCCAGAGTGGATGCCTTGGAGGCTCCTAAAATTCTGCAGGGGGTGGCTGATGAAACAGAAACTGAGCTTTTATTATATTTTGCTATAAGGACTGACACAGATGGCTTCACTTGGTCAATCTGTAAGGTTCTGAACCGAGGTGTCTTGAGGCAACTGGTGGAGGGTCCATTGCATGGAGGGGAAACAGTGACACCTTCATACCTTTGTCCTTTTTTTGTACGGTATTAAGTAGATTTTCAAATTACATTATCTATTTGTAACCAAATTGACCTTCAAAAAATAGAGAAGTGGCTTAAAAACCAGAGATTGACCGTCATGTTAAAAAGTGAAAGTGCAAATGAGCATCAAAGAGATGGCAGAATTGATAGTCCTTCTACTACTGTTTGTGTGAGAATTGCCTTAGCCAAATAAAAACAAATGATAACTTAATCCTACGGGATAAGAAGTTGGCCATAGAATTGAAGGTCATTAAGAAGATTATTTGAAATATGGATTCATAGCTATTATAACAGTGTATCTTGTGCTATCTGGATAGGATGGCTTGTTACATTCGTTACTGGTCAGAATACATATAATCTACAATGCATGAATAAACAAATGTACTTGTATTGGGGGATGCATGCTCAAAGCTTCTTATAGTTAGGGGTGTCCACTCAAGAAAGCTTAATGTCCGCTGCTTGAGACGCTTGCCATTCAAAGCATGGCCTGCAAATGAGGCATCAGCTGGGGAACCTTTCAGAAATGCAGAATCTCAAGACTCACCCTAGACCTCTGGAATCAGAATCTGCATCTCAACAAGAATCCCAGGTCATTTGTATGCACATTATAGTCTGGGAAACACTCCTTTAGGGAATATTTTATAACATGCTGCTTCTGTGCATTTGAAACCAGTGAGCCATTTCTCTCCACAAGAAATTGTGGAACTAAAGATGTCTGATTTTTAGCTCTGGTTATGTTGCTTACAACCTTGGCCTTGAGCAGCTTAGTGACCTGCTGAGATTCTGTTTCCCCACCTGTAAAACAGAGAACAATCCTTGCCTCCCAGAAGATTTGTAAGGGTCATCTGAATGTGACGCCCTCTCAGGAACTGCAGTTCAGTCTCTCCTTTTTGCCTATGCCTTGTTAGTCTGTGAACACATTGAGGGAGGGATAGCTCTTCTCTATCTTTGTATTTCCCAGTGCAGCTATCTTTAAACTTCTGCTCATGTACCTCCTAAAAAGCCTTGAAAATCTTGTATACCCACCCATTTTTAAAAGTTACATTGGTTCGGCCAGGCACGGTGGCTCACACCTGTAATCCCAACACTTTGGGAGGCCAAGGAGGGAGGATCATGGAGTCAGGAGATCGAGACCATCCTGGTCAACATGGTGAAACCCCATCTCTACTAAAAATACCAAAAAAAAAAAAAAAAAAAAGAAAAAAAATTAGCTGGGTGTGGGGGCACACACCTGTAGTTCCAGCTACTCAGAAGGCTGAGGCAGGAGAATCACTTGAACCCGGGAGGCAGAGGTTGCAGTAATCCCTAGGTTATTGTAAATATTGACATTTAAGAAATAAAACTAGTTACATTCCTCTTTTCAGTCTACCCGGTGGAATCTGATCACTGGGTGATTTGAGAGGCTCTCAGTGTGAGGAGCCAGAGGATGTCTTCACCCTCCTCTCCCTGACTTCAGCGGCGCTCCAGTAAGCAGCTGAGTCTCCTGGCACATTTAGCTCCCACTGGATGGGCTCATGGTGCTTCCAGCTCCCTCCTGGGGATGCTCTGATGACCCATCCCCTCCTTTTGTTCCTTTAGCTCAGGGGTGGTTCTGACTTCCAGTTGTCACTCATCTTTGTGTATCTCCGAGGTTCCCAGCGGGTTTACTAGCTCTTCCTTCATTGGTTTAATCAGTGCCCTGCAGTAATTCCCTCTGTGCCAAATAAAGTAGATTCTGTCTGGTTAGATCCCAGCAGATAACTATACCAATCTTTTTTGATATACCAATAGGAATTGTGCTTTTGTCACTAGAAGGTTTTTAATTTTAATGGATTATTCTTTTTTTTTTTTTGTTGTTGTTGTTGTTGAGACGGAGTTTCGCTCTTGTTACCCAGGCTGGAGTGCAATGGCGCCATCTCGGCTCACCGCAACCTCCGCCTCCTGGGTTCTGGCAATTCTCCTGCCTCAGCCTTCTGAGTAGCTGGGATTACAGGCACGTGCCACCATGCCCAGCTAATGTTTTATATTTTTAGTAGAGACAAGGTTTCACCATGTTGACCAGGATGGTCCCGATCTCTTGACCTCGCGATCCACCGCCTTGGCCTCCCAAAGTGCTGGAATTACAGGTGGGATTATTCTTTAGTAACAGAATTCTATCATCCCACAGGCACTATTTTTTTTTAATTAAATTTTAAGTTCCAGGATACATGTGCAGGATGTGCAGGTTTGTTCCATAAGTAAACGTGTGCCATGATGGTTTGCTGCACCTGTCAACCCATCATCTGGATATTAACCCACCATGCATTAGCTATTTATCCTGATGCTCCCCCCAGCAGCCTGCCCCACCACTAGGGTGTGTTGTTCCCCTCCCTGTGTCCATGTGTTCTCATTGTTCAGCTTCCACTTATAAGTGAGAACACGTGGTATTTGGTTTTCTGTTCCTGCATTAGTTTTCTGAGGATAATGGCTTCCAGCTCCATCTATGTCCGTGCAAAGGACGTGATCTCATTACTTTTTATGGCTGCATAGTATTCCATGGTGTATATGTACCACATTTTCTTTATCCAGTCTATCACTGATGGGCATTTGGGTTGATTCCATTTATTTGCTACTGTGAATAGTGTTATACCGAACATACACATGCATATATCTTTATAACAGAATCATTTCTATTCCTTTGGGTATATACCCAGTAATGAGATTGCTGGGTCAAATGGTATTTTTGGTTCTAGGTCTTTGAGGAATCACCATCCTGTCTTCCACAATGGCTGAACTAATTTACATTCCCACCAACAGTGTAAAAGTGTTCCTATCTTTTCACAGTCCTGCAAGCATCTGCTGTTTCCTGCCTTTTTAATAATCGCCATTCTGACTGGCATGAGATGGTATCTCATTGTGGTTTTGATTTGTGTTTCTCTAATGATTGTACTAGAAGGTTTTGTACCCCACGTCGATGTACTCAGGGTGTGTAAGGGGTGTTCTTCTCTTTAAAAAACAGAAGAAGGGGCTGGGCACAGTGGCTTATGCCTGTAATCCCAGCACTTTGGGAGGCTGAGGCGGGCAGATCACAAGGTTGAGAGATCGAGACCATCCTGGCCAACGTGGTGAAACCCCATCTCCACTAAAAATCTCTACTAAAAATTCCAAAATTAGCCGGGTATAGTGGCATGTGCTGTAGTCTCAGCTGTTCGGGAGGCTAAGGCAGGAGAAGCACTTGAACCTGGGAGGGGGAGGTTGCAGTGAACCAATATCACCTGGGAGACAGAGTGAGACTCCATCTCAAAAAAAAAAAAAAAAAAAAAAAAGAAAAGAAGAGAAAACAGAAGAAGGGTAGTTGTGAGAGAAAGATGTTCCCAGGCAGAACAGCTTTAGGAAAAAGTACAAATAGAGTATAAGGATCTGTAAACTGACTCCCTTAAAATGAGCACCCTTGAAATGTGTCTGTGTGCTCCAGTTTGAAAACTGGCGCCTTGCAAAGCCAGACACACTGCACATTTAGGCACACTAAGTATCGTTTGAGTAAATGGATGGCTGCATATGTAGGGAAGTCCCAGATTGTCCATAAAATCTTTTTTAGCAGTGGTGAGGCCCAAATGTAGCCAACAAAGTGGGATGCATGCTTAGTCTGACACATCCTGAGGCAGCAGGTAATACCTGGCCAGACAGGTTGTCTTGAAGGGCCTGCCACTTGGCTGAACAGATAGAGCCACTTTGAAAGCAGGCAGGATCTTAGAAGCCCAAGCAATAATGGGCCATCAGCTGGAAACAGGGCTTCTGTTCTCACTTTGCCAGCAACATCAACAGCAGTGGTGCTGATGTTTGCAGTTGTGTGCATCTGCAGATTTGCAGAACTCAGCTGCTTATCTGGGGAAATCTCTCTGACAAGTTTGTTTACAGAATATCAAGTTGTGCATTTATGGCTAGCCAACTCAACTGAAAATGGCCTAAGGAGGATTTTAAAAATGACTACTTTTCATTGGTTGTAGAACAGAAGCACCCTCTTCCAAAAAAAGTCCTGTTTTGCATCATTGTTTGCTTTTTGCGATGATTTTGTTAAGTTATGGTATATCTAAACATCCTCTCCCACAAGAAACTCCACTAAAACTCCAAATCAAAAAAGCAAGGCATTTGTGTGGAGAGAGGGAGACTCCTGTCATTTATAGCATGCTAATACAACTTCATAGCCACTAAATCAAAACATCTCAACAGTTGAGCACATTCACCCTAGACTCTCTAAGAAGGTGGGGAGCCGGTGTTTCCTGAAGCAGCTGATTGCCCATTTGCCTGGTTTACCTGGCAAGGGAAAACCTTGACATTGAGTGTATTAAGACAGGTTAAATTTAATTTACAGTAGCAATTAATACTATTTCAAAGAGCCATCTTGGGTATAGAATTGGTGGCTTCTTACAGGGAACGTTGTACCAACTGAGAATATTTGTGAATATGGAAGATGATGGTTCTGGAAGACAAAGGCAAGCCTTCTTATGTAGAAACTTGACCTTCCAACTAGTGATTTTCCTTTTTAAAAATTTGAAAGGTTAAAGTCATAGAGTCCATGAACTTCCTGGAGAGATGGAAGATCAGAGATCAATTTTTAGGAAGATACCATGTGGGAAATGGAATAGAGACTCAGATAAGAACAAAGTTGGCTCTTGAAAGAAAAGGCAAGGATACTACACATATGGAGTGAGGTATCCAAGAAGAGAAAGGATTTTCATATTGAGAGGCAGTAAGTACCAGAGAACAGGCTGCCTTTGGGGAAAAGGCAGAAATAGATAATTAATGGTTTTGAAAGTCAAAGTACAGAACTTCCCTTTTCAAGTGTTTTAATAAAAATGGAAGGGAATTGAAATACATTTGATATAGTAATATGGAAGCAGTGAAGGACATGTTAATGGAGCTTTGATGATAACTGTGTAAGAAAGTGCTTAGGGAATAAGAATATAAACAAATCAAGGTCAAGTTTATGTTCAAGTTTGCTCCAGTGTTCTGCACAGAATCTTTCCTTACGGGTTCACTTCAGTATTTCCAGCATTATTCATTATCATCTATCCATCCATTTATCCATCCACCTTTCCATTCCTTCCAGAAATCCTCTTGAGTCTCTGCTATATGCCCTGAGCCCTGGACTGGGCACTGAGAATACGGTGGTGTATAAAGCCATGTGTGGGCCCCACTGTTTTAAATCTCATTAAAAGCATAAGTGTATGATTGTAGCAGCACTAGGTACCATACAGAAGAGCTGTGTGGTGCTCTGGATATAGAATAGAGGGATCTGACCTACTTACAAAATGAGAGGGAAAAAGCCTGTGAGTGGGAGTGTGCCTTTCCCTGAGAGGCTGGATCTTCATTTGCTTGGGAGTTTCAGGATTTGTAGATCTTCCCTGAAGTTGACATTATTTTACAGGAACGATTCTTGAGTGGAGGTATCTAGGATTGAAAGACTTTTCTACCATGCATCGTATTTTTAGTTTATGTAAATATACTGGGGTTATGGCTCAGGAATTAAACTCATGGTAAAGGTAAAAGCATTGAATTGCAAATTTGTCTTTTTCACTGACCTGCTGGACAAAGCTATATTAAGACTAACATTTGCATAGCAATTAATAGTTGGCTGAATTCTTTCATACAGTTGTTTAAACTTGTGTCTCTACTGTATCCCTGGCTCTCCTTCCTCCCATTCTTCATCCACTACCTCCCAGGCAGGTAGGACAGGCACAATGTTGTTGTCGTTATCTCCAGCAACATCAAATGTGTTTTGAATATGTGCTGCATTGGAAGCTGACAATAAAATTATAATATGTGCCCTCCATCTGTCTTCTGCCCTCAAACTTAGCATCTAGAGAGGGGGCATATACTTTAAAATAGAATGCATTAATTTCTCCAGAGGCATGTACAAGGCTTATCAGAATATGAAGGAGGAACCCCTAATTCAGACTATTGTATGGAGAGGGGGCAGGGGAGTAAGGGTATGTGTTTGCAGGGGACCTTCCTGCAAAATCTGGAAGAACAGAGAAAACATAGTTGGATAAGTGACAGAGTGGGTGGGGATGATGTTCAGATGGAGGGTGAGCTTTGCCAGATGAGGAGGCAGGACAGCTAGAGTTAAGGCCAAGATCTGTTGGTTCCTCCTTAGTTCAAGCACACTCCCTGAACTGAGCTGCCACTCAGATGGAAAGAGGAGATGGGAGAAGGTAAAGACGGCCAACAAGTGGGGTAACCCAGGAAGGGAAGCAGGAGTACTTTGGTAGCAGAAAGCGGCAAGTACTCAGGACAGGCTGCTTTTTTGGAAAAGGGGAAGGAGGTAATTACATGGGAGGCCCTGTGCAGTCATCACATTTGCTATCTCCACAACATCCTGGATTAGGTGTTACTGTCTGCATTTCACAGAAGGAGAAGCTGAGGCCCACTGGGGCTGGAACCAGGTTGGACTTGACCCTGTGTTACCCTGTTCAGTGGTCGGTACCATAGGGGTGGCTAGGGCCCAGTGGGAGCTGTGGGCTGATGGTGGCATTGTCCCAGGTTGGATGTCTAAGGCAGTCCCACAGTGGGCAGGCATGGCTGAGTTCTTCAGAGACATAATGAACAAAGGAGCTTTGGGGACTAACACGGGGACCTCATCCTTGCAGTCCAGTCACTTCTATGGAAAAATGTGTTTACAGCCCCATTCGTAAGCTGGCCCTGTCTGAATGCTCCTTTACTTCCTGGGACTGGAGAATTAGATATGTACCGACTGCTTAGGCCCTGTATGTGTATCTGCCAGCTTTCTAAGCTGCAGGTAATAAAAGCTCTCATGAGTTTGCAGAACTCAGTGTCACATGGAGTAGAAATATCATTATTAGACTTAACGACAAAGGTAAGATTGTATTTTTGCAAAACGTATTGAACTTATTGGGGTAGATCATCCTGTGACTGATTTAAGAAATGCTGTGTTTATTTAAGGAGCTGCACAGGCTATGTTTATTTAAGGAGCCGCACAGAGAAACATACGTGGAGGAAGACTAGAACATGGGAAATGTGTATGTTGTTCAGGAAGAAAGTGTGTGAGGGATAACCAGAATCCAGAGATGGGAGGAGGTGGAAGCCCTTCCTGTAGCATGTTCCCCTGAGGCCCAATGAGAGAGAGGCAGACTGTTGGGTTTATTTCAGAATCTTGCTGATCAGTACACTCCATTCTGCCTACTTTTACTGCATAACCTTGTGCTTGGGTTGAGGCAGCGTTGGAGGGAAGGATTGATTTAAATTACATTTAGTTGTGATCGGTTAGACAAAGTGGTAGATAATCTTTGGCAGGATGGATTTAGAATTTGCTTAATTGCCATGTGCTGCGATGTTCTGCCATCTGTAGGGAGAGCTTCCATTTGGAGATAAGACCAAAATACAATTTCTAGATGTTACTGAGGGTCCTCTTCCCTTAAACAAATACTGTTGTTTCTTTTTTCCTGATAACTGTTTTCATTTTCTGTGAAAACATGCAAATGACTCAATTGCTAGAGAATAGATGAGGCAGCATTTCTAATAGTCACTGCTTTCCAACTTTTTGCAGGAATCAGGTTGTTTGACTTTCTTCCTCCCAAGAGGATAGTGTCTGAAATGATGTGAGCAGAGAACCCCCTGAGACATCAGACACCATCACCAGGCTGGAACGTGGGGTTTGGAAAGGAGACCTAGGTCTTGACTGTTTTGACTTCTCACGTGAAACCAGTAGAGAAGCCCAGTGTCATGTGGAAAATGTGACGGGGAGGGGCTATCTGGCCTTAAGTCAAGGCAGTGCTGGCAGTAGAGCCCACCTTAGCAAAACATCGCCACGTGCTGCATGTCAGCCTAGAGGAGCATGTGCATGAGGTGTGTCGCTGGATGTTTGGAATCTGACTGACCACACCCTCCTCGCTCCCATCCCCTTCAGAGGTTTCCCTGTGTCTGCTGGATATTGGAGGAACTAGGTTGAGACATTCTTATACTGCTTTCAGAGAAAGTTCATATATATGTCAGCTCTCCTCCTGTCACACTCAGTTTTTGCAAACATTTGTGGCTACATGTCGGCTACAATGTGACAGCGGTTCAATGTGTGCATCCCTCATTTTGTGTTGTATCTGTTCCAGGGCTGTGCTGGACAGCCATGGCTTGGCCTGAGAACAGAACCTCACCGGTGTCAGGCAGACAGTCCCTTGCTAGTTCCTTCAGCAACAAATGCTGTTCTTACTATGATGGTAGCCAGTTTGTTAGGGAATCTTAACCTGCTGGGGAGAGCCAGCAGATAGAGATGGTTAAACATCTGCAGGGCAGGGGGCAGGCTCGTGGAAGGTGGGGCTCCTTACTGGAAAGCGTCTCTGTGGGGCCCTTACAGGGGAAGTTTCGTAGTGCTGTGGCAGAAGTAGAGAAAGTAGCCCTCTGGAGTTAGGATGGTACATACAATAGGAAGTCCTATGTGGTAGGATGTAGGACTTTTAAATTGTTCGTGTGAGAGTATGTAGATTAATTGTCCATTTAACAATGATTGCTGGAGTTAGAGAATGAATCACAGGTAGTCAGCACATCCATGTTAACCTCTGTAAAATTACTGCTCTACATGTAGTCGAAGGCTGTGGGGCCTGACAGGCCTGGTGTGGGTACGATTCTGTCACTTAATGGGTCTGTGTAGGCACGTAGCCCTTCTGAGCCTCTGTTTTTTTTTTTTTTTAAACTCTTAATGGTGTTAACACAACCCAAGGGTTGCCTTGAAGATTAAATGAGATGATTTTGCATGCATGTGAATAAAGAAACAAACTGCCTGGCATTTAGCAGGCAATCAGTAGGCAGTAGCTGCAGTTATATTAAGGCCACAATGTAATCTCTGGGAATAGCTGTCACCAATCAGGAATCTAGGGTCTTTGTTCAGTGGTGTTTTGCTGAGCCTATGACAGTGCCTGGCACATGGTAGGCACTCAGTTGGTACTTACTGGATGTGTGGAGGAATTGGGAAAGTGAGGAGGCAGATATTCCCCATGCCCAGCAGCTTGAGGAGTGCCTGTGTGAAAGGGAACTGCTCTGGAGGTGTGAGTGGAGGTGGTAACTCCATGGGGTGTTTGGGTGGGAAATGTCCTCCTGGGCCTGCTATCCTGGACATGTCTGTAAAGATTCCCAGGGAAGCCCCATGAACTCCTTCCCTTCAATTTTTCAATCTTCTACCCCATATATACCAACTCCCAGAAATGTGTGGGACAGAAAACCCTTTTTAGTTTCATCCTTAACATAGGAGAGAGAGAGACGCTAACATTTATAAAGGAACTCAGAAGCTGACCCTAAGACATGCATGTGTATATCTCCTTGTGTGTAGATACCCGCTTGGCCTCACACGTGAGTAGAAAGTATGTGTAGGACAAAGGAAGTAGCACAGATCAATCTGAATGGGTGTATTCAGCAATGTTGTCACATGGCTGGTTTGAAATTTGGGAAATATTTATGTAGGTTGATAACTGATAGGATATACCCGAATTCTGCATGATTACATAGTAAAATAACAGCAGTAGCACAATAAAACATTAGGAAAGCCAGAAAAAATAGAATTTAATGTTTATGAAGCTCCTGTATGACAGATGACTTTCAAGCACTAGAAGTGAGCAAGGAATTTGGCTGCATGAAAGTAAATGTATGTAAACAAAATGTAGCCAGAGGGAGAAAAAAACTTGCTGCAAATATTATCAAGTATAATATATTTGTTATACAAAGAGCTTATTCAGATTGAGAAATGGTACATAAATGGGCAAAGAACATGAATAGACAATGTGGAAGAAATGTACCTAATAAACATATAGAAATAGACCAGTCTCAATTGAATTGAAAAAAAAAAATGGGGCTGCGTGCAGTGGCTCACGCCTGTAATCCCAGTACTTTGGGAGGCTGAAGTGGGTGAATGACGAGGTCAGGAGATTGAGACTATCCTGGCTAAAAAGGTGAAACCCCATTTCTGCTAAAAATACAAAAAATTAGCCAGGTGTGGTGGCATGTGCCTTGGTCCGAGCTACTTGGGAGGCTGAGGCAGGAGAATTGCTTGAACCTGGGAGGCGGTGAGCCGAGATCACGCTGCTGTACTCCAGCCTGGGCGGCAGAGCTAGACTCCATCTCAGACAAAAAAAAAAAGAAAAAGAAAAAGGAAAGAAGTTACAGTTTGAAAAGAAATCAGTGAGAACAATATGTGGACTCACAAAGATATACTCTTCTATTTTTTTGTTTGTATTGTATTTTTGGTTGTATAGTAAGTTAGTTTAAAACTTTGGAAAAGCAATTTGGCAGGTAATCCAAAGATCAGTAAATATGGGATATCTAATGATTCAGTGCCCCATTTGAAATTTATCCTAAGGCACCAGCACAAGAAAGAAAACCCTCAGCAGGTGTGGTGGCTCATGCCTGTCATCCTCAGCACTTTGGGAGGCCAAGGAGGGCAGATTACCTGAGGTTGGGAGTTCAAGACCAGCCTGGCCAATATGGTGAAACTCTGTCTCTACTAAAAATACAAAAAATTAGCTGGGTGTGGTGGTGCACACCTGTAGTCCCAGCTACTTGGGAGATTGAGGTGGGAACATCACTTGAATCCCGGAGGTGGAGATTGTAATTAGTGGAGATCTCGCCACTGCACTGCAGCCTGGGTGTGGCAGAGCAAGACTCTGTCTCAATAGTAATACAAAACCAAACCCTCTACACACAAGTTGTTGATTGTAGCTTTATTTATAGTAGTGGAAAATTGGAAACATCTTATGTGCTCAGAGATTGGGATACATACGCTTGGTGAATTCTCCAGTCATTGAAAGTGATGATTTTGAAGATTATTGTAACATAAAAAATTGAACATGATAGTAATGGAAAAATAAGAATAAAAATTTTTATATAGAAAATGACTTCAATTAAACATGTATGAAAAAGAAGAAATACATCGTAATAGATATTTCTGAGTAGAGTCATGGTTTTGTGAATGATTCTTCCTTTTTTCTATTTTCCAAATGTGCAAAAATTTTGTTGTTTTATATTTTCAAATGTTATATGTTTAAGTGATTACCTTTAGTCTGCTGAGGGAGATCAGAAAGAAGAAATTATAGAAAATGCAAACATGTAAGAGTAACTCACCTGCTGTCTTGTCTTCTGTTCTAAACATTCCACTAATGTTCAGGAGAGCTTTGGTGATTAAGCTTCTTCTTTATCCAGAGAAAGATAAAACAGAGCCACAAGCTCATCAATCAAGAACTTTTTTCTGCATTCTTTCCTACTTCCAGCTTTCCTCATGTTTCCTCAGCAGTTGGATTCCAGGGCTCTTAGGAGCTGTTCTACAGGCTTTGTCCCCCGACAAATAGATTGTTCCTGATTAAAATCCAGTCCCTTTTCTGTTTCAACCCTTTCAGGTCCTCTACAACCCTCCCACTCAGTTACAATTTGTTGGTTCCCAACTTGAGCCTTTATATAGAAACCCACAGTTTCATTAAAGATGTGTCAGGCCTTGTAAACATTCTCATATAGCCTGAGGCTGAGGAATTCTGGCTTTAGACATAAGAGAGTATTAGCAGACACTGTTTCTTTCTGCTCCTTGGCTGCGAGTGTATCATGAACTTTGTACACCTGTCTTCCTAGGTTGGCCTGGAGTAGGCTTTCCAGTAAGGAAAAAACACATTTTAGCAGAAGAATGTCTCACAGGTGCTGCAAAGTGCTTCCACATTCTTCTGATAATAGATGTTTTCAAAATTATTTTTAAAAATTAATTTATATTTTTGTATTTAAAAACATTTTTAGAGATAGGGTCTCACTCTGTCACCCAGACTGGAGTGAAGTGGTGTAAACTTTTCTCACTGCAGCTTCAAATCTGAGCGCAAGTGATCCTCCTGCCTTAGCATCCTGAGTAGCTGTGACTAGAGGCATGGACCACCACACTTGGTCCATGCTAATTTTTACTTTTTGTAGAGATGGGTTCTCATTGTGTTGCCCAGGTTAGTCTTGAGCTCCTGGGCTCAAGTGATCCTCCTGCCTCAGCCTCCAAAAATGCTGGCATTACAGGCATGAGCCACTGCAGTCGGCCCCAGATCTGT
Organism: Sapajus apella; assembly: GCF_009761245.1. Lineage (NCBI taxonomy): Eukaryota > Metazoa > Chordata > Mammalia > Primates > Cebidae > Sapajus > Sapajus apella. Next base: position 2,614,285 of record NW_022436972.1, read on the forward strand.
TTTAATATAAGTTGATTTTCAGCCTCCAGCCTCCATGCAGTTCCTTTTCTGGGATTCAGAAGCTATGGGTTAGGAATCACTAATTACATCCCCGCAACTTGGGTTCTTCTCTTCTACCACTTTGCCTACTTGAAAATCTATGAAGATTCATTCAGGTGAATTTCTACCCATCCGTACCTCCTCTGCTACACATTCACAAACACAGGATGCTCCCTTAGAAACACACCAAATGTGGTTCACACTATAACAATTGTTAACTGCATGCTAATCATAACAGGTGTGTTACAAGGATCCATGAAGAGTAAAAGGAAAGTGGGATTGTCCTCTACACTATTTTATGGGGTAGGCAAGGTTGACCTGATGTCAGATATCATGTTAGCCCACAGTGTGGGAATGTGTTGTGGCAGGAGACTGACACCTGCAGCTCTTGAAATTCTTAGGCCTTCTGGCTCATGATGTTGGTGGAGGAGGAGCAGCTGCTCAAATTTACTAGATTTCTGCTGCTGTTGTAGTTGCTACCTGGATCCTACTGGGTACCTGGTTTGTTTAGCAGAACTGAAAGGCTGAGCAGAGGTGGATGTGGGCACATCTCACTGGTGGAGATATGGGAGTTACTTGAAGGATACACAGGTGTCTGAGACCCTGACTTCACTTAGTTATTTGGCATATATTTGTTGAGTTCCTATTATTTGTCCAACATTGCTGATGTTGTGTTTCTTTCCCAATATCTTGAACCCAGCTATCAGCCCAATCATCTAGAGAGGGCACTGGTTAACTTTTGAACTGTATTCAATCCTCATGCAGGCCAGTTTAAAGATGCTGCTCTCTGCTCAAAGGGAAGACTGACTTCAGCTCCAGCAGGCTAGTTTGCCAATGCCTGTGTGGGTCACCAAGAGACCCACATTTGACTGTGGGTGACTTGGTTCACTTAATCACCATTTCTGGAATGCACATTTGAAGTTTCTGTTGCTTTTTTGTCAAGGAAGAGCAGCAACATGATTTAATATTCTGTATCAGAATATGATGAAATGAGGGCATAACGTTCTGTTGCGTTTTTTTTTTTTTTTTTTTGAGACAGCATTTTGCTCTTGTTGCCCAGGCTGGAGTGCAGTGGTGCGATCTTAGCTCACTGCAACCTCTGCCTCCTGGGTTCAAGCAATTCTTCTGCCTCAGCCTCTCAAGTAGCTGGAATTACAGGCATAATACACCATGTACTGCTAATTTGGTATTTGTAGTAGAGACGGGGTTTCTCCATGATGGTCAGATTGGTCTCGAACTCCCGACCTCAGGTGATCCACCTGCCTTGGCCTCCCAAAATGCTGGGATTACAGGCGTGAGCCACTGTGCTCAGCCTGTTGGGCTCATTTCTATAAGAATATATCCTCTCAGTGATTAAAAGCCAACTGCCTGATGAAGAATTCCATGCAAACACTGAAAGGGATAAGCTTTGCTGTGTCCTCAGAGCTAAATAAGGCCACGTGAGAGCACCAATCATCAGCCTGGCAGAAGTCGTCAGTATCGGAAGGGACATGGAAAGGTGTTCGTGTCTTTAAAAGAGCTTCTAAAAATGAAACCCTATTTCCTGCAATGCCCTGTGTAGGAGGTCACGAATTGGAGGAAACGGAATATTCTCGGGGTTCAGTAAAATATTTTGATCTAAAACAAATCTGAACGTTCTGGACAATACATGAGCTTATTGTCTATTTGAGGTGACAGTACTTATGATGACCTGAGGTAAGATGCCTCAGCTGCTTTTTTACAAAAACAACATTTATTATAATAATTCAAGGATGTAGCTGTGTCAAAATCAATGTACCATGTCCTATGGAATCCTAGATTGGAGCAAGGGGCGAGAATGTTTTGTGGAAGCTCAACTGATGTTTCAGGATCTACAGTGAGGGATCCTGAATCCAGTTTCTTAGGGTAAAGCTTAGATTGTTCTGTAATTTACGATCCAGTTTTTGGTTACCTGCAAAGAATTAGGGGACTTTGGTTCTCAGTCTTATTTGAAGAGAGTATTTGTAAGCTGTGGGACAAAACAAAAAACAAAAACAAAAACAAAAACACAACTTTTTAAAGGCTTTTTCTGTTTTTCTTTTTTAAATTAACAAATTTCAAACAAGTCATAGTGAAACATAAGTTAAAACACATTAAATTAATAGCTAAAGACCCATGAATTTAAATACCCTACGACGACAGCTTAATAATGGCCAAGCTAAATTAAGAAGATTAAAAAGGTGTGGGCCTGAGACTATGCTTGATCAAGAAGTTGTAGGGTTTTAAGTTTACTAAACAAAAATTCCCCACTTAGATTTCTTCACACCTACAATGCTAGGTAGTTACTTAGTGCTGCTGGGCATTTTCACTTCAGTCCTCCCCTGGGGGAAAAATTGTGTGATTTCCCAGAGAGGGAGACTCATATATTGGTGACTGGTAAATGTGAACCTTGGTTCCAACTCTCTGATCAATAACTTATTTTCATGGTTATTGTCCTTTTTATTTGATTTTTCCCACATGTACATAGTTGAGAGCTTTCAGTAGTTGATGTTTTTGTTTAGCATAGACATAGCAACTCTTGAAGAATATGAAACCATATTTGTACTTTTGATGTAAAGTTTGAAATAACATCTAAAATTCTTTCAAGTAAATACAACTGCAAATGCGCGTGTGTGCGCGCCTGTGTGTGTGTGTCTCTGTCTTTGTATATGTGTGTCTATGTATGTGTCTATGTAGGTGTGTATGCACACGTGCATGTATGTGTGTGTCTATTCAGCCAGTAACCCTGTCTGTGAAGTAGATGACATCTGTAGCTCCTATGACCCTTGAGATTCTGGATGAGTAGCTCTGGGCTGGGGTTCAGGACTCTGTCTCTAACAAGCACGGTTAAAGATTGGGCCGTAGGTGGTACAGAGGTCCGTGATTTAAAGAAACATTGCTTCCGAGTTACGAGCATGGTAATAATGGAGTCCTTTTTATTTTCATGGTGGTTCTAGCTCTTTCCCCAGGTCTTTGGGTCAGGCCTTCATTCATGTCTCAGAGTCAAATTAAAGTGATAAAACACCCAGAAAATATGAAATCGTCATATTAAGTTGGCAAACTGCCATGCTTTTCTCAGGCATTTGTGCTTCCAAGTGTGACTTTATGATTCCTCTGTAAGTGCTTGATAATGAGAGGCCGAGCTTAGTTATGCAAATTGTTTTAGTGTCAAGTATCCATCGTTGGCTACACATTTTAATCAGGGAGAAAATACAGCTTGTGCTGTGTAACATTCAGGGCTTTGGCTCATGGTGGAATCTCCTGCACCATGGACAGATTAGGGCTTGTCTGGGGTATTTCTCTTAAAATTAGCCCATTGATTGAGCTGGCAAAGAAAGAGCAGCATTATTGGGAGCTATTGAGTTTTCCCTGTGGTGAAATTCTGGGTTGACTGGCTACCCTAGAGTGATGGTCTCTTGCAGGCTCAGCTGCTGCAGGCCTTTGTAATTGTTTTTCTCTTGTGATTTCCTTGATGACAGAGACAGACTGTTCTCTGTAAAACAAAACTAGAATCAAACCACCTGAGGCAGGTGGAGAACTCTGCCTAGAGTTTGGATTTCTACTTTCCTTCATTTCAAAAGTGAATAGAATGTTTTTTGGGTTTCTCACTTATCTGTAAAAGGCCAAGTATGAACAAGGGGGAGGGCTGTTCATTGATGGTGTGTTTAAATTTTCATGAGGACAGGATTTTAGTGCCTCCCCAGGTAGGCAGTTCTGATGCTAATTAGCGAGAAGATGTTTGCTTTCTGCATGGGAGCACATGTGTGCACGAAGCTTGTGTCTGTTACCACATGGTGGCACGTTTCCGGTGCTGATTACTGCACTGTCTCATTGTTTTGACCCTGTGAGCCTAAATGTCAGTTGAACCATGGCTCACCATAAGCTGTGTGGCTTTTTCTTCTCTCTTGTGAAATTCAGATGATCAGAGCATCCTTTTCCTGAGCTTCAAGTAGTTAGTAAGCGTAAAGGCTCATACAGGTGTGCACGGAGACGATAATCGTAACAAAAGCTGTGTGCAGCCTTGAGCTTCTTGACGTGTGGCCTTTATGGTTTTTATTATTGGTCCTTATGGCATCTGTGCTTTTTGGGTGCTGGAAACTATGGGTTAGAAATTTTCTGTATCTAAATTCTAAAATGACTGATTCTTAGTTTTAAGCCAGGTTTTAGAAGTTATTCTGAAATGGTTTGAGATAAATACTTATATTTATCATAAACTCTTTTCATGTAGTTATCTTATTTTAAAGATACCTTTATATAAGACTTAGAGCATGATTGCCAAGGATGGGTTTTAGATAAAATATATATAATTTTCACGTTAACTTGTAGTAGTTTGAATTTAGCCTTTATTTTTGTTTGAGTACTAGACAGGTTCCTCTGTCTTGTATTATTTGATTGAAGGATACCCTTCTGTGTATGTCCTCCATGCCTGCGTTTTAAAGTCACTACGTCCTCCTTAATATATATATATATTTAATAATTTATTTTGAGGATTGACTAAAATTATAAAATGAATTTAAAAATTCAGATGAAGTTTTTAAGGACAGTAGTAGGATCATGAATAAATCACAATACAATGTCTTACACTTGCTACCTCAAGTAAATGTTTAAGTTACATAAATAATTCCTAAATCCATGCAGAACCATAAAAGCATAGGGAAGTTTTAAATCATACCTTCCCTATTTCACTGGCAGTTGGTAGACATGGAAGGGCAGAATGATGGTGAGAGAATGTAAGCTGGTCTAATCTTGTGCAAGAGAGTTGCCAAGAGTGGCAGCATTTTTAGCTTTTGAAGGACCCCTGCTCTTTAATATTAAGCAAATACTTCTGTCACTCTTATTACTGAACAAAACTTGCTAATGGCTCTAGCCCTTTGGGATATGTAACCAAAGCTCTTTTTTCATCTCTGTTTCCCCTCATACCTGATTTAATTTAGATTTTTAAATTTAAGAAAAAAAATTGTAAGAAAAAATATGGAGGAGAGGCATTGTATTGACCAGCCATACAAAGTGAAATTTCTAGACGCACTGTGAATGTGTTAGGGGTTTGTAGAGGAGGATAATGTAATTTAGAACTTCAGAAAATCTCTTGAACTAAGTTTCACCACTGGTTTTCTTTTCTGCCAAAGATCACTTTGTATTGCTTAAAACATATCCAAGAGAGGGAAAGATTAAAGCTTTTCATATTAGAAGACTTAGATATTTAAATTCTATTACAACTCTTAATCAGTGAATGTGGATTTTCTTCAGTAATAATAAGAATATTGGAAGTACTACATCCATCAGAGGTGTAGCATTTTCTTGTAGGTTGTGAGTCCAGGCTGTGTAACTTGGCTCAGCCATCAGGAGGATGTCGGGAGCTTTCACACGTGTGTCCCATGCCTACTGTTTGCCAAGTGACTGGCTGTTGGAGCTGCCGTTCTTTTTCCTGAAATACTGTACAAAGATCCAGGGCAGCAGTTGTATTCCTGAGCCTTTTCTGCACAGCCATCATCCCCAAATGTGTGTTTCCTGCTCAGACTCTAGGGCCCTGGTGGTTTGATGTCCTGAGATAGCTGTGATTCTTTGGGAATCCTGAAAAGACCATCACAAATGATTAGACAATTGCATAATTCCTTGCCTGCTTCTAAGGAACTCAGAATGCTTTCTGTTCATATCATTCATCTCTATCTGCTTGTAACAAAGATAAAGGTTTTATAGGGCTGCTTTAAAGAAGAAAGTGGGAGGAAACAAATGTCAGAAAGCAGCATTTTCTCACAAATTCAGAGCCTAGAGGATTTTAGATATGCATTTTATCCTATTCAGGTGAAAATTCACATCATAGTATAATAATGTATAATTTATTACTTTATAATAGTGTTATTCTTCCTGGTAGATTTATCCATCTGTTTCTTGCCTTGGAACCTTTATTTCTGCAGTGGTTTAGCTCTCACCCTGAGTTATCAGAAGTACCATAGTCAGTGGCAACACTGGTGTTTCTTCTTTGTAGTAAGCTCTCTCTCATCCTGCTGGGTTGGTGCTGTAGCCTCCGTGATATATTGCAGGCTCTGGCCACATCTGCCTAGGGTGTTTCTTTTGTTCAGTTTGTGTCTGTTTATGGTGTTCCTCTTGATGGATTTTCATCAGCAGAAGAATTCAGGCCTTAAAAAGGGAAGGATTGGAATAGATTAATGCATCCTTAGATTTTTGTATCTCAGGAACCAGGTAGTCCTGGGAAAAGTACCCCAAATTTATTTTGACAACCCAGTGGTTTTTTTTTTTTTGAGACAGAGTTTCACTCACGTTACCCAGGCTGGAGTGCAATGGCGTGATCTGGGCTCACCGCACCCTCCGCCTCCTGGGTTCAGGCAATTCTTCTGCCTCAACCTCCTGAGTAGCTGGGATTACAGGCACGCACCACCATGCCCAGCTAATTTTTTGTATTTTTAGTAGAGACAGGGTTTCACCATGTTGACCAGGATGGTCTCGATCTCTTGACCTCGTGATCCACCCGCCTCGGCCTCCCAAAGTGCTGGGATTACAGGCTTGAGCCACCGTGTCCGGCCAACCCAGTGGTTTTAAAATATCCTCAGTATCACTTGCCACCATCAGTGTCATTCTCTCCATATTTTGTTGCTCATAGAGAGTTCATAAAAGGCATTTCAACTCCAGAAAAGCTAGAGAACTATAATTTTAGATGATTAGTCTTTTAGAAAGGGAATAAGTTCAGCTTTATATAAAGGTCCCTATGTGCCATCTTTTTTTAAAAAAAATTTTACTTTAAGTTCCAGGGTACACGTGCAGATTTTGCAGGGTTGTTACATAGGTACACACGTGCTGTGGTGGTTTGCTGCATCCATCCCCCCATCACCTAATTAGGTATTTCTCCTAATGTTATCCCTTCCCAATCTCCCCACCTCCTGCTATCCCTCCCCAGCCCCCCGTCCCCAACAGACCCCAGTGTGTGATGCTCCCCCCCTCCGTGTGCATATGTTCTCATTATTCGACACCTACTTATGAGTGAGAACATGCGGTGTTTGGTTTCCTGTTCTTGTGTCAGTTTGCTGAGAATGATGGTTTCCAGATTCATCCATGTCCTTGCAAAGGACACGAACTTACCCTTTTTTTTTATGGCTGCATAGTATTCAGGGTATATATGTGCCACATTTTCTTTATCCAGTCTATCTTTGATGAGTATTTGGGTTGGCTCCAGGTCTTTGCTATTGTAAACAGTGCCACAGTGAACATATGTGTACATGTGTCTTTATAATAGATTGATTTATAATCCTCTGCGTATATACCTAATAATGGGATTGCTGGGTCAAATCGTATTTTTATTTCTAGATCCTTGAAAGATCGCCACACTGGCTTCCACAATGGTTGAATTAATTTACACTCCCACCAACAGTGTTAGAGTTCCTGTTTCTCCACATCCTCTCCAGCATCTGTTGTCTCTTGATTTTTTAATGATCGCCATTCTAACTGGCATGAGATGGTATCTCAATGTGGTTTTGATTTGCATTTCTCTAATGACCAGTGATGATGAGCATTTTTTCATATGTTTGTTGGCCACATACATGTCTTCTTTTGAAAAGTGTCTGTTCATATCTTTTGCCTTCTTTTTGATGGGGTTGTTTTTTTTCTTGTAAATCTGCTTTAGTTCTTTGCTGATTCTGGAAATTAGCCCTGTGTCAGATGGGTAGCTTGCAAAAATTTTTTCCTATTCTGTTGGTTGCTGATTTACTCAATACATAAATTTTTGTTGTCTTCAGGCATTTAAATTACTTAAAATGTTACCTTCTAGGTGGAAACAGACTCTAATTTCTTTCCTTTTTTTATGTTATGTAGCAATAATATTACTTTATATTTTAACAGCTTTTGTGTTCTATAAAATTATTTTATATGCATTTTCTGTATTTTTAAAATTAACAATAATAATTGCACATATTGATGGGTCACGCAGTGATGTTTCAGTACATATCATGTATAGTGATCAGATCATGGTAATTAGCATATCCTTCTCCTCAAACATTTATTGTTTCTTTATATTGGGAACGTTCTATATCCTCCTAGGTATTTGAAGCTGTATAGTATAATTGTTGTTAGCTACCAGACTCTGATTTCTTTATACATATTAGTAAAAGAAATATGAGATTGAAAATTAATGAAATTTTTACTTAAAATGTCTTAGATCTTAGGAAGGAATCCAAATGAAATGTCTCTTACTGTTTCAGTAGTAAAACAACAACAATCTTGATATTATTTTCTTTATCCACCTGGCTGGACAAACGGCCTTGCTTGGTAAGGCAGACAGATGATAGAGTATGGAGGGGGAAGGAGACCCATTGGAATGGGACTCCACATCATAGCCTCTCCCATCATTCCTTCAGTGAAGTTCTCTGGTTGGCTAATTCCCCGTCTCTTCACATTGACTGCCCAGGTTATGAGTATCTGTGCATCTGGTGGTTAAGCTTGTTGATTAGTTGAGATTTATTGTGTTTGATTAAATTTGCAGTTGGTCATGGTGGTTGTTTTGAAAGGACTTTGTAGGAGCAGGTCCTGAGAGAGATAGGAGGGTGTTTTGAAGCTAGAGACTAACTTGGATAGTCTGGCTGGCAGTGGAAGGACTGCAGAGCTATAATTTTTTTAAGTACAGGAGGCTGGTAAAGTCACTGGACTTGTTGATTTTCTGAGAGGGGAAAGTGGATTGCTTTGAAATCCCCCTCTCTTTCTCTTCCTCACGAATGACACCCAGTTGTTCAGTTTCAGATCTTGGCACAGCTTCCACATGGAAAGAATTCTGCCCTTATTTACAAATTTATGTCATAATTTCTATCATGTTCTAGTTGTTTTTGATAGCAAAGGAGGGAATTTTGATGCGTCATTATCAAATTTCAACTGAGCTTTTAATAACTCCAAGGCATCAGGCTAAGTGTTGGGAATACAAAGTTATGAGAGACGTGCCCCACCTACATTAATGATGTAGTACATGTTTATTAAGTACCCTCAGAGCTACAACTACTGTCATTTGCTTTATCTTGTGTAATCCTTATAAATTCATGCCAGATAAGTTAAATAAAATTAATAGGACATAATATTTATTTATTTTTATTTTAAAAATTTTTAAAATATTTCTTAATCTCTGGAAGAAAGGACACTGTTGATAGCACTGACCCACAAGCCCTCCGTCTCCTCATATTATTTCAGCTGGAGTGAAATTTTTATGTAAGTGGGAGGGAAAAGAAAGAGCTGAATGGTTTTACTGTGTCCTAGTTATAAGAAGGCCTTCATCTGGGCTGTATTCTGGGGTTATAGTGGCTCAGTGAAGGTTTTGAATAGAGGCGCATAGTAATTAATTAGCACTTATTTTATAAGATGATAATGGATAGGAAAGAAATAGAAGACTGAGAGAGAAATTACCGTAGGTATCTATTTCAATGAGATTTACATTCATTTTTTTATCCCATAAATTTTGAGTGCTTACTATATGCCAACCACTCTATTAATCACTCAGGAGATACTAGTAGGCAAAAAAGACAAAATCCCTGTCCTTGTAGTGCTTATATTTTAGTCGTAGGAGTCAGTCATTAACAAATAGTCACAAGAAAATATGAAAAAAAAATATATATATATTTTTTGAGACAGAGTTTCACTCTTGTTACCCAGGCTGGAGTGCAATGGCACGATCTCGGCTCACCACAACCTCCGCCTCCTAGGTTCAGGCAATTCTCCTGCCTCAGCCTCCTGAGTAGCTGGGATTACTGGCACGCGCCACTATGCCCAGCTAATTTTTTGTAGTTTTAGTAGAGACGGGGTTTCACCATGTTGAGCAGGATGGTCTCGATCTCTTGACCTCGTGATCCACCCGCCTCGGCCTCCCAAAGTGCTGGGATTACAGGCGTGAGCCACCACGCCCGGCCTGAAAATATTTTATGTAGTAATAACGCCTATTAAGAAAGTACAGCAGAATAAGAAGACAGGATTGCTGAAGTGGGGAGATTACTTTAGAGTGGTTAAGGAAACCTCTCTATAGAGTTGACATTTGATCAGAGACCTGTGTCACGCAAAAAAGCCCACCATTTCAATATCTCAGGGGAGGAGTGGCCTAGGTAGAGAGAAAAGCAAGTGCAAAGGCCCTGTGGAGGGATTAAGGATCTACAGACAGGTGAGTCTGGCCAGACCAGGAAAGATGATGCTGAGAGGGAGGCAGGAGGCAAAGCACATCAGCTTGGGACCTCATCTAAAGAAAGGAGTTTATTCCACATGTGACAGGACATGGAAGCTTTGTAGGAAGAGAGGGAAGCATGTGAGCTGATTCATGTTTTAGAAAGATGACCATGGTTATATGTGGGTATTAGACTGTAAGGAGCCCAGTTGGGAGGCTCCTGGAGAGGGAGTCTGGGTATGAGACTGTGGTATGGACCTTGGTGCTGGTGGCTCAGTGGAGGAGGAGTGGATGAACTTAGAGTATGTTTTGAAACATATGTTGATGAATTCATAGGGGGTGTGAGGGAAAGAGGAATTGAATAGTACTCCTAGGTTTATGTCCTGAGCATTTGAGTAGATATGATGGCTTTTACTTCTTTTACTTCATTGGGGGAATACTTGGAGAATAATAGGTTTTTGGGAAAAAAAAAACAGTTTTGTTTTGGATAGATTGAGATCCATATTAGGTGTCTTGGTTCATTTTGCATTGCTAAAGGAATACCTAAAGCTAGGTAACTTATAAAGGAAAAAATATTTATTTGGCTCATTATTCTGCTGGATGGAAGATTGGATACCTGGTGAGGGTCTCAAGCAGCTTCTACTCAATGGTGGAAGGTGAAGGGGAACTGGCGTGTACAGAAATTGCATGGCAAGAGAGGAAGTAAGAGAGTGGGATTGGGGAGCTGATTTAGCAATCAGCTCTTGTGGAAATGAGCAGAGTGAGAACCCGCTCACACACTGTCCTCTTCCCCCCGGGGAGGGCATTCATCTATTCATGAGGGATTTGCCTAACATCTCCCATTAGGCCATACCTCCAACATTAGGGATCACATTTCGACATGAGATTTGAAGAGGACTAATATTCAAACTATAGTCATCCAAGGAGACCTCTGGGGCATAAGCAATGTTTGATGAGATAATGGCTGAGAATTTTCCAAATCTAATGAAAGACATCATAGATTCAGGAAAATTACAAACCCCAATACACAATTCCTTCAACAGACTAACAGTAAATCTGACAGTTGACTTCTCAGGAGAAACAATGAAAGTTAGAAGACAATGAAATGATGTTTTTAAAACTAAAGGAAAGTACTGCCAAACTAAAGTTCTATAGCCACTGAAAATATCATTCAAGGATAAAGACAAAATAAATATATTTTCAGACAAATGAAAACTGAAAAGCTGTGTTTCCCACAGACAGACCCAAATGGAAGTACAGAGATGTGGGATTGAATAATATAGTTCAGTGACCCATGTTTGAGTTCCTTGAACGTACCATGGAGGAAAATTTTCTTCCTGCCAAGAGTGTTTGAGGCACATTCTGTTTACTTTGTCTGATATTTTTTCTCACATCTCTTTGAGATGTTAACCCATCTCATCATTTGGATAGAAGCACAAATGCCACTTTCCTGAAGCCTTCTCTGAACCCTGTCTAGTTTAGAACTAAGTCAAGTCTTCTTGTAAAGGGTTTCATAAATATCCAAATATTAATTACTAGAATGTTACAACATTGAATAGGACAGTTATGAATGTGAATATTTGTGAACTGACAGTATAAAGTTAGTTCCCACTCAGACTTTTTGCCTTAATGCTAGTGTTCATCCTGTCAGTATCTTGTATCCATTAATCTCTAGTGAATAGTTGGATGTTTACAATAATGCAATACAAATTGGTTTAAAAGTAAAATCACACATATTGCCAACTGTAAAGAATTTCTTGAATTTTGATACAGTGATATTGAACTATTGGAATCATATTCATTGGTAATGACTAGTAAAGATCTGGCAGAGTTATTCATAACTGAAGAAGACAGAATGGATGTTAAATAGACAATAATAACAAAGAATTAGAGGATTTTGAAAAAATCGATTATTTTTACAAAAATTACTCTTTTATAGTCCTGTGAAAGTTCCAAGTGCCAATAAGGATTTTGTGTTATACTGTCATTTGGTAATGTTATGCAGCCCTCTAATGAAAGCTTGATTAATATTTTAATTTTAAGAATGATTTTCTCAAATATTCTAAGTATTAGATGAGATGAACTTAATTTCATTTTAAACCATTTTTTCAAGATAAACCATTCAATGTATTTAATATTATGTGATAAACCATACAAAAACTTAATGGCGTAAAACTGTGGGAGTTACTTATTGTCTGTCATGGTTTCTGTTAGCCAGGAATTCAGGAAGGACTTGGGTAGGTGGCTCTCTTTTAGGATCTCTCAGACAGTTGTAAACAGCAATCATCTATAGGTGTGATTAGGCTGGAATGGTTCACTCATATGGCTGTCTGTTGGCCTGGGGCCTCAGTTGCCCCCTCAGTGGGTCTTTCTGTGGGGCTGCTTGAGGGTTCTCAAGGCATGGTTGCTGGTTCCTCTGAGAGCAAACCATCCAAGAGGCCAAGGTAGAAGCTGCAATGGCTTTCATGACCTAGCATCAGAAGTCATATACTGTCACTTTCACCAACTTCAGTTGACACAGGGAGCAACCCTATTTCACTGTGGGATGAAGCCACATAAGGACAGGAGTCATAGGTCATTGTGGGTAATCTTGAGGGTTGGCCACCACATAAATTATCCTTTATTTTTCATAATGTATTATTAAAATTTTGTTTTGTTTGAAGTAGATTCCCTTTAAGAGCTCTTGATTTGGTATCAATTGTCATCAGAGAAGTAGGATCTCCCACACCAGTCGTTTGTTCATATTCTTACCACAGTTGTAGTTTGCATCTATTGGTGGAGGTATTTTGTTGTCTCCCTTTCAGAACAATGTTTTATGAAGGTTGGGTCCAAGGCAGTACCAGATAGCCCAGTACTTGGTACATAATGGATGGTCAGTAAAAATGTGTTAAATGAATGAATAAATGAATCTAGTAGTAGATACTATTTGTTATTGATTAGAGAAGCTCCAAACTTAGATAAAGTAGATTTTTTTGGTTTCATTTCGTTTATTATCCTGGCTATGCCGTTACATTGCTGTTGTCAGTCTGTGTCCTCAGTGTTCTGTATTTATGTTAATGTTTTTTTTTATTTTTATTTTTATTTAATTGCATTTTAGGTTTTGGGGTGCATGTGAAGAACATGCAAGATTGTTGCATAGGTACACACGTGGCAGTGTGATTTGCTGCCTTCCTCCTCTTCACCTATATCTGGCATTTCTCCCCATGCTATCTCTCCCCAACTCCCCACCCCTCACCGTCCCTCCCCTTTTTATCCCCAACAGACCCCAGTGTGTAGTGCTCCCCTCCCTGTGTCCATGTGTTCTCATTGTTCAACACCCACCTATGAGTGAGAACATGCAGTGTTTGATTTTCTGCTCTTGTGTCAGTTTGCTGAGAATGATGGTTTCCAGGTTCATCCATGTCCCTACAAAGGACACAAACTCATCGTTTTTGATGTCTGCATAATATTCCATGGTGTATATGTGCCACATTTTCCCTGTCCAGTCTATCATCAATGAGCATTTGGGTTGGTTCTAGGTCTTTGCTATTGTAAACTGTGCTGCAGTCAACATTCGTGTGCATGTGTCCTTATAGTAGAATGATTTACAATCCTTTGGATATACACCCAGTAATGAGTTTGCTGGGTCAAATGGAATTTCTATTTCTAGGTGTTTATTTTTAAAAGAACTGTTAGTGTGTGCTGTTGTGGAAGGAAAAACAGCCCACATAAGTAAATCTGCACTGTTGAATTGTATGGATTTAGCTTCTTCTCAGGGAGAAAATTATTCAGCTGAATTTTGTAATTTATTTGATGTTTCTCAAGAATATTGATGACCATTTTCAGCAGCTTGGGGTGAGTAAGGAAGATAAAGTTATATCTTTAAAGAAAAAAATGGTTTCTATTTATTGATATTAAGGATATATGGGTAAGAATTACTCTTATTAAAAAGGCTTACAACAATTACTTAAGTGATCATTTTGTAGGTTTGCTATTTGCAATGTTCTAGAATTGTTTTATTCATGACTTGTTTTGTCTACTAAAACCTATCTAAAATGTTCTTTTAATTTAAACATTGATGAGACTTGGCTGGATAGTGGAATGCCAGAAAGGACCAAATTCCTGCAGCTGCCTGCACACCATTATTCTGAAGTGCTGCTATTTAAATGGCTTAGCTAATAGCTGAAACATGACTGAGGAGGGTGGTAGCCCCTCTAATTTTCTGCCTTGGTCTCTGCCTTTCTCTTTTTCTTCTTCTTGGAAGTTGTTTTCTGAGTATTAGTCAGTGTACAAGTTCTTTATGGACTCCCAGTTGGAGATGAGGGAATACCCTGGCGAGTTGTGGTCATGACATCACAGAGAGCTTAATATTGAATATTGGGCTGGGGTCTGTGTTCCTCACTAGATTAGAGATTCTGAAGCAAAGAGACCGTATATGACCTTCAGAGGTTGCTTTCAGATGTTTACACAGCATATCCAGTTAAGATTGATTAAATAATGAGGTTAATTGGCACACATAAATATGGACACTGAGAAGTAGGGCCAGGTCCCTGTATGATATCATCTGGTGGGTCCAGATTCATTTCCATGTGACTGTCCTGGCTCTCTTCTCCAGATCCCGAAGCCATCCTAAAGATGGCTGCATCAGTTCCAAAGCTCTTCTTAACACACTATATAGAAGAAGAGAGAGTTGTTTCTTGAAAGCCACAGAAGATCAAGGAAGATCTTTTCCAAAAGTGTCCACGAAAGTCATCACACTCGCTGTGGGTCTTTGGCCTAGGTTGGGCCATGTTCCTGAACCCGTCACTCGTGATGGGAATGGAATTACCCTTGGATCAGTCACACCCACCATGGAGTGAGGAGCAGCCCTGGGGAGAGGTGAATCAGGGTTTCATTAAGAAGGAGGGAACACACGCTGCGTACATGACCAAACAATGTTCTTTATACTCTTTGTTATGTCCCTCATACCTAGAACAATCCCTGGCACATAATAGGTTGTCTATAAATATGTATTAAATTACTCTTTTATTTTCTGGTTTAATTTCTCAACTTATATAATTGCTCTTGTTTCCTGAAAGAGAAACATTTATACGTTGCTTATTGTCTTTTAAGTGAACTTTAAAAAATAGTTATTTAAGTAGCCTGTTATTTCACAATTAATGGAATTATTAAAAATAATTTATAATTAAAACAACTTGGTAGATATATATTTAGATAGCTTTGCTTGCATATTGCAGTCCAAGGGTTTATCCTTAGGAAAACTAAGGAAGCAAATCTGATTCATTATTTATTACTTGTAAGACAGTAGAGGTATAACCGAGAATGTTGTATTACAGTCATGGCATATGGCGAGAGCCATAAAATCTCACATTACTCGTTGAAACTTGTTCAGTTAAAAGAAGTGAATTTGGTGTGAGATTACTATAAATCCTGTGACTAATGTAGTAATGATGATGCTTTGGTAAGGGAATTCGTAAGGAGACACTCAGAAGCTTTCCTGCTGATCCATAGTAATATGGAATATGTATATTTTATCTCTTGATGCCATAATCTGTAATTAAATTCTTCTGTTGCTGGTGCCATTGTTGGTTTACTTAAAATAAATTTAGCATCTGGATTCCTTAGCTGATTATCTGCTCTGGTGCTTATTGTTTTGTGGGAAATTCAGACCTCACAGGTGCTGGCTTCTCTGTTTTATATCTGAAAAATGTGTTCTTTGCATTTGGAAATGAAACTATTGACCTCCTGAATACAGGGCATGGGCTGAGGTATTTTCTTTTGTTATAATGCCAGGTTGATTGCTTAAGTAGTGGCTGGTGGATTAGGGTGCATGCTTTGTAGCTCTGTAGCTTAGTTGATGTGTATGAAGATAAAATTTTGGTGACGTTTAGTCTAATTTGGTGACATTCAGTCTAATGGCCCAAAATACTTTCAAACATTGAGCTTTGTGGCCTACAAAAGAGTATATATATATATATATGTTGTTATTGTTTGTTTGTTTTTCTTCTTCAACTTTTAAGTCCTGGGGTACATGTGCTGTATGTGCAGGTTTGTTACATTGGTAAAAGCATGCCATGATGATTTGCTGCACAAATCAAGCCATCACCTAGGAATTAAGCCCGGCATGCATTACCTCTTCTTACCGACGCTCTCCCTCCTACCACCACACTGTCAGGCCCTAGTATTTGTTGTTCCCCTCTGTGTCCATGTGTTCTCGTTGTTCTGCTTCCACTTAAGTGAGAACATGTGTTTGGTTTTCTGTTCCTGCATTAATTTGCTGATAACAGTTTCCAGCCCCATCCGTGTCCCTCCAAAAGATGTGATCTCATCCTTTTTATGGCTGCATAGTATTCCATGGTGTCTATTTACCATATTTTCTTTATCCAGTCTATCATTGATGAGGATTTGGGTTGTTTACAGGTCTTTGCTATTGTGAATAGTGCTGAAGTAAACATATGTGTGCATGTGTCTTTGTAATAGAATGATTGCTATTCCCAAAAATGAGATTGCTGGGTCAAATGGTATTTCTGGTTCCAGATCTTTGAAGAATCACCATACTTTCTTCCACGGTAGTTGAACTACTTACACTCTCGCTAGTAGTATAAAAGCATTTCTTTTTCTTTGCAATCTCGTCAGCATCTTGTTGTTTCTTTACTTTTTAATAATTGCCATTCTGACTGGCATGAGACGGTATCTCACTGTGGTTTAGATTTGCATTTCTTTAGTGATCAGTGATGTTGAACTTATTTTCATATGTTTGTTGGCTGCATGAATGTCTTCTTTTGAGAAGTGTCTGTTTGTATCCTTTGTTTACTTTAAATGTTTTTTTTTTTCTTTTAAAATTATTTAAGTTCCTTGTAGACTCTGGATATCAGACCTTTGTCAGGTGGATAGATTGCAAAAAATTTCTTCCATTTTGTAGGTTGTCTGTTGACTCTGTTGATAGTTTCAAAAAAGAATATGTTTTCCTGAAGTGCCTGCTGGTGGACAGGAAAACTCAAGTAGGAGTGACCTTTTCCTCACTCATTTATGAAATCAGTGGGAAGCAATTTAATTACTACCCTCTTTTTAACTTTTTCCTAATGTTCATGATCCTTTGTGTTGTTAATCCCAACTAGCACGTTCACATTTTAGAATCTGACTGTAAGGTCATAGTATCAATGGTAGGGCAGGGCCTGGGGGGCTCCATTTTACTTTTTAGAATGTGTTTTGTTGGTTGCCAAGAGTTCTCCTGACCCATTAATTCGTGAGCTAGTAATGTGAACTGTTGATGTTGAAATCTTGGCCTGGGGCCCCTTCTTGTTTGAAAACAATCTTGAAACATCATTGCTGTAAATTTGAGAGAATGAATTTCTCCTGAATAGGTTATTTTGCTCTATCTGCTTTAAGAGGGAGTTTTAAATGATTTTCATCAAATAATAAAGCCACTTGATGATCTAGCAGAGGTTGCAAATTGATGGGAGGGAAAACTCTCTAAAATGAGGTGAAAGAATTTCCTTTTAGGGTTGAGTGTCCAACTCATACTGATATTTGAGATGTATCTAACTGTGATTGGCACAGTTACATGGATTTCAGGATCAGTGTTCAATAGCCCAGGTAGAGGTGGGTAAATTGATCCAGGCCAGGGACATCAGGAAGCAAGAAATTGAGGGTCTTCGTGCTAATAATATCTGAAGTCATGAGGTTGAGGCAAAGAAATAAAGTTAGGAAGGACCTGCTATATTGAGAGAAGACAGAGATTCAGCTACTGAAAGACTCCATTCACCATTTCATTACATTTCTTGCCAATTTTTTTTTTTTGTTTTTGAAACGGAGTCTTGCTCTGTTGCCCAGGCTGGAGTGCAATGGCGTGGTCAGCTCACTGCAACCTCTGCATCCCTGGTTCAAGTGATTCTCCTGCCTCAGCCCCCTGAGTAGCTGAGATTACAGGCGCATGCCACCAGGCCTGGCTAATTTTTGTATTTTTAGTAGAGACAGGGTTTCACCATTAGGCTGATCTCAAACTCCTGACCACGTGATCTTCCCACCACGACCTCCCAAAGTGCTGGGATTACAGGCATGAGTCACTGCACCCGGCAAATCTTGCCAATGTTTGTTGATACTTCATTTCACCAATATGTGGTATCACTGTTCTATTCAATGCATTTTGGTTAATAATGCGATTTAGGGAAGAAATCTGTATTCATTGTGCTCGACTCACACCAACTCTGTGAAAAACATGAAAAAGGCATTTACTGTTGGTGAAGCTGAAATGTCATTTCCTTCCTGTCTACTGGTTATTGTTTCCTATTTGCATATCACTCCAGGCTAATGAGGAAAAAAATAAAATACATTTTATTAAGATCAGAATAAATCAAGCAAGGTTGATTCTTGAATATTTATGAAACACAGCAGTAAATAAATAAAGCAAAGCATGAATCAAGTTTGTTGTTCTATCTTGGATTTTGTGAAGTGGAAAAGGAAAGACCAGCACTCGTGGTAAACACTGGTATATTCATGCTAACAACTTCAATTATAACACAGTGTTTATCCATCAAAAAGCAAAGGTTAGAATACAAGGAAAATTAAACATTGGAGATCCATGTACTTATAATAAGAAAAAATAAGTCATAATGTGATATATACATGCTCTGGAAAATTTGGGAGACTATGAAAAGGAAAAGGAAACCTGGTCATCACTAGTCACACTACTCAGCTGTAACCACGGACAATATTTTGAGTATACCAGATTTTGTTTTTGCATGTACAAATTATTTTCCTTTTATTAAGTATTAGGGATTATTTTTAGTAAGTTTCTGCTATTCCTGTTACCTGAAAAGGTTAGTCAGACATGATTTTATCCATGATTAACAGTACAGCATGGTCTCTTTTTGAGAGAAATCTTATATAAAGTGAAGTTCTAGAATAAATTATAGTTAACAATTAGTTTTTATGAGTATTTTTAGTAGAACTATGTATGTAAACAGGAGGTGCTTATGGAAACACAGAGGACCTAGAATCACTAAGTTACTTTTGTTTTTATTTATTTATTTTTAATTTTTAGACTCAGTGGTACCTCTGCAGGTTTGTTACATGGATATACTATGTAGTGGTGAGGTTTGGGCTTCTAGTGTACCATCACCCACATAGTGAACATTGTACCCAATAGGTAATTTTTTTTTTCCCATTGATTTATTTTATTGCATTTTAGGTTTTGGGGTACATGTGAAGAACATGCAAAATTGTTGCATAGGAACACACGTGGCAGTGTGATTCGCTGCCTTCCTCCCCATCACCTACATCTGGCATTTCTCCCCTTGCTATCTCTCCCCAGCTTCCCACCCCCAACCGTCCCTCCCCTATTTCCCCCCAACTGACCCCAGTGTGTAGTGCTCCCCTCCCTGTGTCCATGTGTTCTCATTGTTCAACACCCGCCTATGAGTGAGAACATGCGGTGTTTGATCTTCTGCTCTTCTGTCAGTTTGCTGAGAATGATGGTTTCCAGGTTCATCCATGTCCCAACAAAGGACCCAAACTCATCGTTTTTGATGGCTGCATAATATTCCATGGTGTATATGTGCCACATTTTCCCTATCCAGTCTATCGTCGATGGACATTTGGGTTGGTTCCAGGTCTTTGCTATTGTAAGCAGTGCTGCAATGAACATTCGTGTACACGTGTCCTTATAGTAGAACGATTTGTAATCCTTTGGATATATACCCAGTAATGGGACTGCTGGGTCAAATGGAATTTCTATTTCTAGGTCCTTGAGGAATCGCCACACTGTCTTCCACAATGGTTGAACTAATTTACACTCCCACCAACAGTGCAAAAGTGTTCCTATTTCTCCACATCCTCTCCAGCATCTGTTGTCTCCAGATTTTTTAATGATCGCCATTCTAACCGGCGTGAGATGGTATCTCAGTGTAGTTTTGATTTGCATTTCTCTGATGACCAGTGATGATGAGCATTTTTTCATATGTTTGTTGGCCTCACGTATGTCTTCTTTTGAGAAGTGTCTGTTCATATCCTTTGCCCACTTTTGAATGGGCTTGTTAGTTTTTTTCTTGTAAATCTGCTTTAGTTCTTTGTAAATTTTGGATATCAGCCCTTTGTCAGATGGGTAAACTGCAAAAATTTTTTCCCAATCTGTTGGTTGCCGATTCACTCTAATGATTGTTTCTTTTGCTGTGCAGAAGCTGTGGAGTTTGATTAGGTCCCATTTGTCTATTTTGGCTTTTGTTCTTAATGCGTTTGGCGTTTTGGTCATGAAGTCCTTGCCTACACCTACGTCCTGAATGGTTTTGCCTAGATTTTCTTCTAGGGTTTTTATGGTGTTAGGTCTTATGTTTAAGTCTTTAATCCATCTGGAGTTAATTTTCGTGTAAGGTGTCAGGAAGGGGTCCAGTTTCTGCTTTCTGCACATGGCTAGCCAGCTTTCCCAACACCATTTATTGAACAGGGAATCCTTTCCCCATTGCTTGTTTTTGTCTGGTTTGTCAAAGATCAGATGGTTGTAGAAAGGTTGTGTTGCCTCCGAGACCTCTGTTCTGTTCCATTGGTCTATATCTCTGTTTTGGTACCAGTACCATGCTGTTTTGATTACCGTAGCCTTGTAGTATAGTTTGAAGTCTGGTATTGTGATGCCCCCCACTTTGTTCTTTTTGCTTAGAATTGACTTGGCTATGCGGGCTCTCTTTTGGTTCCATATGAAGTTTAAGGTGGTTTTTTCCAGTTCTGCAAAGAAGGTCATTGGTAGCTTGATGGGGATAGCATTGAATCTGTAAATTACTTTGGGCAGTATGGCCATTTTCACGATATTGATTCTTCCTAACCATGAACATGGGATGTTTCTCCATCTGTTTGTGTCCTCTCTTATTTCGTTCAGCAGTGGCTTGTAGTTCTCCTTGAAGAGGTCCTTTACATTCCTTGTTAGTTGTATTCCTAGGTATTTTATTCTGTTTGTGGCAATTGTGAATGGAAGTTTGTTCTTGATTTGGCTCTCTTTAAGTCTGTTACTGGTGTATAGGAATGCATGTGATTTTTGTACATTGATTTTGTATCCTGAGACTTTGCTGAACTTGCTTATCAGTTTCAGGAGGTTTGGGGCTGAGACGATGGGGTCTTCTAGATATACAATCATGTCGTCTGCAAATAGAGACAATTTGACTTCCTCTTTCCTATTTGAATGCCCTTTATTTCTTTTTCTTGCCTGATTGCTCTGGCTAGAACTTCTAATACTATATTGAATAGCAGTGGTGAGAGCGGGCATCCTTGTCTGGTGCCACATTTCAAGGGGAATGCTTCCAGTTTTTGCCCATTCAGTATGATATTGGCTGTTGGTTTGTCATAAATAGCTTTTATTATTTTGAGATACGTTCCATTGATACCTAGCTTATTGAGTGTTTTTAGCATAAAGGGCTGTTGAATTTTGTCAAAGGCCTTCTCTGCATCAATTGAGATAATCATGTGGTTTTTATCTTTAGTTCTGTTTATGTGGTGAATTACGTTTATAGACTTGCGTATGTTGAACCAGCCTTGCATCCCTGGGATGAAGCCTACTTGATTATGGTGGATAAGCTTTTTGATGTGCTGTTGCAATCGGCTTGTCAGTATTTTATTGAAGATTTTTGCATCTATGTTCATCATGGATATTGGCCTGAAGTTTTCTTTTCTTGTTGAGTCTCTGCCGGGTTTTGGAATCAGGATGATGTTGGTCTCATAAAATGATTTGGGAAGAATTCCCTCTTTTTGTATTGTTTGGAATAGTTTCAGAAGAAATGGTACCAGCTCCTCTTTGTATGTCTGGTAGAATTCAGCTGTGAACCCATCTGGACCTGGGCTTTTTTTGGGTGGTAAGCTCTTAATTGCTGCCTCAACTTCAGACCTTGTTATGGGTCTGTTCAGGGTTTCGGCTTCTTCCTGGTTTAGGCTTGGCAGGAGGCAAGTGTCCAGGAATTTATCCATTTCTTCCAGGTTTATTAGTTTGTGTGCATAGAGTTGTTTGTAATAATCTCTGATGATGGTTTGAATTTCTGTGGAATCTGTGGTGATATCCCCTTTATCGTTTTTTTATTGCATCAATTTGGTTATTCTCTCTTTTCTTTTTTATTAATCTGGCTAGTGGTCTGTCTATTTTGTTGATCTTTTCAAAAAACCAGCTCCTGGATTTATTTATTTTTTGAAGGGTTTTTTGTGTCTCTATCTCCTTCAGTTCTGCTCTGATCTTAGCTATTTCTTGTCTTCTGCTAGACTTTGAGTTTTTTTGATCTTGCTCCTCTAGCTCTTTCAGTTTTGACGATAGGGTGTCAATTTTTGATCTCGCCTTGCTTCTCATGTGGGCACTTATTGCTATATATTTTCCTCTAGAGACTGCTTTAAATGTGTCCCAGAGATTCTGGTATGTTGTGTCTTCATTCTCGTTGGTTTCGAAGAACATCTTTATTTCTGCCTTCATTTCATTGTTTATCCAGTCAACATTCAAGAGCAAGTTGTTCAGTTTCCATGAAGCTGTGCGGTTCTGAGTTAGTTTTTGAATTCTGAGTTCTAACTTGATTGCACTGTGGTCTGAGAGACTGTTTGTTACGATTTCCGTTCTTTTGCATTTGCTGAGGAGTGATTTACTCCCAATTATGTGGTCAGTTTTAGAGTAGGTGTGATGTGGTGCTGAGAAGAATGTATATTCTGTGGCTTTGGGGTGGAGAGTTCTGTAAATGTCTATTAGGTTTGCTTGGTCCAGGTCTGAGTTCAAGTCCTGGATATCCTTGTTAATTTTCTGTCTGGTTGATCTGTCTAATGTTGACAATGGGGTGTTAAAGTCTCCCACTATTATTGTGTGGGAGTCTAAGTCTCTTTGTAAGTCATTAAGAACTTGCCTTATGTATCTGGGTGCTCCTGTATTGGGTGCATATATGTTTAGGATCGTTAGCTCTTCTTGTTGCATTGATCCTTTTACCATTATGTAATGTCCCTCTTTGTCTCTTATGATCTTTGTTGCTTTAAAGTCTAATTTATCAGAGATGAGAATTGCAACTCCTGCTTTTTTTTGCTCTCCATTTGCTCGGTAAATCTTCCTCCATCCCTTTATTTTGAGCCTTTGTGTATCCTTGCATGTGAGATGGGTTTCCTGGATACAGCACACCGATGGGTTTTGTCTTTTTACCCAATTTGCCAGTCTGTGTCTTTTGATTGGGGCATTTAGTCCATTTACATTTAGGGTTAATATTGTTATGTGTGAATTTGATACTGCCATTTTGGTGCTAGCTGGCTGTTTTGCCCTTTAGTTGAGCTGGTACTTGTTGTTCCTTTATATGTGTAGAGCCTCTTTCAGGAGCTCTTGTAGAGCTGGCCTGGTGGTGACGAAATCTCTTAGTACTTGCATGTTCCCAAAGGATTTTATTTTTCCTTCACTTATGAAGCTTAGTTTGGCTGGATAGGAGATTCTGGGTTGAAAGTTCTTTTCTTTAAGGATGTTGAATATTGGCCCCCATTCTTTTCTGGCTTGTAGGGTTTCTGCTGAGAGATCTGCTGTGAGTCTGATGGGCTTCCCTTTATGGGTAACCCGACCTTTCTCTCTGGCTGCCCTTAGTATTTTCTCCTTCATTTCGACCCTGGTGAATCTGACGATTATGTACCTTGGGGTTGCTCTTCTTGACGAATATCTTTGTGGTGTTCTCTGTATTTCCTGGACTTGAATGTTTGCCTGCCTTGCTAGGTTGGGGAAGTTTTCCTGGATAATATCCTGAAGAGTATTTTCCAGCTTGGATTCATTCTCTTCGTCACATTCGGGTACGCCTATCAAACATAGATTAGGTCTTTTCACATAGTCCCACATTTCTTGGAGACTTTGTTCATTCCTTTTTACCCTTTTTTCTCCAGTCTTGCCTTCCCGTTTTATTTCATTGAGTTGATCTTCGACCTCTGATATCCTTTCTTCTGCTTGGTCCATTCGGCTGTTGATACTTGTGCATGCTTCACGAAGTTCTCGTGTTGCAGTTTTCAGCTCCATAAATTCACTTATATTCCTTTCTATTTTGTCCATTCTTGTTAGCATTTCGTCAAATCTTTTTTCAAGGTTCTTAGTTTCTTGGCATTTGGTTAGATCATGTTGTTTAAGTTCACAGAAGTTTCTTATTACCCACCTTCTGAATTCTGATTCTGTCATTTCATCACACTCGTTCTCCATCCAACCTTGTTCCCTTGCTGGCGAGGAGTTGTGATCCCTTTTAGGAGGAGAGGTGTTCTGGTTTCGGGTGTTTTCATCCTTTTTGCGCCGGTTTCTTCCCATCCTTAAGGATTTATCCACCTGTCGACTTTGTAGTTGCTGGCTTTCAGATTGGGTCTCAAATCTTTCAGATTGACGTTCTGTTTGTTGATGATGAGGTTATTTCTGTTTCTTGGTTTTCCTTCTGACAGTCTGGCCCCTCTGCTGTAGGTCTGCTGAGGTTCACTCCAGGCCCTGCTTGCCTGGGGTTCACCTGCAGCAGCTGTTGAACAGCAAGGGTTGTTACCAGTTTTCTTCTTCTTCTATCTTTGTCCCAGAAGGATACCCGCCTAGTGTCAATCTGATCTCTCCTCTATGAGGTGTCTTTTTGGATATATAGGGGTCAGGCAGCTGCTTGAGAAGACGGTCTTTTCTTTATAGGAGCTCAAATGGTGAGCTGTGAGCTCTGTTGTTGTTCATTCAGAGCTGCTGGGCAGGTACTTTTAGGTCTGCTGCAGCAGAACTCATAAACTGCTTTTTGTTCCCAGGTGCTCTGTCCCAGGGATTTAGGGCTTTATTTATGAGTTTCCGTTATGCTGCCGCCTTCTTTTTTTTTTTTTTTTTTTTT
>NW_022436972.1:2639350-2879621 GCF_009761245.1 Sapajus apella
TTTTTTTTTTTTTTTTTTTTTTTCCCCTTCAGACCTGCGCAGCCCAGCAAAGAGGCAGCCTAGTCACTGTGGGCCTATAGCAGCTTTGCTGAGCTGCTGTGGGCTCCGCCCCGCTGCCGAGTGAGCTTCCCTGCAGTCCTGTTTATATGGGTGTAGTTAGAACTGCTTTGGCGATGGTGGCCCGCCTCTGTTGGGGCGGAGTCTCTGCTGTGGCGGGTTGCCTTGGCAACGGCGGGCTGCCTCAGCAATGGCGGGTTGCCTTGGCAACGGCGGGCTGCCTCGGTAATGGTGAACGCCCCTCCCCCACAAAGCTGGACCGTCCCGGGTTCAGCTGCGCTTGCTGTGAAACTCTCAATCCAGAGTTTCTGGTTGCTGTTCTTTTGTGGGGGTGGGACCAGCCGAGCCTGATCGCCTGGCTGCCTGCCTCAGGGCCTTTTTTTAAGTTGGTGTTCCAGTCGCCTGTTGAAGAGGCGCCGGGGTCTGTTTGTTTTCCCCTGCGGCCACTCACTGCAACGGCTTAAACAGCGGCACTGAGGTTTGTGGCGCTTTTTTTTTTCTTTTTTGGCCCTGGAATCTACCGTCCTGGTTCTCTGCTCAGTCCCCTTTTTGAACCAGCGTATGGGCGACTTCCCGTGGCTCCAATCGCCAGCCTAAAGGGCCCCCGGACCGGTGTATTTTGTACGGAGAACCGCGGCTCCGGGGCGCCGACAAAGCAGCCGCGCGGGGCAAAGCAGCGGCGCTGGCCGGCACAGCCACGCTGGCCGCAACAGCCGCGCTGGCGACCGTGGAGCACCTCTGCCTGGGAATTTCCTAGTCTGTGGGCAATAAAAACGCGGCGTCCACTCACCCTCTGCGCTTTCACTGGGAGCTGCAATCTTGAGCTGTTCCTAAATGGCCATCTTGGATCCCCCCAATAGGTAATTTTTAAAGCCCTCACTATCCTTGCCAACTTGGAGACTTGAGTATCTTTTGTTGCTATCTTTGTATCTGTGTGTACCTATTGCTTAGTTCCCACTTGTGAGGACATGTGGTGCATGATTTTCTGTTTATGAGTTATTTCACTTAGGATAATGGCCTCCAGTTGTATTCATGTTGCAGCAAAAGAAATGAGTCCATTCCTTTTTTATGGCTGCATAGTATTCCATGATGTATGCACCAATTTATTTATTTATTTATTTATTTAATCTAGTCATCCATTGATGGACACTTAGGTTGATTCCATGATTTTGCTGTTGTGAATAGTTCTGTGATAAACTATGAATGCAGGTATCTTTTTGATAAAATGATTTATTTTCCTTTGGGTAGATGCCAAGTAGTGGGATTGCTGGATCATATGGCGGTTCTATTTTTAGCTATTTGAGAAATTTCTATACTGTTTTCTAAAGGGGTTGTACTAATTTAACTTCCTAACAATGTGTATGAGCATTTCCTTTTCTCTCCATCCTTCAACATCTGTTTTTTTTTTGACTTTTTAATAATAGCCATTCTGTTTAAAGATTATATCTCATTGTGGTTTTAATTTGTATTTTTCTGGTGATTAGTAATGTTGAGCATTTTTTCATATGTTTGTCTGCCACCTGTATATCTTCTTTTAGGAAATAGCCAAGGATGATCCAAGATGGCCAAATAGGAATAGCTCTGCAGTGCAGTTCCCAGCGAGAATGCAGAGGGTGAGTGATCACTGCATTTCCAAACGAAATTTTACTGCCCACATACCAGGAGATTCCCTGGTGGAAAAATGCCATGAGTCTCTAGCACAGCTGTTTCAGCCAGTGCAGTGGGTCTCCGCACAAAAACTCACACAAATCTGGGCGCTGTTTCAACTGGTGCCTGGAACACCTGGGAGAGAGAGTCACTGATTCAACTGAAAAAGAGGAGGGGAAACAAGGAGAGAGGTGATCTGGCTTAGTGGGTCCCACCCCCACAAAGACTAGCAATCTGAAATGCTCTGGACTGAGAGTTTCACAGCAAGTACAGCTGGACCCGGAACGGTCCAGCTTTGTAGGGGGAAGGGCGTCTACCATTACCGAGGCAGTCCACCACTACCAAGGCAGTCTGCCATTACTGAGGCAGACCACCATTACCTAGGGAGTATTAACTATACTTCTATAAACAAAACCTCAAGGAAGTTCACACAGCAGCTGGGCAGAACCCACAGCAGCTCAGCAACACATCTGCTGGCAGACTGTGACTAGGCTACCTCTTACCTCTTCACTGGGCAGGGCATCTCTGAAAAAGGCAGCAGCACGTCAGGACTTATAAATACAGCCCTACCATATGCACAAAAATTACTTCAATTTGTGTGTGTGTGTGTGTGTGTGTGTGTGTGTGTGTGTGTGAGACGAAGTCTTCCTCTGTCTCCCAGGCTGGAGTACAGCAGCATGTTCTTGGCTCGTTGCAACCTCCGCCTCCCAGGTTCAAGCGATACTCGTGCCTCAGCCTCCTGAGTAACTGGGATTACAGATGCATGCCACCACACCTGGCTAATTTTTATATTTTTAGTAGAGCTGGGGTTTCACTGTGTTGGCCAGACTCGTCTCAAACTTCTGACCTTAAGTGATTTGCCTGCCTCAGCCTCCCAAAGTGCTGGGATTACAGATGTGAGCCACCATGCCCTGCCAAAAGTTATTTCAAAATTGGTCACGGACCTAAATGTAAGATAATGTCTTAGATATAACATCAAAACTATGGCCCATGAAAGAAAACATTAATAAATTAGACTTTTGGAGTTGTATGTAATGGCTCATACCTGTAATCCCAACAACTAAGGCAGCTGAGCTGGGAGGATTGCTTGAGGACAGGAGTTTGAGACCAGCCGGGGTAACATAGTGGGACTCTGTCTCTACAAACAAAACAAAACATTACCTGGATGTGGTGACACGTTGCTATAGTCCCAACTACTTGGGAGGCTGAGGCGGGAGGCTCGCTTGAGCCTAGGAGTTTGAGGCTGCAGATACTATTGCCAACAAATGTTGTAAAATAGGCAGTCAAAACTAAAAATTGCTTTTCAAAAGACATCATAAGAAAATGAAAAGGCAAGCCACAGTTAGAAACTTTTGCTTCAAAAACGATCCTGTTCAGAGGATGAAAAGACAAGTTACAGACTAGAAGAAAATGTTTGTAATTCACATATCCAAAATTAGACAGTATCTAGAATATATAAAGAACTCTCAAAACTCAGCAATAAAACAATCCAGTTTGAAAACGGGCAAAGACATGAGCAGACTTTACAGACATTTCAGTGAACAGGATATACAGATGGCAAATAAAACATGAAAAGTTTTTCATATCCTTAGCCATTAGGGAGATACACATTAAAACCACAGTGAAATAGCACTGCACACCTATAAGAATGGCTAAAATAAAAATAGAATACCACATGCTGCTGAGAAATCAGAAATTAATTCTGGATCACTGATATATTTCTGGGGTAATATAAAATAAGACAGCCACCTTGGAATCCAGTTTGGCACTTTCCTATAAAGCTAAAAATGTACTAACTACATAACTCGGCACTTGTGCTATTCAGTATTTATTGCAGAGAAATAAAGACTTATGTTCACGTGTGAACCTGCACAAAAGTGTTCATAGCAGCTTTATTCAGAATAGAAAAATAATGGAAACTGCCAAAATATCCTTTAATGAGGGGATAAACAACTGTGATACATCCATACCGTGGAATACTATGTAACAATGAAAAGGAATGAGCTGTTGATACATGCAGCAACTTGGTTGAATCTCTAGGGAATTATGTGGATTGAAAAATGCCAATATAAAAGGCTAAATAATATATGATTCTATTAACGTAACGTTTTTGAAGTAACAGAATTATAGGGATGGAGAACAGATAGTGGTTGCCAGGGGTTTGGAATGGGGGAGGGTGTGGCCATAAGGGGTAGGAGGACGAGTCAGGAGCTTTGTGGTGATGGAGCAGTTCCGTGTCTTGATTGTGGCCATGGTTACGTGATTCTAAACATGTTATCAGATTGCATTGAAGAGATGCTTAACATCACTAATCATTAGGAAAATGTGAATCAAAATTGTAGTGAGATACTTCTTCACATCCCTTAGGATAGCAATTATCTAAAAAGTTAGGGAAATAACAAGCGTTAGGATGTGAGGACACTGGAACTCTTGTGCATTACTGGTGGGAATGTGAAATGGTGTAACTGCTATGGAAAATGGTATGATGTTTCCTCAAAAATTAGAAATGGCTGCTATACGATTTAGCAGTTCCGCCTCTGTATATATACTCCACTTCTGGATATATAGTCTGAATGGAAAGCAGGGATTCAAATAGATACTTGTACACTCGTGTTCACAGCAGTATTACTCACTATAGGCAAAGGTGGAAACAGCCCAAATGTCCATTGGTGGATGAATGGATAAACAAAATGTGGTATGTACGTATGATGGAAGGAAATTCTGAACCATGCTAACGTGTGAATGAACCTCAAGGACCTTATGCAAAATGAAATTAGCCAGTCACAAATGGACAAATGTTGTATGATACCACTTACATGAGGTACCTACATTAGGCAAATTCATAGAGATGGAAAGTAGAATGATGGTTGCTAGCGGCTGGGCGGAGAGAAGAATGGGTATAGACTTTCAGTTTGGCAAGATGAACCGAGTTCTGGCGATGGATGGTGGTGATGTTTGTACAACGGTGTGAATGTACTTAACGCCACTGAACTGTACACCTAAAATAGTTTAACGGCTTAATTTTATGAGTACTTTACCATAATAAAAATTGCACAGATCTACACACACAAGCACATACACACACATACTCACTTGGGGGCAGGGAATGGGAATGAGTGCATTTGAAACTAGTGAAATATGAATCAAGTTTGTAGATGTACCAATGCAGTTTTCTGGTTTGATATTTTACTGTAGTTAAGCAGGGTGTGTTCTCACTGGGAGAAGCTAGGTAAAATGTACATAGGACCTTGCTGCATTTTTTTTTGTTACTTCCTGTGAATGAATGTATAGTTATTTCAAAATTAAACATGTTTTTTGTTTATTTTTTTGAGACAAGCCACAAATTTTTCTGGCACACAGGAAATAGAAAAAACTAACTGCAATTATTGGGAGAGTTTCCTAATTATTGAGAGAGTTTATCATTTTGTTAGAATCTTCACGTGTGTGTGTGTGTGTGTGTGTGTGTGTGTGTGTATGTATATGAATGAATTAATTGCTACCTGTTAATTTTTTTTTTTTTTTGAGACGGAGTCTTGGTCTGTCGCCAGGCTGGAGTGCAGTGGCGCAATCTGGGCTCACTGCAACCTCCGCCTCCAGGGTTCAAGCGATTCTTCCGCCTCAGCCTCCTGAGTAGCTGGGACTACAGGCGCATGCCACCACATCCGGCTAATTTTTGTATTTTTAGTAGAGACAGGGTTTCATCATGGCGAGAGTGGTCTCAATCTCTTGACCTTGTGATCCACCCGCCTCGGCCTCCCAAAGTGCTGGGATTACAGGCGTGAGCCACTGTGCCCGGCCTACCTGTTAATTTTTTAAAGGAAAGGGTTTACTTTTTGAAATTTATCATCAATCATTTTGACTTCCGGTCATTAACCCCCCAAGTAAATAAATAAATTTCTGAGTGGTAGCTTTATCTTAACAGATTTGATTTGGGTGTTTTAGGAAAAGCATCATTCATATTTTGCTTTTTATCCTGCTCTGCAGTGATTCTGTTTTGTTTTATACATCATCTGGTAAACATTAGTGAGAAAATTTGGCGAGAATACAGATGTATGTGTTCAACTAGGTTAAAAAATGTTCTTGGTAACTGAATGATACCAAGAGGTCAGCAGGGAGGAGTGGCTGGGTAGGGTTACCTCTGTGGGTAAAGGGAAGGAAAAGAAGCTGACATTGATTGTCAACATTTATGAAAGCCTGTTCTGCAACTCCTGTTATACTTTTATAGGTCTCCTATTTAGGGGGAGTAAGTATTCTTTACAAGGGAAAATTGAAGCCTAGAGACACTGAGTGCCTTTCCCAAGGTTAGACAGCTGGTGAATGCCCAAGCTAGGTTCCAGACTTATTTTGGAGAGGCAGCTGAGTGTGGAACCATGAGTTCCACACCAATTTTACTACCTTTGTTGACCTTTAGCTCTGAATGGCCCTGGATTATAAGTAGGAAGTGATTACAACACATGTTTGTATGAATCAATCTTAAAGATGAATATTAAACACTGTATTTCTCAGAGCGAATAGCTGTTGATTTGATATATATTCAACAAATATTTATTGAGTTCTTAGTTCATAATTATTCCAGGCAATATTTTAGTGACTGAGGATATAGTAGTGGACAAAATAGATCAATATCAAGGAAAACAAGTAAAATACATGTAAGCTAGTGATAAGGACTGTGGGAAAACCTTTAGAAGGGAAGGCTGAGGATGTATTGCAGTGGGTTGATATTTTGATAAATCATTAGGGAGAGCCTCACAGGGTAGGTGACACGGGGCCTCCTGGAGGCAGTGAGGAAGTGAGGCTTGTGGGGCAGCTGGGGAAGGGCATTCCTGACAGAGGGAATAGTGAGCCTCCAAACCCCAGACGGGAATGTGCCTGGTGTGGCACGGACCAGCAGAGGCCAGCGCAGGCCAGCGCGTCTGGGCAGAGTCACTGGCGGAGAGAGGGGTGGTCAGGAGTGAGGTCAGAGGGATGTAGGGGCCATACCAGAAAGGGCCTTGTAGGCCATTGTTAGGACTTTCGCTTTTACTTTGTGAGATGAGGAGCGGCTGGAGGGTTTTGAGCAGAGGAGTGCTGTCATCTGACTTAATAATGAAAGGATCACTCAAGGGCTTTGCTGAGAAGGGATGAAAAGGGGCCGAGCAGGGGAGCAGGGAGGCAGGTTAAAAGCCATAGTAGTAATGCAGGCAGCAGATTATAGAGACCTGAGTCAGGGGGCAGTGGTGGAGGTGGGGAGAAGTGGTCGGAATCTGACTTTACTTTCCAGGCGGAGTCCACAGGACTTGCTGATGGATTAGCTGTGAGGTCTGAGGGGAAGAGAGGCATTAAGAAGGACTACAAGTTTTTTGGTCTAAGTAGGTAAAGAGATGAAGTTGTGAATGCCATGTGCTGAGGTGGGGAAGAGCGTGGGAGGGCAGATCAGGGCCTCAGTTATGGATTAAGTATGAGAGTTCTAAGGGGAAATGCCTCTTGCCTATGTGCAAATCATCATGGTAGCACTTCTGAGCAGACAGAAGTGTAAAAATGCTCTCCAGGAATGTGCTATCCAGAAACTCACTGATAAGTAACGGGAGATAAAGTACTCACAAACTTACAAAGTACGCCACATTTATGAATGATAAACCATTCATTCTTACCACTGAGACCAAAGCTGCTTCAGCACTTCAGATGCAGAATGATGGCTGCGGGTACAGCAGTTTAGGATCAGGTGGACTGTGATGAGCAGCTGGTGCTTTTCCTTGGCTTTGAAGTACTTGTAGGGCTTGGCAGGTTGGAGGTCTGCTCTAGGACTACTTTCTTCTCCCATGCCACTCCCTGGGGCTGTTGTCCCTTTCCTTGGTCTCAGCTATCCTCTGGGCAGTTAGTTTCTCTTCTTACCTCCCTCATGACATCTAGACTGCCTCACTGTTCTCTCTCCTTGGAAGCCCCAAAGGCATGATTAACTTCCTGTGTCCTAAACTCTAAGGAGTATCTTCCCACTTGGGCATTTCTACTTTCTTTCAAGCTTTTCTCCTTGTCCCAGGAACCTTTTCTACCTGGTATTGCCTGTCCAGTAGCGTAGCTCTAGTGCCACTTTTCTGCGAAACCTTCCCTACCTGTTTATTCCTGCCTGTCTCCCTGGCAGAACAGATTAATCCTGGGACCCTATAAAACACTGCTAAGGCCAGGCGCAGTGGCTCCCGCTGATAATCCTAGCACTTTGGGAGGCTGAGGCAGGTGGATCATGAGGTCAAGAGATCTAGACCATCCTGGTTGAGGAAGGCTCTGGGTGCTGGCCAACGTGGTGAAAACCTGTCTCTAATAAAAATAAAATATTAGTTGGACGTGGTTGTGCACACCCATAGTCCCAGCTACTCAGGATAGTGAGGCAGGAGAATTGGTTGAACCCAGGAGGTGAAAGTTGCAGTGAGCCGATATTGTGCCACTACATTCCAGCCTGGTGACAGAGTGAGACTCCATCTGAAAAAAACAACAAACAAACAAAAAACAACACTGCTCATTTCTCTCTGTCCACTCTTGGTTTCAACTGCTGACTATTGTATATTGTCTGAGTTCTTAATATATTAAATCCTTCTGAACCTTATATTGCTGATGCCTTGTATAGTATTTGGGTCTCGGAATATAGCATTTTATGAACATAATGAAAATCACTGTTGAAACACTGGCAAAAAGGTTTTAAGTAGGACAGTGAAAGTAGAGAGAACAGAGTCATGCCTAATACAGAATGTGAATACGTCAGATTGAGAGTACCCATCTATCTGGTTTTCCTTTTGGCATCTTAATCAAGGGATGCTGTTGATTATTATTCTGTCTGCAGACCCCGTATTGATCTTGTAAAACCTGAAAAACAAGAGATACTTTGAGAGAGAATTGGTCCTTTGAGATATTGCAAGCAACCTTTGGTTGCATCCTTTACATTTAGAATTGCATTGTCGATGTCAAGGGCAAAGGGTAAGGGACAACCCATGTCATTTGGAAAGATTAAAGAATAAGAAATAAAATTGTATGCTAACTTGAACCATCCCCTTCATTATCCTCCCAGGAAAAGTGTAATTGATATTGAAGTCCCAACAACCAAGTATGTACTTGGAAGTAATTAGCATTTACTGAGGGTGCTTCATAGAATCCATTTGTTTTAATTTCTTTTGAATTCCTTGTGATGATGGTGGTGACAGGTTCATTGTTCATTTGTTCTCAGCTGTTCCCTAAAGGTGTAGCTCTTCCCCTGCTCCTGGTTCTGTGTGGCAGGCTTCAGAAAAAAAAAGAGAGGATATCATATTGGTTCTACTGAAGGGGAAAAAAAAGCAGGAGGAATTTAGGGGTTCACTTACTTGCAAAGATGATTGAATTAAGATAAGCGTTGCCTACCACAGAGTAATTAAGCTCCTTTCCACAGTAGCATTTTCTCTTCTGTACTTGTGTCAGGCTTGCAGGTACATGTTCATTATTTCTGACTTTCTAATTATAGCAGTCATCATGATTTTGGTGAGCTACCTTGTTATTAGGTATTAACTCTCTGTGTTGTTGGGCTTTCATCTGAAGTTGTGATGAAGGGGAAGTGTGCACTGAGCATGGGTGTGTCTTTTTTTCCAGGATTCCACATGTTCCCTTGGTTTGTGTATTTCCTGAAAACACTTGTTAAGTATGGAGTGGTGCTTTATGATGCATGCTGAAATTTGCATTTCAAAAGAAAAGATGAGGGATTTTTTTTTCCCTCTTAGAGGGGTAGCCATGCCTGGGGAAACATGGACAAAACACTAAACTCTGAGATGCTCTAACTTAAATGTGATTCTAAGTGATTCCATAATAAATAATTAATAGAAATAAGGATAAGTGCCCCTAAGAGTAGCAATTAGAGACCCAGGCATGACCCCCATAAGCTCCCACTTAGTGTATGTGTGTGTTTTCTGCTGTTAAGTGACGTTTGGGCATGCGAAGGCAGATGTATTCCACTGTAGTGCAGATGTGTGAGGCTGAGGTGAGGGGATGATGTGGGGTGCCCCAATGATACTCGGTTAAAGTCTTGGCTACATTTGTCCACACCTGCATTGCAGTGTTTTGGAGGACATAGCAAGAAAGTTTCTATGCAATACAGCAACCTTTTGTTAGACTGTAAGGCACAGGGTTGTCCCAGGAACATCCTTATTTTGGCAGTGTAGCTTCACTTCTGATGATTTGTACTCCATGCTCATAGAATGGCATAAGTTACAGGAGCTCTCAGTGGTTACATTATAATTCTATAAGATGGAGCGGGAGGGACCTGACTGAAACATCTAGACAAGTATGTTTCAAACATCAGTGATTTGAGTGCTATAGCCATGCTTTCTGCTATATTCAACAACTACCATGATTATGTTTCTCTGGATTCTATCCTGTGTTTAGCTTAGCCTCATCTGAAGCATACTGTTTGGATTTGATAATGTTGCAGCTAGGACTCTCGAGCCAGACTACCTGGGTTCAAACCCTGGCCCTATATCTTCCTGGTGTGGTAACTGTGAGCAAGTCACTACATTTCTTTGTGTCTCTCTTTCCCTGGGTGCAAAATGGAGATGTTAATAGTCTCTGTCTCCTGGTGTTTTTATGAGAATTAAATGAAAAATAAGATATTTACAGTAGTGCCTAGCACATGTAAGTGTGCACAAAATGCTATTCTTATTCGTTATATATTTTTTATATAGAAATATGCATAAAACTAACCATTGAAATGAAAAGTTACTTTTATGCTACCTGCAATTAGATTTTATTAGTGGGATATTTTTATGCTACCTAAAATTAGATTACATTTTATTAATGGTGTATGTATTTTTCTGTGAGAAGCATTGATCCTGTCATCTAGTCTCATGGCTTTTTGGTGTTTTTGTTTCCTACATTGCCCTAGACTGAGGCCACCAGGGATTCCACTTCATTTGAGGCAGCTGTGTCTGTTAGAGCAGCTGCCTTCATGGGGCAAGCTCATGGCTTTCTTCCATCCATTGCATTTTGCTTTTGACATCAGAGAGACCAACTCTAATATCTCTTCTCCATTACAGCCCTTTGCATAATTGAAGAAAGCTGTCATGTTTCCCAGAGTCTCCTCTTCATCAGCCCTGCAAAGTGTCAGTTTTCCCCTTTGGACGAGCCCCTGCCTACCTTGCTTGTCTGAAGTCAGCCCTTTGTGGGGAATGAAGCTATGGGAGAGGAGATTTGTCTGAGGATGTGTGGGATACATTTGCTTGTACTAATTAGTGCTCACAAATGCTATGAGCACCTGGAAGCAGCCAATGTCTTCTCAGATGCAAAAATTGCAGGTTGAAAATGGATCCAGCCAGTATCCCTGTAAAGAGCTAGAAACGTTTATTTAAAGAAGGCTTAGAAAACTAGTGCTTGTGGTCACCTCTGTGAAAAGGAACTGGGTGGCAGGTGAACTTACTTTTCACCATCTACTCTTTTATCTTCCACATTTTGCATCATACAGTGTATTGCCTATTCAGAAATTCACACACACACGCAGACACACAGACACACACACACACACACAGAATCATAGGCTATGGAACTGAAAGGCATTAAAAAATATGAGGGAAGAGCTTTGTAAATGTTAAGTTCCTGACTAAGGGAACAAAAAGATAATAGGGGCAGTGTGCTGAAAGGAGAAGATGAAATAAATAAGAATAACAACAAATGACAAGATCTTAAATCTAGGCTTTTCCCTTCCCCAGTATACTCCATTTGGTCTGGCTAATTCCTACTTCTCCTTTAAGATCCAGCTCAGCTGCTGTTTTCCCCTGGGAAGCTCTCCTTAACCCTCTCACCCTTTCACCAGCCTGGCTCCAGGGCTTCCCTTCCTGTTTTCTCAGCATCTTGTGCAGCCTTCTAGGCTTGTAAGAGTCTACTTAGTACAGATATCGTTACCCATTTACTTCTCAGCCTTTTTCACTCTATACTCCCTGACTCCTGGAGGGATAGACTGTCTCATTAGTATTTGTATGCCTTGTGTCATGTCAGTGAGATGCCTAGCATAGTGAATGCATGGGATTTATCTGTACTGAATGAGTACAGGTGTGCAGCTGGGGCTTAGAGCTATGGGTGAGGTATAGGAAGGCTTCCTGGGGCAGCCAGTGCCGGAGCCATCCTGAGGTCCGGGTAAGCATTTGCCAGGCTGAGAAGAAAGAGACAACCCTCTGGGCAAGGTGAACAGCAAGTTCAAGGGCAAAGAGGCACGGCTGATGTTATCCTTTTAGAAGAACACATTCTAAAAGGATACTTTAACCCAAAACACACCTGACATTTTATAGCACAAAGGAAGTTTGTGCTTGTGGCTGGCAAGATGGCTGAATAGGAACAGCTGCGGTCCGCAGCTCCCAGCGAGACCAATGCAGTAGGCGGATGATTGCTGCATTTCCAACTGAGGTACCTAGCTCATCTTACTGTGACTGGTTAGACAGTGGGTGCAGCCCATGGAGGGTGAACAGAAGCAGGGTGGGGTGTCTCCTCACCCAGGAAGCACAAGAGGTCAAGGAACTCCCTCCCCTAGCTAAGGGAAGCTGCGAGAGACTATGCCATAAGAAATGGTATATTCTGGCCCAGATACCATGCTTTTCTCATGGTATTTGGTACTTCCAGACCAGGAGATTCCCTCAGGTACCTACACAACCAGGGCCTGGTTTCAAGCACAAAACTGGGCGGCTGCTTGGGCAGACACTGAGCTAGCTGCAGGAGGTTTTTTTTTCATACCCCCGTGGTGCCTGGAATGCCAACAAGACAGAACCATTCACTCTGCTGGAAAGGGGTCTGAAGCCAGTGAGCCAAGTGGTCTAGCTCAGTGGATCCTACCCCCCATGGAGCCCAGCAGGCTAAGATCCACTGGCTTGAAATTCTTGCTGTCAGCACAGCAGTCTGAAGCTGACCTGGGATGCTCAAGCTTGGTGTGGGGAGGGGCGTCCACCATTACTGAGGCTTGAGCAGGTGATTTTCCTGCAGTGTAAACAAAGCTGCTGGGAAGTTCAAACTGGGCGGAGCCCACTGAGGTCAGCAAAGCCGCTGTAGCCAGACTGCCTCTCTAGATTCCTCCTCTCTGGGCAGACCATCTTTGAAAGAAAAGGCAGCGCCCCCAGTCAGAGGCTTATAGATCAAACTCCCTGTAGGAGAGCACCTGGGGAAAGGGGTGGCTGTGTGCACAGCTTCAGCAGACTTAAACGTTCCTACCTGCTGGCACTGAAGAGAGTAGCGGATCTCATAGCACATCATTGAGCTCTGCTAAGGGACAGACGGCCTCCTCCAGTGGGTCCCTGATCCACATGCCTCCCGAATGACTAGGAGATACCTCCCAGCAGGGATCTATAGACATCTCATACAAGGGAGCTCTGGCTGGCATCTGGCAGGTGTTCACCTGAGACAAAGCTTCCAGAGGAAGGAATGGGCAACAGTCTTTGCTGTTCTTTAGTCTCTGCTGGTGATACCCAGGCAAACAGGGTCTGGAGTGGACCTCCAGCACACTCTAGCAGTCCTGCAGCAGAGGGGCCTGTTAGAAGGAAAACTAATGGAAAGGAATGACATCAAGATCAGCAAAAAGGATGTCCACACAAAAACCCCATCCAAAAGGTCACCAGTATCAAAGGCCAAAGGTAGATAAATCCACGAAGGTGGGGAAAAACCAGCGTGAAAGGCTGAAATTTAAAAAAAAACCGGAATGCCTCTTCTCCTCCAAAGGATCACAACTCCTTGCCAGCAAGGGAGAAAATCTGGGTGGAGAATGCATTTGATGAATTAACAGAAGTAGGCTTCAGAAGGAGGGTAGTAAAATCTTCTGAACAAAAGGATCATGTTATAACACAATGCAAGGAAGCTAAGAAAAAAATATTAGAGGAATTTCTAGCTAGAATAGCCAGTTTAGAGAAGAACAAAAATGACCTGATGGAACTGAAAAACACAGCACGAGCACTTCATGAAGCATACACAAGTATCAATAGCTGAATCGATCAGGCAGAATAAAGGATATCAGAGATTGAAGATCAACTTAATGAAATAAAGCATAAAGACAAGATTAGAGATAAAAGAATGAAAAGGAGTGAACAAAGCCTCCAAGAGATATGGGACTATGTGAAAAGACCAAACCTACGTTTGATTGATGTACCTGAAAGTGACAGGGAGAATGGAACCAAGTTGGAAAACACTCTTCAGGATATTATCCAGGAGTTTCTCACAAACCTAGCAAGACGGGCCAACATTCAACTTCAGGAAATACAGAGAACACCACAAAGATACTCCTCAGGAATAGCAACCCCAAGACACATATAATCATCAGATTCACCAAGGTTGAAATTAAAAAAAAATGTTAAGGGCATCCAGAGAGAAAGGTCGGGTTACCCACAAAGGCAAGCCCATCAGACTAATAGCAGATCTCTCTGTAGAAACCCTACCAGCCGGAAGAGAGTGGGGTCCAATATTCAACATTCTTGAAGGACTTTCAACCCATAATTTCATATCCAGCCAAACTAAGCTTCATAAGCGAAGGAGAAACAAAATCCTTTACAGAAAGGCAAATACTGAGAGATTTTGTCACCACCAGGCGTGCCTTACAAGAGCTCCTGAAAGAAGCACTAAATATGGAAAGTAAAAACCGGTACCAGTGACTTTAAAAACATACCAAATTGTAAAGACCATTGACCCTATGAAGAAGCTGAAGCTGCGTCAACCAATGGTCAAAATAACCAGCAAGCATCATAATGAAAGAATCAAATTCACACATAACAATATTAACCATAAATGTAAGTGGGCTAAAGACTCAGACTGGCGAATTGGATAAAGAGTCAAGATCCATTGGTGGGCTGTATTAGGAGACCCATCTCACATGCAAAGACAGATATAGGCTCAAAATAAAGGGATGGAGGAATATTTACCAAGCAAATGGAAAGAAAAAAAAAATCGGGTTGCAGCCCTAGTCTCTGATAAAACAGACTTTAAATCAACAAAGATCAAAAAAGACAAAGAAGGACATTACATAATAGTAAAGGGATCAATGTAACAAGAAGAGCTAACTATCCTAAATATATATGCACCCAATACAGGAGCACCCAAATTCATAAAGCAAGTTCTTAGAGACCTGCAAAGAGACTTAGACTCCCACACAATAATGGTAGGAGGTTTTAACACCCCACTGTCAATATTAGATCAATGAGACAGAAAATTAACAAGGGTATTGAGGACTTGAACTCAGCTCTGGACCAAGTGGACCTAATAGACTCTACAGAAATCTCCACCCCAAATCAATGGAATGTACATTCCACTCAGCAAAACATGGCACTTACTCTAAAATTGACCATATAATTGGTAGTAAGACATTCCTCAGCAAATGCAAAAGAATGGAAATCATAACAGTCTCTCAGACCACAGAGCAATCAAATTAGAACTCAGGATTAAGAAAATCATACAACTACATGGAAACTGTACAACCTGCTCTCTTGAATGGCTACTGGGTAAATAACAAAATTAAGGCAGAAATAAAGTTCTTTGAAACCAATGAGAACAAAGACACAACATACCAGAATCTCTGAGTACACAGCTAAAGCAGTGGTTAGAGAGAAATTTATAACACTAAGTGCCCACAAGACAAAGCAGGAAAGAACTAAAATTGATACCCTAAAATCACAATGAAAAGAACTAGAGAAGCAAGAGGAAACAAATTCAAAAGCCAGCAGAAGACAAGAAATAAGTAAGATCAGGGCAGAACTGAAGGAGATAGAGACACGAAAACCTTAAGAAAATCAGTGAATCCAGGAGCTGGTTTTTAAAAAATAGATTAACAAAATAGACCACTAGCTGGACTAATAAATAAGAGAGGAGAATCAAATAGACACACTAAAAAATGATAAAGGGGATATCACCATTGATCCCACAGAAATACAAACTACCATCAGAGAATACTATAAACACTTTTCCACAAATAAACTAGAAAATCTAGAAGAAA
The DNA here is from genome assembly GCF_009761245.1 of Sapajus apella. NCBI lineage: Eukaryota > Metazoa > Chordata > Mammalia > Primates > Cebidae > Sapajus > Sapajus apella. The sequence continues at coordinate 2,654,994 of NW_022436972.1, forward strand.
TAGAAGAATTTCTGAACACATACACCCTTCCAAGAATAGACCAGGAAGAAGTTGAATCCCTGAATAGGCCCATAACAAGCTGTGAATATGGGCAGCAATTAATAGTCACCAACCAAAAAAAGCCCAGGACCAGACAGAGTCACAGCCATATTCTGCCAGAGGTGCAAATAGGAGCTGGTACCATTTCTTCCCAAACTATTGCAAACAGTAGAAAAAGAGGGACCCCTCCGTAACTCACTTGATGAGGCCAGCATCATCCTGGTACCAAAACCTGGAAGAGGCACAATAAAAAAAGAATATGTCAGGCCAATATCCTTGATGAATATCCTTGCGAAAATCCTCAGTAAAATACTGCAAAGCAAGTCCAGCAGCACATCAAAAAGCTTATGCACCATGATCAAGTTGGCTTTATCCCTGGGATGCAAGGCTGGTTCAACATACACAAATCAGTAAACATACTCTGTCATATAAATGGAACCAATGACAAAAACCACATGATTATCTCAATAGATGCAGAAAAGGCCTTCGATGAAATTCAACACTCCTTTATGCTAAAAAATCTGAATAAACTATGTATTGGTGGAACGTATCTCAAAATAATAAGAGCTACTTATGACAAACCCACAGCCAATATCATACAGAATGAGTAAAAGCTGGAAACATTCCTTTGAAAACTGGCACAAGACAAGGATCGCCTCTCTCATCACTCCCATTCAACATAGTATTGGAAGTTCTGGCCAGGGCAATCAAGCAAGAGAAAGAAAGAAAGTATATTCAGATAGGAAGACAGGAAGTCAAATTGTCTCTGTTTGCAGATGACGTGATTGTATATTTAGAATACTCCATCATCTCAGCCCAAAATCTTCTTAAGCTGTTCAGCAACTTCAACAAAGCTTCAGGATACAAAATCAATGTGCAAAAATCACAAGCATTTCTATACTCCAACAGTGTACAAATAGCCAAATCATGAGTGAACTCCCATTCACAGCTGCTACAAAGAGAATAAAATACCTAGGAATACAACTTATAATGGATGTGAAAGACCTCTTCGAGGAGAACTACAAACCACTGCTCAAGGAAATAAGAAAGGACACAAACAAATGGAAAAGCATTCCATGTTCATGAATAGGAACAATCAATATCCTGAAAATGGCCATACCGTAATTTACAGATTCAGTGCTATCCCCATCAGGCCACCGTTGAATTTCTTCACAGAATTAGGAAAAACTACTTTAAATTTCATATGGAACCCAAAAAGAGCCCGTATAGCCAAGACAATCTTAAGCAAAAAGAACAAAACTGGAGGCATCACATTGCCTGACTTCAAACTATACTACAAGGTTATAGTTACCAACACAGCATGGTACTGGTACCAAAACAGATATATAGACCAAAGGCAGAGAACAGAGGTCTCAGAAATACTACCACACATCTACAGCCATCTGATCTTTGACAGACCTGACAAAAACTACCAATGGGGAAAGGATTCCCTATTTCATAAATGATGTTGGGAAAACTGGCTAGCCATATGCAGAAACCTGAAACTGGACCCTTTCCTTACAACTTACAAAAATTAACTCAAGATGGATTAAATACTTAAACATAAGCCCAGAAAGCATAAAGACCTTAGAAGAAAACCTAGGGAGTTCTATTTGGCACATAAGCATGGGCAAACACTTCATGACTGAAACACCAAAAGCAATGGCAACAAAAGCCGAAATTGACATATGGGATCTAATTAAACTAAAGAGCTTCTGTACAGCAAAATAAACTATCATCAGAGTGAACAGGCAACCTACAGAACGGGAGAAGATTTTTTCAATCTATCCATCTGACAAAGGGCTAATATCCAGAATCTACAAAGAACTTAAACAAATTTACAAGAAAAAAACAACCCTATCAAAAAGTGGGTGACATATATGAACAGATGCTTTCAAAAGAAGACATAGCCTTGGAGGGTTAATTTTCAGGTGGATGTTGAGGTTCTTACTGCGAGGGGAGAAATTTGAACTTTCTTCTCTAGGTAGTCGGGAGCCAGTGGGATTTTTGAGCATGCAGTTGACATAGCAGAGCGGTAGTCAGAGTCAGGTCTCCTAGCCAGACAGAAAAACCAGCTTGAAAAGCTGTCTATTAAACCAGCTGGGAAGAGGTATTCATGGAGGGAAGAGAACCAACAAAATCAGGAAGGAAAGTAGTTCTGGCACATGGTGCTTTGAGGAGATCTTTAAGGATTCATTCTGTCTCCTGTTTAATACAGAAAGTTGCACAGGGCAAACATAGATTGGAAATGACCAAGGAAACAATACGAATGATATGATCTTTCCCTGAGTGCCAAAGGTAAAGTCACTGGTTAACTGATGTGATTTGTGTTTAGAAGAATCTTGGAGCTGCCAGGTATGGGCTGTATTACTGGTTCATTATGTACATTTCTGTTAGGATTGGAATGTCTGGTAATTGTCCTAAGGTTTTGATCATGAATAATTCTGAAACTTTCTGAAATATAGGAACAGAAGCAGACTGAGTATTGAGACCCTCTAAATGGTTTTTAAAGCTACAGCTGACTAAATGAGAAGACAGGTTAAACAGACATTCCTTATGAATAGAACATGATTATAATGATTCTTATCCTTGAGTTGTGAGGCTTAGTTTCTGTCAAGTGCAGATTTGCAAATTTTTATGACTCAAAGAAATATGTTGTAAAGCTAGGCACCAGATCGACATTGTTTTGGTTTTGCTAAAGATTTGAGATTTTGCATGTACAGCAAGTAAGTCACACTTTGTTTTTTTGTGATGGGCAAAAGGCACATAGAGTGAGTTTGTTGTTGAGAACTTAGAGAGTTGTATCATTTTGCTCTTCAGGGTCTGCCAGGCTATTCCTCGCTGTTTAACTTTCCTCTTCACCTCTTTTTCTGCTATGGATTGAATTGTGGACCCACTCTACCCCTCACCCCACAATTCATATTTTTAAGTTCTAGCTCCTAACATGATGGCAATGGAGGTGAGGCCTTTGGGAAGCAATTAGGTTTAGAAGAGGTCACGTACAGGTGAGGCCCCTGTGATGGGATAAACGTCCTTTTAAGGAGAGAGAGAGAGAGAGAGAGAGAGAGAGAGAGAGAGAGAGAGAGGAGAGACAGCACAGAGCTTACTGTCTCTGCTATGTGGGGACACAGCAAGTGTGGCCATCTGCAAGCCAGGAAGGGGTTATCCTCACCAAAAACAAAATCTACCAGCATCATGATCTTGGACTTCCAGCCTCCAGAACAGGGAAAATAAATTTCTGTTGTTTGAGCCAGCCAGTCTATGGTGTTTTTCTATGGCAACCCAAGCTGACCAATACAGTGCTGCCATGTGCAAAACTTAGGACAACCAAGGGTTCACGGTCATGTGTTTATTACGTAGAAATGCTATGACGTTCCTTAGACTGTGTTATGTATGCATTTTTGGCATATAAATGTCTGGTAGAGACAGGCCAAGGTGAAAAACTGGGGTGGGTTTGTGTGACAAATTTTGGTAAAGGGTAGGGGACACTTTGTTTAAGAAAATCATTGCAGCCAGGGATGCTGTAGGCTCTGAGTATGGACTCTTGGGGCCATTTGTGTATTTCTTCATGTAGAAATAGAGAAGTTTTTGTGTGTATAGTCAGATTAATGAATTGGCTAATTTATGATTAACATCAATTTTGGGGACCACAATAGCAGTAAAAGAAAGTACCTAAGATGAAGCAGTTTAAAATAGAAAAAGGATTAAGGAATGTGTTTCAAAGATCTTGAAATTTATCTATTTCAGTTCTCCTAAAAATTGTTCATTCCCAGTGACTGAAGGCCAGCGTTATATATGCCAAGTTATATTTGGAAAAATAAAGGAGGAAGGGGAAGCTCATATTCATTTGTGGAAGTTGCCCCAGCTATGTTTTTATACCTCTCAGATTCAAAATACAGTAGAATCCCTTAGAATGCAGATTCATGGGCCTCTGAGGCAGCATCTGTCTTAGAAGAGAGCATGTCCTCTAAGCCTTTTATTGTACGAGGCTAACATAGTGGCACCATTTCATGGGTTTTACTTGACTTATTTCTCATGCTAATTTGTATAATAATGAACTGTGCTTGTGATGGACTTTTAGGATATAGAAAGATAATTTTGAGGAATTCTGTAATTCAAAGAAAATTGTAGTAGAGTATTGTGAATTTGGAACCACATAACTCTCCAATTTTAATTCAGGCAATTAGAGAGTTACATTCATTGTTTTAGATTAAATAGTTTTATTAGATAGTGTGTATCTACGAGGGATAGTTCAAGCAGTGGGAAATTTAGCATATAATGTTTTGAAAACTTGTGCCCTTAAAACGTGGTTGACTGTCTGTAGGTCCATGAAGTGAGTATTAAGTTCTTGGGAAGTCAAAACAACTGAGTTGTTCGTTGTGCACACATCTGCACCAGTGCCGTGGACACTGCAGAGAAGCAGTAGATCTGCACTGTTGGGTATGTAGCCACTAGCACAAGGGGGGATTTCATTGTTAAGTGAATTAAAGACAATGCAAAATTCAGTTTCTTAGCTGCACAGCCACATTTCACATACTCATTAGCTAAAACACCTAGTGGTAATTCTGTGAGATGGTGCAGATATAGGATATTTCCACCATCGTAGGAAGTTCTATTGCATAATGTGGTGTGGGAACATTTTTTTATGCTCCTGATTAATTTTAAATCTGTTTTAAATCTGGGATAGAAAGATGTGTAGAAGGAGAGGATAAAAGAAAGCATAACATTTTTATCAGCAGTGCCTCTGGGTAGCATGTGATTATTAGAGTGATTTTATAGGTAATAAATAATACAAGATGTTAGGCTGAGGTAGTTAGGGAAGAGTTGTAATTTTTACTGGATTTTAAATTATCCAATGGGATTCCAACAGCAGTGATGAAGTGGGAGGTATTCTATAAGAACAGGTTGAAGTTTTGTTGGGGGAGTGGGCAGTATAAGATTTGTTTGATGCAGGGACAGCTGTATAATTTGGAAGACCCAGTACAAAATAAAAATATGGGGTTTCCTGTTAAAAAAATTCTTAGATATTTCTAGTCCATGACAGAAGAGCTTTATGGCAAACACAGAACCCTTTTAAATTATGGGTTGCATGGCATGGTTTAAAGGTTGGTGAGTAACCCAAACTGGCTAGATTCTAATGACTTCTAAAGGTGAGTAGTAAGAGATATATGGCCAAAAGCGCCATCACAGCTTAAAAATCCTTCTTGTCTGAGCTTCACCGTATAACAGCATGGTGTGTTTCTCATGGGCTGTTGTTGGGGACCAGAGACCTGCTGTTTACCCAGTGGTTTATCTTTCTGAATATCACACCGAAGATAGCATTGTTTTTCTGAATCCACTGTAAAGCAAGAGTGCATGGCAAACTACCCCATTCCTGCTGATAGCAAACATTATCTCTTCAAAGAAAATAAATCACATGGTTTAGAAAGTACCATCTGAGTCCACACTAGCTGGAGGCTTGCCATTCATTAGTTTGTTAGCTGACAGTTATACTAGAACTTTCTCTTTCATTTAGAATGCCTCAATGGGAATCATTACTGCAAATAAAAAAATAGAAATCATTGTGGAGGCATTAAATTTTTATTTCAGACATACTTAACAAATAATGTTATGTAATGGGCAGGGAATTTTTGGTACTTAAATCCTGATTTCACATGAGCTATAATGTGTGGCTCATCTTTAGTTAAATGTGTGATTGATCTGTGCATAGAGTATTTGCCTGCGATATGGGTGCTTAAGGAGAATAAAATAATACAGACTCAATAAAGATGAATACCTTTTATTTGGCAAATAATTCAAATTCCCTTTCTTTCCACTTTTTTTCAGTCCCTCCCACAAGCCACGCTGGCTTGGTAAGGATAATGTCTTAGTTTTTCTTCTTCGGGCAATAAACAAATTTACCCTTGACATTATTTAGTTTTCTGTTTTGAGATAATTGTCGATTCACATGCAGTTGCAAGAAATAATAGAGATCTCATGTACTCTTTATCCAGTTTTCCTGAATAATAATATCTTGTAAAGCAATAGTAAAATATCACAATGTTAAATCAAGTTCGGCCTGAAGCTGCCTCCTTCATATTTTAAGGTCAACCTAAAGATTTCTCTGTATATCATGAACTATAACCTAAATGGACTTGCAACTGTAGACGACTCTTGTGCCAATCACCAGATTTTGGCCAAAGGTGGCCAACTGTTCAAACCATGTTCAGGTAAGGCAAACACTGAGCTACAAGCAACCCAGCTGGTTTTGTACCTCAGTCCATTTTATGTACGTCGCTTTCTGTTTTCTGTTCATAATCGTCTTCCACCATGTGGCTGTGCTGGAGTCTCTGAGCCTGCTCATGTGTCGGAGGCTGTCTGGTTTGTGAATTGTTCTTTCCTCAATTAAACTCTTTAAAATTTTATTTTATTTTACTTTTTCTTGAGATGGAGTCTCGCTCCATCACCCAGGCTGGAGTGCAGTGGCACGATCTTGACTCACTGCAGCATCTGTCTCTAGGGTTCAAGCCATTCTTCTGCCTCAGCCTCCCGAGTAGCTGGGATTACAGGCATGAACCACTATGCCAGGCTAATTTTTATATTTTTAGTAGAGGCAGGGTTTCACCATGTTGGCCAGGCTGGTCTCAAACTCCTAACCTCAAGTGATTTGCTCACCTCGTCCTCCCAAAGTGCTGGGGTTATAGGGGTGAGCCATGGCGTGCAGCCCCAGTTATACTCTTTTGGATAAAGTTTATCTTTTAACAACAATTAGAATATTCACATTGATACAATCCATTTATCTTGTTCAGAATCTCCTCAAGTTTTACCTTTAGTTGTGTGTGTGTGTGTGTGTGTGTGTGTGTGTGTGTGTGTGTGTGTGTGTTCCATGCAATCTAATCAGAGTGTAGGTTCATGTATCACTACCGCAGGTGAGATTCTGAATTCCTTCATCACCAGGATCCCTCATGTTGCCCATTTATAACCACAGACACTGTTCCTCTGACCTACTCTCTACCGTCACCCTTAATCCCTGACAACTGCTGATCTGTTCTCCATTTTTCCTAATGTTTTCATTTCAAGACAAAATAAATGTAATAATACAGTATGTTACCATTAAGACTGACTTTTTCCACTCAGAATAATTTCTGAACATTAATCCAGGTTGTATCAGTAGATTGTTCCCTTTCACTGTTGACTGGTATTTACAATATAAAGGTACCACGGTCTGTCTAAAGGACATCTAGGGGTTTCTAGTTCCAGGCTGTTGCAATAAAGCTGTTATGAACATTCATTGTATTAGCTGGCTAGGCTGGCTTCACAGAGCACCACAGACTGGCTTAGACAACAGACATTTAGGAGTTCAGCATATGAATTTGGAGTGTGAGACTCAATTCAGCACTTAACATTTACTTGCAGGTTTTCCTGTGAACATTGCTTTTCATTTTTCTGGAGTAAATGCCTAAGACTGCAATTTCTCAGTAGTATGGTGATTGCATGTCTAGGCCTTTAAAAAAGTGCCAAGCTGTGCTGGAGAGGCTGTATCGGTTTACATTCCCACAGTGTAAAAGTGAACCTGTTTCTCCACATCCTCAGCAGCATTTGGTGATGTTGCTACTTCCTATTTTTGCCGTTTCGATAAATGGTATCTTGTTGTGATTTTATTTTTTATTAGTTATTTTATTGTACTTTAGGTTCTGCGGTACATGTGCAGATCATGCAGGGTTGTTGCATAGGTACATACATGGCAAGGTGGTTTGCTGCCTCCATCCCCCTGTCACCTATATCTGGCATTTCTCCCCATGTTATCTCTCCCCAACCTCCCCACCCCCTGCTGTACGTCCCCTAGCGCCCTCCACCCAACAGACCCCAGTGTGTGATGCTCCCTTCCCTGTGTCCATGTGTTCTCATGTTCAACACCCACCTATGAGTAAGAACATGCGGTGTTTCATTTTCTGTTCTTGTGTCAGTTTGCTGAGAATGATGGTTTCTAGATTCATCCACGTCCCTACAGAGGACACGAACTCATTGTTTTTTATGGCTGCATAGTATTCCATGGTGTATATGTGCCACATTTTCCTTGTCCAGTCTATCATCGATGGGCATTTGGGTTGGTTCCAGTTCTTTGCTATTGTAAACAGTGCTGCAATGAACATACGCATGCATGCGTCTTTATAATAGAATGATTTATAATCCTTTGGGTATATACCCAGTAATGGGATTGCTGGGTCAAATGGAATTTCTATTTCTAGGTTCTTGAGGAATCGCCAGACTGTCTTCCACAATGGTTGAACTAATATACACTCCCACCAACAGTGCAAAAGTGTTCCTATTTCTCCACATCCTCTCCAGCATCTGTTGTCTCCAGATTTTTTAATGATCACCATTCTAACTGGTGTGAGATGGTATCTCAGTGTGGTTTTGATTTGCATTTCTCTAATGACCAGTGATGATGAGCATTTTTTCATATGTTTGTTGGCCTCATATATGTCTTCTTTTGAAAAGTGTCTGTTCATATCCTTTGCACACTTTTGAATGGGTTTGTTTTTTTCTTGTAAATCTGTTTTAGTTCTTTGTAGATTCTGGATATTAGCCCTTTGTCAGATGGGTAAATTGCAAAAAATTTTCTCCCATTCTGTTGGTTGCCAATTCACTCTAATGATTATTTCTTTTGCTGTATGGAAGCTCTTAAGCTTAATTAGATCCCATTTGTCTATTTTGGCTTTTATTGCCAATGCTTTTGGTGTTTTAGTCATGGAGTTCTTGCCCATGCCTATGTCCTGAATGGTTTTGCCTAGGTTTTCTTCTAGGGTTTTTTATGGTGCTAGGTCTTATGTTTAAGTCTTTAATCCATCTGGAGTAAATTTTAGTGTAAGGTGTCAAGAAGGGGTTGAGTTTCTGCTTTCTGCACATGGCTAGCCAGTTTTCCCAACACCATTTATTAAACAGGGAATCTTTTCCCAATTGCTTGTGTTTGTCAGGTTTGTTAAAGATCAGTTGGTTGTAGATGTGTGGTGTTGCCTCTGCAGCCTCTGTTTTGTTCCATTGGTCTATATCTCTGTTTTGGTACCAGTATCATGCTGTTTTGATTACTGTAGCCTTTTAGTATAGTTTGAAGTCAGGTAGTGTGATGCCTCCAGCTTTGTTCTTTTTGCTTAGAATTATCTTGGCTATGCGGGCTCTCTTTTGGTTCCATATGAAGTTTAAGGTGGTTTTTTTTAGTTCTGTGAAGAAGGTCATTGATAGCTTGATGGGGATAGCGTTGAATCTATAAATTACTTTGGGCAGTATGGCCATTTTCACGATATTGATTCTTCCTAACCATGAGCATGGAATGTTTTTCCATCTGTGTTATTTCTTATTTCCTTGAGCAGTGGTTTGTAGTTCTCCTTGAAGAGGTCCGTCACATCCTTTGTTAGTTGTATTCCTAGGTATTTTATTTTCTTTGTAGGAATTGTGAATGGGAGTTTCTCTTGATGTGGCTCTTTTGTAGTGTGTTATTGGTGTATAAGAATGCTTGTGATTTCTTTTTTTTTTTTTTTAAATTGTACTTGGTAGGTTCTGGGGTACATGTGCAGATCATGCAGGATTGTTGTATAGGTACATAGGTGGCAAGGTGATTTGCTGCTTTCATCCCCCTCACCTATATCTGGTATTTCTCCCCACATTATCCGTCCCCACCCCCTGCTGTCCCTCTCCTAGCCCCCTCAACTGACTGCAGTGTGTGATGTTCCCCTCCCTGTGTCCGCATGTTCTAATTGTTCAACACCCGCCTATGAGTGAGAACATGTGGTGTTTGGTTTTCTGTTGTTGTGTCAGTTTGCCTTATGATGGTGATTTCTGCACATTGATTTTGTATCCTGAGAATTTGCTGAAGTTGCTTATCAGTTTCAGGAGATTTGGGGCTGAGACAATGGGGTCTTCTAAATATACAATCATGTTGTCTGCAAATAGAAACAATTTGACTTCTTCGTTTCCTAATTGAATATGCTTTATTTCTTTTTCTTGCCTGATTGCTCCGGCTAGAACTTCCAATACTATATTGAATAGGAGTGGTGAGAGAGGGCATCCTTGTCTAGTGCCAGATTTCAAAGGGAGTGCTTCCAGTTTTTGTCCATTCAATGTGATATTGGCTATGGGTTTGTCATAAATAGCTTTTATTATTTTGTGATACGTTCCATCAATACCTAGTATATTGAGAGTTTTTAGCATAAAGCGCTGTTGAATTTTGTCGAAGGCCTACTCTGCATCTATTGAGACAACAATGTAATTTTTGTCTTTGGTTCTGTATATGTGGTGAATTACGTTTATAAACTTGGTATGTTGAAACAGCTTTGCATCCCTGGGATGAAGCCTACTTGATCATGATGGATAAGCTTTTTGATGTATTGTTGCATTTAGTTTGCCAATATTTTATTGAAGATTTTTGCATCTGTGCTTATCATGGATATTGTCCTGAAGTTTTCTTTTCTTTTTTTTTTTTTTTTGTTGAGTCTCTGCTGGATTTTGGTATCAGGATGATGTTGGTCTCATAAAATGATTTGGGAAGGATTCCCTGTTTTTGTATTGTTTGGAATAGTTTCAGAAGGAGTGGTACCAGCTCCTCTTCGTATGTCTGGTAGAATTTGGCTGTGAACTTGTCTGGACCTGGACATTTTTGGTTGGTAGGCTATTAATTGCCGACTCAACTACAGCCCTTGTTATTGGTCTGTTCACGGTTTTAACTTCTTCCTGGTTTAGGCTTGGGAGGGTGCAAGTGTCCAGGGATTTATCCATTTCTTCCGGGTTTACTGGTTTATGTGCATAGAGTTATTTGTAGTAATCTCTGATAGTAGTTTGTATTTCTATGGAATTGGTGGTGATATCCTCTTTATCATTTTTTGTTGCATCTATTTGATTTTCTCTCTTTTCATTTTTTTATTAATCTGGCTAGTGGTCTGTCTATTTTGTTGATGTTTTCAGAAAACCAGCTCCTGGATGTATTGATTTTTTGAAGGGTTTTTTTGTATCTCTATCTCCTTCAGTTCTTCTCTGCTCTTAGTTATTTCTTGTCTTCTGCTAGCTTTTGAGTTTTTTTGATCTTGCTCCTCTAGCATTTTCAATTTTGACGATAGAGTGTCGATTTTAGATCTTTCCTCTATTCTCATGTGGGCATTTATTGCTATAAATTTCCCTGTAGACACTACTTTAAATGTGCCTCCGTAGTGGTGGAGTGTCTCAGTAATGGCAGACGCCCCTCCCCCACAGAGCCGGACCGTCCCGGGTTCAGCTGTGCTTGCTGTGAAACTCTCAACCCAGAGCGTTTTCAGTTACTGGTTTTTTTTTTTTTTTTTTTTTTTTTTTTTTTTTTTTGTGGGGGGGGGGGGTGGGACCAGCCGAGCCTGATCACCTGGATCCCCGAATCAGAGTCTTTTTTGTTGTTGTTGAACGGTCGACCCTATCCCAGTGTTCCAGTCGCCTGTTGAAAAGGTGCCGGGATCTCCCGTGCCGCGACTCACTGAACCGGCTGAAACAGCGGCACTGAGATTCCTGGTGTTTTTTTTGCCTAGGAATCTCCTGGCCTGGCTCACTATTTCAGATGAATGGGCAACTCTGCTGTCTTAGGGCTCCAATCACCAGCTAGGAGGGCACCCAGACCAGTGTCTTTTGTATGGAGAACCACTGCGCCAGGGTGCGGGCAAAGCAGCCGCGCAGGCCGAAACAGTGGGCCGAAACAGCCACACCGGCCGAAACACCCGCCGGCTACCTGTGGGGTTCCTCTGCCTGAGAATCTCCTGGTCTGTGGGCAACAAAAATCTGTCTGGAAATGTGGCATCCACTCACCCTCTGCACTTTCACTGGGAGCTGCAATCCTGAGCTGTTCCTAGTCGGCCATCTTCCACCAGAGTCCATTTTCTCTGTTCTTTTGCGTTTGCTGAGGAGTGATTTACTTCCAATTATGTGGTTAGTTTTAGAGTAGGTGCATGTGGTGCTGAGAAGCATGTGTATTCTGTTGATTTGGGGTGGAGAGTTCCGTAGATGTCTGTTAGGTTTGCTTGGTCCAGTTCTGAGTTCAAGTGCTGGATATCCTCGTGAATTTTCTGTCTCATTGATCTGTCTAATATTGACAGTGGAGTGTTAAACTCTCTCACTATTACTGTGTGGGAGTCTAAGTCTCTTTGTAGGTCATTAAGAACTTGCTTTACGTATCTGGGTGTTCCTGTATTGGGTGTGTATGTATTTAGGATTATTAGTTCTTCTTGTTGCATTGATCCTTTTATATTATATAATGCCCTTCTTTGTCTCTTTTGATATTTGTTGGTTTAAAGTCCATTTTACCAGAGAGTAGGATTGCAACTCCTGCTTTTTTTTTTTTTGCTTGGGAAATCTTCCTCCCTCCTTTTATTTTGAGCCTGTGTGTGTCCTTGCACATGAGATCGGCTTCCTGAATACAGCACACTGATGGGTCTTGATTTTTTATCCAGTTTGCCAGTCTGTGTCTTTTGATTGGGCCACTTAGCCCATTTACATTTAAGATTAATATTGTTATGTGTGCATTTGATCCTGCCATTTTGATGCTAGCTCATTGTTTTGCCCGTTAGTTGATGCAGTTTCTTCATTGTGCTGATGGGCTTTACTATTTGGTATGTTTTAGAGTGGCTGGTACTGGTTGTTCTTTTCCATGTTTAGTGCTTCTTTCAGGAGCCCTTGTGAGGCAGACCTGGTAGTGATGAAATCCCTCAGCAATTGCTTGTCCATTAAGGATTTTATTTCTCCTTCGCTTATGAAGCTTAGTTTGACTGGATATGAAATTCTAGGTTGAAAGTTCTTTTCTTTATGAATGTTGAATATTGGCCCCCACTCTCTTTTGGCTTGTAGGGTTTTTGCCCAGAGATCTGCTGTGAGTCTGATGGGCTTCCCTTTGTGGGTAACCCAACGTTTCTCTCTGGCTGCCCTTAGCATTTTTTCCTTAATTTCAACCCTTGTGAATCTGACAATTATGTGTTTTGGGGGTTGCTCTTCTTGAGGAATATCTTTGTGGTGTTCTCTGTATTTCCTAGACTTGAATGTTGGCCTGCCTTGGTAGATTGGGGAAGTTCTCCTGGATAATATCCTGAAGGGTGTTTTCCAGCTTGGATTCATTCTCCCCATCACATTCAGGTACACCTATGAAACGCAGATTGGGTCTTTTCTTATAATCCCATATTTCTTGGAGGCTTTGTTAATTTCTTTTCACTCTTTTTTCTTTAATCTTGCCTTCTCTTTTATTTCATTGAGTTGATCTTCAATCTCTGATATCCATTCTTCTGCTAGGTCAATTTGGCTATTGAAACTTGTGTATGCTTCGCGAAGTTCTCTTGCTGTGTTTTTCAGCTCCATTAAGTCTTTTATGTTCTTCTCTAAGCTGGTTATTCTTGTTAGCATTTCGTCTAACTTTTTTCAAGGTTCTTAGTTTCTTTTCGTTGCGTTAGAACATATTCTTTTAGCTCTGAGAAGTTTGTTATTGCCCACCTTCTGAAGCCTGCTTCTGTCAATTAATTACACTCATTTTCCATCCAGCTTTGTTCACTTGCCGGTGAGGAGCTGTGATCCCTTGGAGGAGGAGAGGCATTCTAGTTTTTGGTATTTTCATCCTTTTTGCTTTGGTTTCTCCACATCTTCATGGATTTATCTACTTGTGGTCTTTGTAGTTGATGACTTTCAGATGCGGTCTCTGAGTGAATGTCCTTTTTATTGATGTTGAAGCTATTTGTTTCTGTTTTTTAGTTTTCCTTCAAACCACCAGGTCTCTCTGCTGTAGGACTGCTGGAGGTCTGCTCCAGACCCTGCTTGCCTGGGAATCACCTGTGGGGGCTGCATAACAGTAAGGGTTGTTGCCAGTTTCTTCTTCTATTATCTTTGTCTGAGAAGAGTACTCACCAAATGTCAGCCAGAGCTCTCCTTTATGAGGTGCCTCTTGGATCTACGGGTTTGGGGAGCCATTTGAGGAGTTAGTCTGTCTCTTATCAGAGCTCAAGTGCTGTGCTAGGAGCTCCATTGTTCCATTCAGAGCTGCTGGGCAGGTACATTTAAGTCTGCTGCATTGGAACTCATAACTGCCTCTTTTCCCTTGGAAGGTGCTCTTTCCTTGGAAGGTAGGGTTTTATTATAAGTTCCTGACATGCTACTGTCTTTTTTCAGAGATGCCCTGTTGAGCAGGGAGGTAGTCTAGTCACAGTCTGCCAGCAAAGGCATTGCTGAGCTGCTGCAGGCTCTGCCCAGCTGCTGTATAACCTTCCTTACAGTTTTGTTTACAGAGGTACGGTTAGAACTGCCTTGATAATGGTGGTTTGCCTCAGTAATGGCAGACTGCCCCAGTAATGGTGGACTGCCTCAGTAGTGTTGGACTGCCCCTGTAATGGCGGACACCCTTTCCTCTGCAGAGCTGGACTGTCCTGGGTCCAGCTGTGCTTGCTGTGAAACTTTGAATCCAAAGCGTTTCAGATTGCTTGTCTTTGTGGGGGTGGGACGTGGAGCCAGATCACCTGGCTCCCTGCTTTCAGCCCCCTCTTTTTCAGTTGAATGGGCAGCTCTGTCTTGGAGGTATTCCAGGCGCCAGTTGAAAGGGCTGCGCAGATTTGTGTGAGTTTTTGTGCAGAAACCTGTGGCACCAGCTGAAGCAGCCATCCTGGAAACTTGTGGGTCCTTTCAGCCTGGGAATCTCCTGGTCTGTGGGTGGTAAAAACTGCAGGAGAAACACAGTATCTGAACCAGAGTGCTGGAATGGATGGAAAAACCCGTGGTGGCCTCCTTTGTGTAGGGAGGGAGGTCCTCCAGGGATTGCACTTCCCAGGTGAGGCAGTGCCCTACCCTGCCTTGGCTTGTCCTTCTTGGGCTACACCCACTGTGCAAACAGTCCCATTGAGATGCACCTTGTACCTAGTTTGGAAATGTGGCGGTAACTCACCCTCTCTATGTTGCTCTTGCTGGGAACCGCACTCTAGAGCTGTTCCTTTTGGGGCATATTGGATCTCCCTTTCTTATTGTGATTTTTATTTGCATTTCCTAAATGACAGATGATGTTGAGCATCTTTTCTTGTGCTTATTGCATCTGAATATCCTCTTTGGGGAACAGTCTATTCATGTCTTTTTCTCATTTTTTAAGTTTTTTTTTTTTTTAAATTCTTGACTTTTGGGAGTTTTAAAAATATATTCTGGATACTAATTCATTTTCTTTTCTCTTGTTTCTTCTTTTTTGAGACAGAGTCTCACCCTGTTGCCCAGGCTGGAGTGCAGTGGTGTGATCTCAGCTCACTGCAACTTCTGCCTCCTGGGTTCAAGTGATTCTCCTGCCCCAGCCTCCTGAGTAGCTGGAACTAAAGGCATGTACCACCACACCCAGCTAATTTTTGTATTTTTAGTAGAGATAGGATTTCACCATGTTGGATAGGTTGGTCTCGATCTCTTGACCTCATGATCCGCCCTCCTTGGCCTCCCAAAGTGCTGGGATTACAGGCATGAGCCACTATGCCTGGCCTACTAATTCATTTTTAAATATGTGGTTTGCAAATATTTTCTCTCAATATATAGCTTCTCTCTTTATCCTCTTGACAGAGTAATTCACTGAACAAAACTTTTTAATTTTGAAAAAGTGCAAATTTAATGTTTTCTTCTATGGATTGTGCTTTTGGCATTAGGCCTAGGAACTCTTTGTCTAGCCTTAGATCCCAAAGATTTTCTCCTATTATTTTTTAAATAAATTTTTTAGGTCTTACATGTAAGTCCATGATTTTTTTAAATTTAATTTTTGCAATATGATGTAAGGCTTAGGTTGAGGTTCTTTCTTATGCCTATGGATATCTAATGGCTCCAGCACTGTATGTTGGAAAGGCTCTCCATCTTCCATTGAATTACTTTTGGTCTGTTATCAAATATTAGTTAGGCATATTTTTGTAAATCTATCTCTGAGCTCTCTGCTCTGTTCCATTGATCTGTGTCTTTCAACCTCCACTGATACCATGTAATTTTGATTACTGTAGCAATAAAGTAAGTCTCAATAATAGGTAGGGTAATTCTTCCTATTGTATTTATTTCCAAGATTATTTAAGCTATGGATGGGTTTTTGCCTCTTCATATAAATTTTAGAATATGCTGTTTATCTGCAAACAAACAAAAACCTTGCTGGGATTCTGATGGCAATTGCATTAGATTAATTTGAGAATAATTGACATCTTTACTAGGTTGAATCTTCTAATCTATGAAAGTGATTTGTCTTTCTATTTAGATCTTTGATTTCTTTTATCAGAATTTTAAAATTTTCAGCTTGAAGTTTCTGTATGTGTTTTGTTCAGTGCACGCCTAGGTATTTCATTTTTTTCTGGAGAGATTTTAAATCTTACGTTTTTAATTTTGGCTAATACATGTTCTTGTCAGCATATAGAGACATGATTGATATTTATGTGTTGATCTTGTGTCCTGTGACTTTGCTGAACTTATTATTTCCAAGAGATTTAAAAAAATGGTTTTCTTGGGAAATTCTATGTAGAAAATTATATGCAAACCAGACTAGTTTAACTTTTTGGTTTCTAATCTAATTGTATTTCTTTTTCTCCATATTGTGCTGGCTAGAATTTCTAGTTCTATGTTGAATAAGAGTGGTGAGACTGGATCACCTTAACTTGGTCCTGATTTCAGGGGGAAACATTTAGGCATTAAGAAATGCGTTTCACTTAAGTATAATGTCTCCTGTAGGTTTTTTGTAGGTACTCACTTTTGAATAAGTTAAGAAATTCCCCTCTATTCTGAACCTGCTTAGAGTATTTGTCATGAATAGGTGTTGGATTGTGTTTAAAAAAAACCTTTTTTTTAAACATTAATTGATACAATCTTGCTTCTGTAGCTAATATATATAGTGGATTATGTTGATTGATTTTCAAATGTGGAACCAGCTTTGCATACCTGGAATAGTCCTATGTGTTATAGTATGTATAATTCTTTTTATACACTGTTTAACTCAATTTGCTAATATTATGTTTAGAATTTTTTGTCAAAAAATTCATGAGAAATACTGATCTGTAGACTCTGTTTTGTATTGTCTTTGTCTGGTTTGGTCAGGGTAATAGTGGCTCCTTATTAAATAAAATGAGTTGGGAAGTGTTTTTTTAATTTTTCATTTTCTGGAAGGTATTATGTAAAATTAGTGCTAATTCTACTTTAAACATTGCTGGAATTCTCCAGTGAAACCAGCTGGGCTTGGACATTCCTTTTTGAGAGGGTTTTACATGATGAATTAAACTTTTCAATAGTTTATAGGGCTATTCAGATTATTTATTTCTATGGATTGAGTTGTGGTAATTTGTGGTTTTTGAGAAATTGGACCATTTCATCTAAGATTCTTTCTATTTGAAGAATTTCTTTTAGCTAATCTGTAAAGATAGGTCTTTTAGAAATATATTATTTTAGTTTTTCTTCATGTGAGAATGTCTTTATTTCCCTCTGTATTCCTGAATGGCAGTTTTGCTGGATAAATAATTTGCAGTTGACAGTTTTTTTCTTTCAGCACTTAAAAAACCATTGTGCCACTTCCTTCTGGTCTCCATGGTTTCAGATGAGTAATCTGAATTGGTGTTTTCCTATGGGCCATCTGTTATTTATCTTCAGCTGCTTTCAAGATTTTTCTTTGTATTTAGTTTTAAGACATTTAATCATGTCGTGTCTTGGTGTGAATTTTGAGGGGTTTATCCTATTTGGAATTCACCCAGTAATTTTCAGCAACTGTTTCTTTCTTTTTTATTTTTTATTGTTAATTTTTGTGGACACATAGTAGGTGTATATATTTATGGGCTACATTAGATATTTTGATGCAAGCATGCAATGCGTCATAATCACATAACAGAAAATTGGGTATCTATCTCTTCAAGCATTTATCCTTTGTGTTACAAACAATCCAATTATACTTTTATTTTTAAATGTACAATTAAACTGTTATTGACTGTAGTCCCTCTGTTGTGCTATCAAATACTAGGTCTTATTCTTTCTATTTTTATTTTGTACCTATTTACCACTCCCACTTCCTGATATCCCACCTATTACCCTTCCCAGCCTCTGGTAACCATCTTCTACGTTCCATTTCCACAGGTTTAATTGTTTTGATTTTTATCTCCCACAAATAAGTGAGAACATATGAAGTTTCTTTTTCTGTGCCTAACTTATTTCACTTAACATAATGACCTCCAGTTCCATCCTTTCATCCATATTGTTGCAAATAATAGGATCTCATTCTTTTTTTGTTCTTTTTGTCCCCCAACTTTTAAGTTCCAGGAAAGATGTGTGGGATGTGCAGGTTTGTTACATAGGTAAATGTGTGCCATGGTGGTTTGCTGCATAGATCAACCTATCACCTAGGTATTAAGGCCAGCATTAATTAATTATTCTTTCTCTTCCTGATGCTCTTCCTTCACCCAGTTCCCCAGCAGGCCCTGGTGTGAGTTGTTCTCTTCCATGTGTCCATGTGTTTCATGGTTAAGCTCTTATAAGTGAAAACATGCAGTGTTTGGTTTTCTGTTCCTGTGTGTGTTTGCTGAGGATAATGTCTTCCAGCTCCATCCATGTCCCTGCAAATTACATGATCTCATTTCTTTTTATGACTCCATAGTATTCCATAGTATATATGTATCACATTTTCTTTATCCAGTCTGTCATTGATGGACATTTAGGTTGATTCCAAATCTTTGCTATTGTGAATAGTACTGCAGTGAACATACACATACATGCATTTTTATAATAGAATAATTTATTTTCCTTTAGGTATATACCCACTAATGGGATTGCTGAGTAAAATGGTATTTCTGCCTACAGGTTTTTGAGGAATTGGTACAATGTCTTCCACAATGGTCGAACTAATTTCCACTCCCATCAACAGAGTAAAAGGTTTCCTTTTTCATTGCAACCTCACCAGCATCTGTTGTTTCCTCACTTTTTAATAATTGTCCTTCTGACTGGTGTGAGATGGTATCTCATTGTGGTTTTGATTTGTATTTCTTTATGATCAGTGATGTTGAGCTTTTTTAAATATATTTATTCACCACATGAATGTCGTCTTTTGAGAAATGTCTGCTCATATTCTTTGCCCATTTTTAATTCTTTTTGTAAATTTGTTTATATTTTTTGTAGTCTCTGGATAGTAGACCTTTGCCAGATAGACTGCAAAAAGTGTCTTCCATTCTGTAGGTTGTCTATTCACTCTAGTGATAGTTTCTATTGCTGTGCAGAAGGCCTTTAAGTAGATTCCATTTGTCAATTTTTGCTTTTTTTGCAATTGCTTTTAGAGTTTTTGTCATGAAATTTTTGCCCACACCTATGTCCTGAATGGTATTGCCTAGATTTTCTTCCAGGTTTTTTTTTTTTTTTAAATATACTTTTGGGTTTTACATTTAAGATTTTAATCCATCATCAGTTAATTTTTGTATATGCTGTAAGGAAGGGTTCCAGTTTGTTTTCTTCATAGGGCTAGCTAGTTCTCCCAGCACCATTTATTAATTAGGGAATCCTTTCCCCGTTGCTTGTTTTTGCCAGGTTTGTCAAAGATCAGATGGCTGTAGGTATGTTGTCTTATTTCTGAGTTCTCTATTCTGTTCTATTGATCTATGTGTCTATTGTACTAGTATCATGCTGTTTTGGTTACTGTAGCCTTGTACTATAGTTTGAAGTCAGGTAGCATGATGCCTCCAGCTTTGTTCTTTTTGCTTAGGATTGTCATGGTTATATGGGGACTTTTTTAGTTCCATATAAATTTAAAAACAGTTTTTTCTGATTCTGTGAAGAATGTCCATGGTAATTTAATGGGAATTGCATTGAATCTTGAAATTACTTTGGGCAGTATTGCCATTTTCATGATACTGAGTCTTCCTATCCATGAGCATGGAATGTTTTACCATTTGTTTGTGCTCTCTCTGATTTTCTTGAACAGTGGTTTGTAGTTCTCCTTAAAGAGGGCCTTTACTTCCCTTGTTAGCTGTATTCCTAGGTATTTTTATTCTTTTTATAGCCATTGTGAATGGGATTTCATTCATGATTTGGTTCTCTGCTTACCTGCTGTTGGTGTATTGGTATGCTAGAGATTATTACAGATTGATTTTGTATCTTGAGACTTTGCTAAAGTTGCTTATCAGCTTAAGAAGCTTTTGGGGCCGGGCGCGGTGGCTCAAGCCTGTAATCCCAGCACTCTGGGAGGCCGAGGCGGGTGGATCACGAGGTCAAGAGATCGAGACCATCCTGGTCAACACGGTGAAACCCCGTCTCTACTAAAAATACAAAAAATCAGCTGGGCATGGTGGCACGTGCCTGTAATCCCAGCTACTCAGGAGGCTGAGGCAGGAGAATTGCCTGAACCCAGGAGGCGGAGGTTGCGGTGAGCCGAGATCGCGCCATTGCATTCCAGCCTGGGTAACAAGAGTGAAACTCCGTCTCAAAAAAAAAAAAAAAAAAAAAAAAAAAAGAAGCTTTTGGGCTGAGATAATGGGGTTTTCTTGGTATAGGATGATACTATCTGCAAATAAAGGTAATTTAACTTCCTCTCTTCCTATTTAATAACCTTTATTTCTTTCTCTTGACTGATTGCCCTGGCCAGCACTTCCAATACTATGTTGAATAGGAGTGGTGAGAGACAGCATCCTTGTCTTGTGCCAATTTTCAAGGGGAATGCTTCCAGCTTTTGCCCATTCAATATGATATTGGCTGTGAGTTTGTCATATGTGGCTATTGTTATTTTGAGGTATGTTCCTTCAATACCTAGTTTATTGAGAGATTTTAACATGAGGGAATGTTGAATTTTGTAGAAGGCCTTTTCTGCGTCTATTGAGATAATAATGTGTTTTTTGTCTTTTATGTGATTAATTACATTTATTGATTTGCATATGTTGAACCAAACTTGCATCATGGGTATGAAGCTAACTTGGTTATGGTGGCTAAGCTTTTTAATGTGCTGCTGGATTTGGTTTGTCAGTGTTTTATTGAGGATTTTTGCATGGATATTCATCAGGTATACTGGCCTGGTTTACTTTTTCTGTTGTATGTCTGGTATTAAGTTTGGTATCAGGATGATGCTGGCCTCATAGAATGAGTTAGGGAGGTGTCCCTCCTTTTTAAATGTTTTTAATAGTTTCAGTAGAAATGGTACTAGCTCTTGTATCTCAGGTAGAATTCAGTTATAAATTCATCTCGTCCTGGGCTTTTTTTGGTTGGCATTTATTACTGCCTCAATTTCAGAACTCATTATTGGTCTATTCAGGTATTCTGTTTCTTCTTGGTTCAGTCTTGGGAGAGTATATTTGTCTGGGAATTTATCCATTCTGGATTTTCTAGTTTATGTGCATAGAGGAGTTTATAGTATTCGCTGGTGGTTGTATTTCTGTGGGGTCAATGGTGGTATCCCCTTTATCATTTCTGATTGTGTCTATTTGATTCTTCTCTCTTTTTTCTTTATTAGTTTAGCTAACAGTCTATTTTATTAATTTTTCAAATAACCAGCTCCTGGATTTTTTGTTGTTTTTTTGAAGGTTTTTGTTTTGTTTTGTTTTGTTTTTTTCCATGTCTGTATCTCCTTCAGTTCCACTCTGACCTTGGTTATATCTTGTCTTCTCCTAACTTGCACGTTTCCCCTTGGTTCCCTATTTCTTTTAGTTGTGATGTTAGGTTGTTAGTTTTAGATGTTTCAGCTTTTCAATGTGGGCATTCAGTGGTATGCATTTCCCTGTTAACACTGCTTTAGCTATGTCTCAGAGATTCTGGTACATTGTCTCTTTGTTCTCATTAGTTTCACAGAACTACTTTTTTTGTTTTGAAATGGAGTTTCGCTCTTGTTACCCAGGCTGGAGTGCAATGGTGCGATCTCAGCTCACCGCAACCTCCGCCTCCTGAGTTCAGGCAATTCTCTTGCCTCAGCCTCCTGAGTAGCTGGGATTACAGGCACGCACCACCATGCCCAGCTGATTTTTTGTATTTTTAGTAGAGACGGGGTTTCACTATGTTGATCAGGATGGTGTCGATCTCTTGACCTCGTGATCCACCCGCCTTGGCCTCCCAAAGTGCTGGGATTACAGGCGTGAGCCACTGCGCCCGACCAACTTCTCGATTTCTGCTTTAATTTCATTATTTACCCAGGAGTCATTCAGAGGCATGTTATTTAATTCCCTGTAGTTTTGCAGTTGTGTGTGAGTTTCTTAATCTTGAGTTCTAGTTTGATTGTGCTGTGGTCTGATAAACTGTTATGATTTCAGTTGTTTTGCATTTGCAGAAATGTTTTGCTTCTAATTTTGTGATCAATTTTAGAGTAAGTGCCATGTGGGAATAAGAACGATACATATTCTGTTGTTTTTGGGTGGAGAGTTCTGTAGATATTTATCAGGTCCACTTGATCCATAGCCAAGTTCAGGTCCTGAACATCTTTGTTAATTTTCGGTCTCGATGATCTGTTTAATATTTTCAGTTGGGTATTAAAGTCTCCCACTATTGTTGCATTGGAGTCTACATCTCTTTGTAGGTCTCTAAGAACTTGCTTTATAAATCCAGATGCTTCTGTATTGGTTGCCAGCATATTTAGGATAGTTGGTTTTTCTTGTTGAATTGAACCCTTTACCATTATATAATGCCCTTGTCTTTTTATGATCTTTGTTTAAAGCCTGCTTTGTCAGAAACTAGTATTGTGACCCTGCTTTTTTCTGCTTTCCATTTGTTAAGTAAATTTCCTCCATTCCTTTATTTTGAGCCTATGTATATCTATCTATGCATATGAGATGGGTTTCTTGAAGATAGCATACCAGTGGGGCTTGACTCCATTCAGCTTATCATTCTTTGTCCTTTAAATGGGGCATTTAGTCAATTTGCATTTAAGGTTAATATTGTTGTATGTGAATTAAGGATCACATTCTTTTTTAATGGCAGAACAGTACTCCATTTTGTATAGGTACCACATTTTCTTTATTTCATCTGTTGATGGACAGTTATTCAAGAAATTTTGCCCAGGCCAATGTCCGGAAGAGTTTCCCAAATGTTTTCTTGTAGTAGTTTTATAGTTTGAGGTCTTAGATTTCTAAGTCTTTAATCCATTTTCATATGATTTTTGTATATGATAGGAGATAAGGGTCTAGTTTCATTCACCTGCATAAGGATATCCAGTTTTCCCAGCACCATTTATTGTAAAAACTGTTCTTTCCCTATATTATGTTCTTGACACCTTTGTGAAAATGGGTTCACTCTAGGTGTTTGGGTTGTTTCTGGGTTCTCTATTCTGTTCCATTGTTCTACATGTCTGTTTTTATACCAGTACCATACTCTTTTTGTTATGATAGCTCTGTGGTATAATTTTAAGTCAGGTACAGTGACTCCTTTAGATTTATTTTTTTTTCCTCAGGATAGCTTTGATTATTTTGGGTCTTTTGTGATTACATGCACATTTTAGCATTTTTTTTCCATTTCTGTGAAAAATGTCATTGGTATTTTGATAGTGATTGCACTGAATCTATCAATTGCTTTGTGTAGTATGGACATTTTAACAATGTTTATTCTTCTAATCCATGAACGTGGAATATCTTTCCATTTTTTCATGTTCTTTTAAATTTCTTTCATCAGTGTTTTATAGTTTTTATTGTAGAGATCTTTTACTTCTTTGGTTTAGTTTTTAGATATTTAATTTTATTTTTGGCTATTGTAAATCAGATTGCTTTTAAAAGTTCTTTTTCAGATTGTTCAACTACCGACAGGTCCCAGTGATATTCCCCTCCCTGTGTCCATGTCTTGTGATTGTTCAACACCCACTTATGGGTGAGAACATGTGGTGTTTGGTTTTCTGTTCTTGTGTTAGTTTGCTGATAATGATGGTTTCTAGCTTCATCCACGTCCCTGCAAGGACATGAACTCATCCAATTTTATGGCTGCATAGTATTCCATGGTATATATGTGCCACATTTTCTTTATCCAGTCTATCTTTGATGGGCGTTTGGGTTGGTTCCAGGTCTTTGTTATTTTGAACAGTGCCACAATAAACATACATGTGCGTGTGTCTTTATAGTAGAATGATTTATAATTCCTTGGGTATATACCCAGTAATGGGATTGCTGGGTCAAGTAGTATTTCTAGTTCTAGATGCTTGTTGGAATCGCCACATTGTCTTCCACAGTGGTTGAACTAATTTACACTCCCACCAACAGTGTAAATGTGTTCCTATTTTTCCACATCTTCTCCAGCATCTGTTGTTCCCAGACTTTTAATGATCGCCATTCTAACTGGTGTGAGATGGTGTCTCATTGTGATTTTGATTTGCATTTCTCTAATAACCAGTGATGATGAGCATTTTTTCATATGTTTGTTAGCTGCATAAATGTCTTCTTTTGAGAAGTGTCTGTTCATATCTTTCACCCACTTTTTAATGGGGTTGTTTGTTTTTTTCTTGTAAATTTATTTCTTTGTAGATACTGGATATTAGCCCTTTGTTAGATGCATAGATAGCAAAAATTTTCTCCCATTCTGTAGGTTGTCTGTTCACTTGGTTGATGATTTCTTTTGGTATGCAGAAGCTCTTTAGTTTAATTAGATCCCATATGTCAATTTTGGCTTTTGTTGCCATTGCTTCGGTGTTTTAGTCATGAAGTCCTTGCCTATGCCTTTGTCTTGAATGGTTTTGGCTAGGTTTTCTTCTAGGGTTTTTATGGTTTTCAGTCTTATGTTTTAAGTCTTTAATCTATCTTGAGTTAATTTTTGTATAAGGTGTAAGGAAGGGATCCGGTTTTAGCTTTCTGCATATGGCTAGCCAGTTTCCCTAACACTATTTATTAAACAGGGAGTTCTTTCCCCATTGCTAGTTTTTGTGAAGTTTCTCAAAAATCAGTTAGTTGTAGATATGTGGTGTTATTTTTGGGGCCTCTGTTCTGTTCCATTGGTTTATATATCTGTTTTGGTACCATTACCATGCTGTTTTTGTTACAGTACGCTTGTAGTGTATATAGTTTGAAGTCAGGTAGTGTGATGCCTCCAGCTTTCTTCTTTTTGCTTGGGATTGTCTTGGCTCTTTTTTAGTTCCATATGAAATTTAGAGTAGTTTTTTTCCCAGTTCTATGAAGAAAGTCAATGGTAACTTGATGGGGATAGCACTGAATCTATAAATTACTTTGGGCAGTATGGCCATTTTCATGATATTGATTGTTCCTATTCATGAGCATGGAATGGTTTTCCATTTGTGTCCTCTCTTATTTCCTTGAGCAGTGTTTGTAGTTCTCCTCGAAGAAGTCCTTCACATCCATTGTAAGTTGTATTCCTAGGTATTTTATTCTCTTTGTAGCAGCTGTGAACAGGAGTTTACTCATGATTTGTATCTCTGTTTGTTATTGGTATATAGGAATGCTTGTGATTTTTTCACATTTATTTTGTTACTGAGATGTTGCTGAAGTTGCTTATTAGCTTAGGGAGATTTTGTGTTGAGATGATGGGGTTTTCTAAATACACAATCATGTCATTTGCAAACAGAGACAATTTGACTTCTTATTTTCCTAATCGAATACCTTTTATTTCTTTCTCTTGCCTAATTGCCCTGGACAGAAATTTCAATACTGTGTTCAATAGGAGTGGTGAGAGAGGACATCCTTATCTTGTGCCGGTTTTCAAAGGGAATGCTTCCAGTTTTTTCCTATTCAGTATAATGTTGGCTGTGGGTTTATCATAAATATCTCTTATTTTGAGATATGTTCCATCAATACCTAGTTTATTGAGAGTTTTTAGCATGAGGGGCTGTTGAATTTTGTTGAAGGCCTTTTCTGCATCTGTTGAAATAATCATGTGGTTTTTGCCATTGGTTCTGTTATGTGATGGATTACATTTATTGATTTGCATGTTGAACCAGCCTTGCATCCCAGGGATGAAGCCAACTTGATTGTGGTGGATGCACTTTTCATGTGCTGCCGGATTCATTTTGCCAATATTTTATTGAAGATTTTCGCATGGTTGTTCATCAGGGATATTGGCCTGAAATTTTCTTTTTTTGTTGTGTCTCTGCCAGGTTTTGGTGTCAGAATGATGGTGTTGGCCTCATAAAATGAATTAGGGAGGAGGCCCTCTTTTTCTATTGTTTGGAATAGTTTCAGAAGGAATGGTACTAGCTCCTCTTTGTACCTTTGGTAGGATTTGGCTGTGAATCCCTCTGGTTCTGGACTTTGATTGGTTGGTAGGCTATTACTGCCTCAATTTCAGAACTTGTTATTGTTCTATTCAGGGATTCACCTTCTTCCTGGTTTAGTCTTGGTAGGGTGTATGTGTCCAGGATTTTTAAAAATTTCTTCTAGATTTTCTAGTTTATTTGTGGAGAGGTGTTTGTAGTATTCTCTGTTGGTAATTTGTATTTCTGTGGGATTGGTGGTGTTATCTCCTTTATCATTTTTTATTGTATCTATTTGATTCTTCTCTTTTTCTCTCTTTTCTTCTATATTAGTCTGGCTAGTGGTCTATCTATTTTGTTGATCTTTTAAAAAAAAAACAGCTCCTGGATTCATTGATTTTTTTAAAGGGTTTTTTTTCATCTCTATGTCCTTCAGTTCTGTTCTGATCTTAGTTATTTTTTGTCTTCTGCTAACTTTTTAATATGTTTACTCTTGCTTCTCTAATTATTTTAACGGTGATTTTAGGATGTCTATTTTAGATCTTTCCTGCTTTCTCTTGTGGGCATTTAGTGCTATAAGTTGTCCCCTAAACACTGCTTTGAATGTGTCCCAGAGATTTTGGTATGTTGTGTCTTTGTTCTCATTGGTTTCAAAGAACATCTTTATTTCTGCTTTAATTTCCTTATTCACCCAGTAGTCATTCAGGAGCAGGTTGTTCAGTTTCCATGTCGTTGTGTGGTTTTGAGTGAGTTTCTTAATCCTGAGTTCTAATTTGATTGCACTGTGTTGTGAGAGACTGTTTGTTATGATTTCTGTTCTTTTGCATTTGCTGAGGAGTGTTTTACTTCCAATTATGTGGTCAGTTTTGGAGTAGGTGCCATGTGGTGCTGAGTAGAAAGCATATTCTGTTGGTTTGGGGTGTAGAGTTCTGTAGATGTCTATTAGGTCCACTTGGTCCAGAGCTGAGTTCAAGTCCTGAATATCCTTGTGAATTTTCTGTACTGTTGATCTGTCTGATATTGACAGTGAGGTGTTAAGATTTCCCACTATTATTGTGTGGGTGTCTAAGTTTCTTTGTAGGTCTCTAAGAACTTGCTTTATGAATCTCAGTGCTGCCATATTGGGTACATGTAAATTTAGGAGAGTTAGCTCTTCTTGTTGCATCGATTCCTTTACCATTATGGAATGCTCCTCTTTGTCTCTTGACCTTTGTTGGTTTAAAATCGGTTTTATCAGAGACTAGCCCTTGCTTCTTTTTTACTTTCCATTTGCTTGGTAAATATTTCTCCATCACGTTATTTTGTGTCTTTGCATGTGAGATGAGTCTCCTGAATACATCACACCAAAGGGTCTTGACTCTGAATCCAATTTGCAAGTCTGTGTCTTTCAGGGCATTTATCCCGTTTACATTTAATGTTAATATTTTTTGTGAATTTGATTCTCTCATGATGCCAGCTAGTTATTTTGGCCGTTGATACAGTTTTTTTTATAGTGTCGATGATCTTTACAATTTGGTGTGTTTTTTGTGGCTGGTACTGGTTGTTCCTTTCCATGTCTAGTGTTTCATTCGGGAGCTATTGTAAGACAGGTCTGGTGGTGACAGAATCCCTCAACAGTTGTTTGTCTGTAAAGGATTTTATTTCTTCTTCGCTTATGAAGCTTAGTTTGGCTGGATATGAAATTCTGGGTTGAAAATTATTTTCTTTTAGGATGTTGAATATTGGCCCCCACTGTCTTCTGGCTTGTAGGGTTTCTGAAGAGACATCCACTGTTAGTCTGACGGGTTTCCCTTTGTGGCTAACCCAGCCTTTCTCTTTGGCTGTCAAACATTTTTTCCTTCATTTCAACCTTGGTGAATCTGATGATTATGTGTTTTGGTGTTACTCTTCTCAAGGAGTATCTCTGTGGTGCTCTGTGTATTGCCTGAATTTGAATGCTGGCCTGTCTTTCTAGGTTGAGGGAGTTCTCCTGGACAATATCCTGAAGAGTGTTTTCCAACTTGGTTCCATTCTCCCCGTCACTTTCAGGTACACCAATCAAATGTAGATTTGGTCTTTTCACATAGTTCCATATTTCTGGGATACTCTGTTTGTTTCTTTTCACTCTTTTTTTCCTCTAATCTTGTCTTCTCGCTTTATTTCATTAGGTTGAACTTCAATGTCTGATATCCTTTCTTCTGCTTCATCAATTTGGCTATTGATAATTGTGTATGCATAACGAAGTTCTCATGCTGTGTTTTTCAGCTTCATCAGGTCATTTATGTTCTTCTCTAAACTGGTTATTCTATTTAGCAATTCACCTAATCTTTTTCCTAGATTCTTAGCTTCTTTGCATTGGGTTAGAACATGTTCTTTTAGCTCAGAGGAGTTTGTTATTACCTACCTTATGAAGCCTCCTTCTGTCAATTCATCAAACTCGTTCTCTGTTTTTGTTTTCTTGCTGGTGAGGAGTTGTGATCCTTTGGAAGAGAAGAGGCGTGTTCGGTTTTCAAAATTGCAGCTTTTTTGCACTTGTTTCTTTCCATCTTTGTGTATTTATCTACCTTTGATTTTTGATGTTGGTGACCTTCAGATGGGGCCTCTGAGTGGACACACTTTTTATTGATGTTGATACTGTTCCTGTTTTTTAGTTTTCCTTCTAACAGGCCCCTCTGCCGCAGGACTGCTGGAGTTTACTGGAAGTCCACTCCAGACTCTGTTTGCATTGGTATCACCCAGTAGAGGCTCCAGAACAGCAAAGATTGTTGCCTGTTCCTTTCTCTGGAAGCTTTGTTCTAGAAGGGCACCTGCCAGATGCCAGCCAGAGCTCTGCTATATGAGGTGTCTGTTGGCCCCTACTGAAGTGTCTACCAGTCAGGATATGGAGGGGTCAGGGACCCACTTGAAGAGGCAGTCTGTTCCTAATCAGAGTTCAAATGCTGTGCTGGGAGATCCACTGCTTTCTTCAGAACTTTCAGGCAGCAACATTTAAGTCTGCTGAAGCTGTGCCCACAGCCACCCCTTCCACCAGGTGTTCTGTCCCAGGAGATGGGGGTTTTATCTCTAAGGCCCTAACTGTGGCTACCACCTTTTTTTTTTTTTTTTTTTTTGAGTTGCCCTGCCCAGAGAGGAGGAATCTAGTTAGGCAGCCTGGCTGCAGTGGCCTGTGGTGGCTCCACCCAATTTGAACTTCCTGATGGTTTTGTTTGCACTGTTAGGAGAAAACTACCTACTCAAGCCTCAGTAATGGTGGACACCCTCTCCATCTAAGCTCAAGCATCTCAGGTCGACCTCAGACAGCTGTGCTGGCAGCAAGAGTTTCAAGTCAGTGGATCTTAGCTTGCTCGCTCTGTGGGGATGGGACCTGCCAAGCCAGACCACTTGGCTCCCTGGCTTCAGCCCTCTTTCCAGGGGAGTGAATGGTTCTGTCTCTCTGGCATTCCAGGCACCACTGTGATATGAAAAAAACAAAAACAAACAAACAAAAACTCCTGCAGGTACCTTGATGTCTGCCCAAATGGCTGCCCAGTTTTGTGTCTGAAACACTTAGGGCCCTGGTGGCAAATGCACCAGAGGGAATCTCCTGGTCTGCAGGTTGCAGAGACTCTGGGAAAAGTGCAGTGTCTGGGTTGGAGTGCACTGTTCCTCATGCTGCAGTTCCCTAATGGCTTTCCTTGACCAGGAAAGGGAGTTTCCTGACCCCTTGCACTTCCTGGGTGAGGCAAGGCCTCACCCTGCTTCGGCTTGCCCTCCGTGAGCTGCGCCCACTATCCAGCCAGACCCAATGAGATGAACTGGTTACCTCAGTTGGAAATGCAGAAATCACCCACCTTCTGTATCAGTTTCTCTGGGAGCCAGCAGACTGGAGTTGTTCCTATTTGGCCATCTTGCCAGCCAAGTTAGTCCAATGGTTCTTTGTTGATTTTCTGTCTGGAAGATCTGTCCAGTGCTGAAAATGGATTGTTGAAGTCTTCAACTATTATTGTATTGTGGTCGATCTCAGTCTTTAGCTCTAATAATATTAGCTTAATATATCTGGGTACTCCATCATTGAAGATATATATATGTATGAATGTATGTGTGTGTGTGTGTGTGTGTATATATATATATATATATGTGTATATATATATATATGTATATATGTATATGTATTTGTAAATGTTATATACTCTTGCAGAATTTACTGCTTTATCATTATATAATGACCGTTTTCTCTTCTTTCAGTTTTTATCTTGAAATCTATTTTGTCTGATATAGGAACTCCTGTTTCTTTCTGGCTTCCATGAATATGGAATATCTTTTTCCATCCCTTTATTTTCAGTCTGTGTGTATCTTCATAGGTGAAGTGTGTGTGTGTGTGTCCATGTGTGTATGTTTTGTGGGCAACAGATTGTTGGGTTTTATTTATTTTACATCCATTCAACCACTCTGTCTTTTAATTGGAGAGCTTCATTCATTGGTATTTAATGTTATTATTGATAAAGTAAGGACTTACTCTTGCTATTTTGTTATTTGGTTTTTTTGTTTTGTGGTTTTCCTTCTTTTCTTCCTTCCTGTCTTTTAGTGAAGGTGATGTTCTCTGGTAGTATGATATAATTTCTTGCTTTTTAATTTGTGTGTATTTGTTATACGTTTTTTGATTTGAAGCTACCATAGGCTTGCAAATAGTATCTTAAAGCCTGTATTTTTAGCTGCTCACAACTTAACACTGATTGCATAAACAAGCACAAAAACAAACTAATAAAAAAGCTTGTTTTAACTTAATCTCTCACACTTTTTAAACTTTTTGTTGTTTCTCTTATGTCTTACTCTACTATGTCTTGAAAAGTTTTTGTAGTTATTATTTTTGATTGGTCCATTGTTTAGTCTTTCTACTTAAGGTAAGAGTAGTTTACACACCACACTTAAAGTGTTATAATATCCTATGATTTTCTGTGTGCTATTACCAGTGATTTTCATATGTTCAGGTGATTTATTATTGGCTACTAATGTCTTTTTCTTTCAGATTGAATAACCCTCTTTAGCATTTCTTATAGGACAAGTGTGGTGTTGTTGAAATTACATAGCTTTTGTTTGTGTGGGAAGGTCTTTATTTATTCTGCTTTATTGATGGATATTTTTGCCAGATATAATATTCTAGGGTAAAAGTTTTTGTTTCTTCAGTACTTTAAATATGTTATGCCACTCTCTTCTGACCTGCAAGGTTTCCACTGAAAAGTCTGCTGATAGACATATTGGAGCGCCATTGTATATTATTTATTTTTCCTGCTGCTTTTTGCACTTTTTCTTTATTTCTTACCTTTGGGAATTTGGTTATTAAATGCCTTGAGGTAGCATTCTTTGAGTTAAATCTGCTTGTGTTCTATAACCTTTTTGTACTTGAATATTGACATATTTTTCTGGGTTTGGGAATCTCTCATATTATCCCTTTGAATAAACTTTCTACCCCTATCTCTGTCTCTACCTCCTCTTTAAGGCCAATAACTCTTAGATTTGCCCTTTTAAGGCTGTTTTCTAGATATTGTAGGCATCCTTCGCTGTTTTTTATTCTTTTCTCATTTTCTCTGACTGTATTTTCAAATAGCCTGTCCTCAAGCTCACTAGTTCTTTCTTCTACATGATCAGTTTTGCTCTTAATAGACTCTGATGCACTCTTCAGCATGTCAGTTGCATTTTCAGCTCTAGAATTCCTGCTTGGTTCTTTTTTAATAATTTCAATCTCTTGGTCAAATTTATCTGATAGAATTCTGAATTCCTTCTGTGTGTTATCTTGATTTCTTTGAGTTTCCTCAAAGAACCAATTTTAATTCTCTGCCTGAAAGGTCACTATTTCTGCAGGATTGGTCCCTGGTGCCTTATTCAGTTTGCTTGGTGAGGTCATGTTTTCCTGGATGGTCCTGATGCTTACAGATGTTTCTCAATGTCTGGGCATTGAAGAGTTAGGCATTTATTGTAGTTTTCACAGTCTGGGCTTGTTTTTGCCAGTTTTTCTTGAGAAACCATTCTAGGTATTGGAAAGGACTTGGGCCTCATACCTAATAACACTGTGATTTTTGCAGACTCAATAGAGGTACTGCCTTGGTGGTCTTAGATAAGATCAGAAGAATTATCTGGATTACCAGGCAGAGTCTTGTTTTTACCCCTTGCTTTCTCCCAAACAATCGGAGTCTCTGTGCTGAGTCATCTGGAACTAGGGGTGAGGGGACACATATGCCCTTTTGGCCACCACCACCAGAATTGTGTTAATATAGACCTGAAGCTGGCACAGCACTGGCTGTTTCCCAGGGCCTACTGTAACCACTGCCTGGCTACCACCCATGTTCACTCAAGGCCCTTTGGCTCTGTGATCAGCAAATGATAAAACCAGCTGAGTTTGTGTGTCTCTCTTCAGAGTGGTGAGTTTCCCAATGTCCTGAGTAGTTCCAGAGATGCTGTCTGGGAGCCAGGGATTAGAGCAAAAAAAATCCTGGATATTTGTTCTGTTCTCCTGCAGCTAAGGTAGCACTCAAACCACAAGACAAAATCCTTCCCGCCGTTCCCTTCCTTTTCCATAGGCAGAGGACCCTCCTCTGTGGCCACCACTGATAACAACACAAAGAAGTTTCTGCCAGGCCACCACCAATGTTCTCTTAAGGCCCAAGGACTCTCCAGTCAGCTTGTGGTGAATGCTTCCAGGCTTGGAACTCACCCTTCAGGGCAGTGGGCTCCCCTCTGGCCCAAGGCAGGTTCAGAAATGCTGACCAGGGGCCTAGGCCTGGACTCAAAGACCCCCAAATGCCTGCTTTATGCCCTACCCCACTGTGACTGAACTGGTACCTCAGGTACAAGGCAGAGTCCCCTTTACATTTTCCCCTGTTTTTCTCAGAAGGAGTTTTTCACTGTAGCTCCCACAGTTGAGAATTTGCTGGATTCCACCTGAAAGCAGCACATCTCAGAGCCCAAGTTCCACGGCCTATTGCCTGGGTATTGCTGCTAGGTATGTAAGGCTCAAGGGCTCTTTAATCAGCAGGTGATAAACCTGCCAGGAGTGGGTCCTTGCCTTCAAGGCAGGGGGTTTTCTTTTGGCCTATCCTGTGTCTAGAAATGTCACCCATGAGCTAGAGCACTGCCTGGTGCCCTATCCTACTATGGCTGAGCTGGTATACAAGATATAAGGCAAAGACTTCTGCTCTTCACTTTCCTCTTTTCAAACAGAAGGAAGGGGTCTCTTCTGTTGCTATGAGCTGCACTGCCTGGGTTGCAGGAGGGGTGGTGCAATCACTCCTTTAGCTAATCTGTCTAGTGTCTTCTTAGGTCATGTGCCACCCTAGTCTACTGTCTCTAAGCCCAGCCCAGCACTAGGCATTTCCTATGAATTGCAGTACTTTTGTCTTAGACTGTCTTTCAAGTTTACCTTGGACCTGAGAGCATTTGGGCCTGTGCTAGTGAGGCTTGTTGAGAAACTCAAGTTCCACCTGCTGGGATGCATGATTCCCCTCTGGCTAAGTCTGGTCCAGATGCTCCCTCTGTGTGTGAGTGCTGCCTGAGCCCAGCATGGCTTTGCTCTCCAGTGTAACAGGACAGCACTAAGATTAAAGTTTCATGATCACTGTGCTCTCCCTCTCCCAAGAGCACAGATTTCTTCACACCATGCAGCCAGTGCCATGGAATGGGGGAGAGGTAGAAAGCACTTTGTTAGTTGCCTGGTTGGTGTCTCAGTAGGTTGTGTGATGTGGTTTAACTTTGTGTCCCCACCCAAATCTCATGTCAAATTGTAATTTCCACGTGTTGGGGAGGGACCTGGTGGGAGGGGATTGGATCATGAGAGCAGATTTCCCCTTTGCTGCTTTCATGATAATGAGTGAGTTCTCATGAGATTTGGTTGTTTAAAAGTGTGTCACTCGGCCGGGCGCGGTGGCTCAAGCCTGTAATCCCAGCACTCTGGGAGGCCGAGGCGGGTGGATCACGAGGTCAAGAGATCGAGACCATCCTGGTCAACACGGTGAAACCCCGTCTCTACTAAAAATACAAAAAATTAGCTGGGCATGGTGGTGCGTGCCTGTAATCCCAGCTACTCAGGAGGCTGAGGCAGGAGAATTGCCTGAACCCAGGAGGCGGAGGTTGCGGTGAGCTGAGATCGCGCCATTGCTCTCCAGCCTGGGTAACAAGAGTGAAACTCCGTACCCCCCCCAAAAAAAAATGTATCACACTTCTCTCTTTGCTCTCTCTCCTGCTGCCATGTGAAGACATGCTTGCTTCCCCTTCACCCCTCCACCGTGGTTGTGTTTCTTGAGGCCTCCCTCCCCATGCCTCCTGTATAGCCTGTGGAACTGTAAGTTAATTAAGCCTTTTTTCTTTAAAAGTTATCTAGTCGCAGGTGGTTCTTTATAGCAGTCTAAGAATGGACTAATGCATCATGTGCCCCTGCCAAGTCCACTAGCTCTGAACCCAGCTCAGCACTAAGACTTGCCTAGGAATTGCAGTCCTTGTGACCTAGACTGCCCTTTAAATTTACTTAGGGTCCGAGAGAGAGCCACTTTAGTCTGTACTGGCGAGACTTGCTGGAACTCTGGCTCCATCTGCTGGGATGGGTGGTTCCCATCTGGCTAGGGCTGGTCCAAATGCTTCCTCCCTGGGTGGGTATCCACTGGATACAGTCCTGTTATGCTTTCTGCTATGACAAGGGAGCACTGAGTTCAATTCAATGTCCTTCAGTCATTGCACTCTTTGTCTCCCAGGTGTATAGGTTCTTCATACCAGGCGGCCACTGTCAAGAGATGGGGGAGGAGTGGCATTGGCACATCAAGACTGTCTTTCCTACCCCCTTTCAGTACCTCTTTCAGTGATAAGCAGTTAAAACCAGGTACTGTGAGTGCTGATTTTTGGTTGTTGTGACAGTGTTTTTGTGTGTAGTTAGTTAAAATATGGTGTTTCTGTGGGGGGAACAAATCATGCAGATTTCTCTTCAGCCATCTTGCTCTGCCCCACCAACATTTCTTAAAATATTCTTTTAGGCCACTTTCTTTCTCTTTTCTTTCTGAAACTTCCAAGGTACAAATGTTGGGCCTTTTTCTGTTGTCCCATAGGCGCTCTGTTCATTTTTTCCTCCCATTTATCTTTTTTCTATTGTTAAAATTGGGTAAATTTTATTGATTTGTTCTAAAGTTTATGGATTCTTTCTCCTTTGTCATCTCTGCTTCATTATTGAGCCCCTAATTAAAACAAATTCTGCTGTCATGTTTTTCCATTTTCTTTGTTTTATTAGAATTTATAATTATTTGTTAAAGCATTTTTATCATGGCTGCTTTAAAATCCTTGTCAGAGAATTCTAATGTCTGATTTATTCCAGTATTGGTGTCAGTTGTCTTTTCTCATTCAAGATGTGATTTTCCTGTTTCTTGGTATGATGAGTGAGTTCTGATTGTGTTCTGGACATTTTGGCTATTCTGTTGAGAGCGTCTGAGTCTTATTTAGAGCTTTCATTTTAGAAGGCAGTCACTTTTTTTTTTAAATTGTACTTTAAGTTCTGGGGTACATGTTCAGATCTTGTGGGATTGTTGCATAGGTACACACATGCCGTGGTGGTTTGCTGTCTCCATCCCCCTGTCACCTACATCAGGCATTTCTTCCAGTGTTATCCCTCCCCAACCTCCCTGCCCCCCCTGCTGTCCCTCCCCTAGATTCCCACCCTCCAACATACCCCAGTGAGTCACTCTGTTTTAGTATGCAGGGCCCGGTGCGGTAGCTCATGCCTGTAATGCTAGCACTTTGGGAGGCTGAGGCAGCCGAATTGCCTGGGCTCAGGCTGGCCTGGGCAACAAGGTGAAACCCTGTCTCTACTGAAATCCAAAAAAAAAAAAAAAGAAAAAAAGAAAATTAGCTAGGTGTGGCGGCATGTGCCTGTAATCCCAGCTACTCCAGAGGCAGAGGCAGAGGCAGGAGAATTGCTTTAACCCCGGGAGGCTGAGGTTGCAGTGAGCTGAGATCACGCCACTGCACCCCAGCCTGGGGGACAGAGCTAGACTCCATCAACAAACAAACAAACAGTTTAGTATGCTGGTCCTGGCCCATGTTTGTGGGTTGTGATTCCAAAGACAATTTAATCTTTAAGAGTGCTTGGTGTATCTCTTGCCATTGAGGCTCCCGCTGGTGCTGGCGCTGCCCAACGGGGTGGAAGTAGCTTCACACAGGCCAGGTCACTTTGCCCCTCTAGATGGAGAAGACTGTCTCCTGCCTATAGAAGAGTCAGTGAGGCTGCCTGTAATCCCGGCACTTTGGGAGGCTGAGGCAGGTGGATCACGAGGTCAAGAGATTGAGATTACACTGGCCAACATGGTAAAACCCTGTCTCTACTAAAAATATAAAAAATTAGCTGGTTGAAGTGGCGCATGCCTGTAGTCCCAGCTACTCAGGAGGCTGAGGCAGGAGAATTGCTTGAACCCGGGAAGCGGGGGTTGCAGTGAGTGGAGATCATGGCCCTGCACTCCAGCCTGGCGACGGGCAAGACTCTATCTCAAAACAAACAAACAAACAAACAACCAAAAAAGTGTCATTGAGGCTTTCTATGTCTGGCTGATGGTTGTGTTGCGATCTCCCTTAATGGTGCTGCTCAGTGTCTCCTGATGGGATGGGGAGCCTTCGGCACCTAGGAACATAGCAGCTTCCCACGCTAGGTCACTTGTGATTAGCTCCCCTTGCCTATGGGGACCTAGAACACCTTCCAGGCTAGTTACTTATTGTGGGAGAATCCTTTTGCCTGTGCTGCAGGTCTCCCTGTTGCATCTAGGTGGGGAGGGGAGTCTTAGGTTCTTAGGGTCAGACCCTGGATACTTTGTGTGGTAGAATTCCCCTTGTCAGAGCTTCCCTTCTCCACCCTCCCCACTGTGATTCTCAGTGGAGGTTATACTTTTTCTCAACTGGGTGCAGAGTGCTTCCCTTAGCCACTTATTGTCTGCCAGAATCCCCATCAGTCCCTCTTATGTGGCTCATGCATATTGTCACTGGGATTCCAGTTTGTTTCCAGGGGGAATGAGCCACCTTCTGTTGCTTGGTTGAGGATCAGGAAATGCCAGGTCTGGGTTGCTTTCTGTTTTTGGGGAGGTCCTAAAGCCCCCTACTGCTCATATACTCCTAGCTAGGTTCCTGCCCATTCCACCTTTCTCTTTACCTCTTTCAGAATCCTCCTTTGGCTACCTTTTGCTTTATTTCCAGGGTTTATAGTTGTACTTAGCATGGAGGAGCAGGGAAAAGTGAGTCTATGCCATTTTATTCAGAAGTATGCATTTATTATTTAGCTTTCATTACCTTTCTGGATTTGTTTTCATCTCCCTTGTCTTGAAAAGCTTTGAGAGTAATCCTGCAGTCAAGCAATATCCCCTGCTCTTGTGTACAAATGTACAGTGCTCTGCTGCGTCTGGCCAAGGTCAAAGTCCCAATAGGCTGAATTAACTTTGCTGGTGTGGAGTCATGTCATTCCATTAATATAAAACAAAAGTTTAAGTCCACATGCACAGGAATAAAGAGAGGGAGCTGCTGCTGCCCCTCTGTATGAATGATGCACTGAGCTGGCACTGCTTTTTCCTTTCTGGCCATGTGTCTGTGGTCAGTGCTTGTCCCAGCTGATGGGGAGGGCTCTAGCCATCTGGCCTCCCAGTTTCAATCACTTGAAGCAGTGCCCAGTACCCTCAGTCAAAGAACTATCTTTGGATTGTCTAGAAGTAATTCCTGTACTTTAGGCACTGAAAAGGAATAGAAAAAGTGTAGAAATCACTTTAAGATTAGTGACTATAGTAGAGAAGCAGATGAGATCTCTACTGGATGGCTGTTTTTCCTTTGAAAAAGGGTACACACATTGCCTTCTGCTTGAAAAGATAAACCAGCATCAAATTCATCTTGTCAGGCAAGATATGTTCCGTTATTAAGACTGATTCCATTATATACTCAATTGCAAAAGAAATAATTTAATTCTTGCTCCCTGTTTAGAACCTTTCTCTAATGCTAAGAGGACAGTGAGATGAGAGATGCTGTGTTTGCCTTTACAGTTTTGGATCAATTCAGTTTTGCATTTTACCTAGAATTGGAATGTTGCACTTAATTATTGGACACAAGAAGCTGTTGATCATTTCTACTTCGCAGGAGTCAATGGAATTTAAGTTTACTTAAAGAAAGAATTTGAAACATTGATTCTGGCTTTCCTCATACAATGATTGAACAATTAATGAATTCCTGGTTAAGTTCCTATATTTTCTGTTTTATGTAGGACTAATATTTCACTGAGTATGTGAAAACAAATTTGATGCTAATAGATGTGTGAACATATAGTCAATTTAAAGTGTTTAAAATTAATATTTGATTGACCTCTATGAATAAATACTAATCATTAGTTACTTTAAAGCTATTTAAACATTTACTAAATATCTGGTACTATCTTTTGAAAATCTTAAGTGCCATTTGATTGACTCACTGGGGCTCACATATTTTTGTGGATTGGTCATGTTCTTCCCATGCTGAGGACATTGGCAAGAGAAACTCTACCTCGTGGTGAAGGACCTGGATCTGAGTTCATGAAGGAACTCAGCATAGAGTATCCTGGCTGTACCATTTACAAACGTTGGGCCTTGAGCAAGTTAACTCACCTCTGGCATCTCAAATTCCTTTTATGCTCACTGGGGAAATACAGTACTAGTGTATGAGGTATTGTGAGTACTCAGTGGAACAATGTATGCAAAGCATTTAGAAATACGTTGCTTATAGCAAACACATAATAACTGTTAGCTTTTCTTGTGGTGGATGGTTACTGTTATTGTGACCAAAAGAAAGTAGATAGGACTATGGGAATTCGAATACACACTTAAAAATAAAACTACCTTGGCATTGGTATCTAAAACCAGGGTCTTGAATACTCTATCCAAGTAATAAAAATGCTGTGCGCTCATATGTAGCTTGAGGCAACCTTACCCTGTTTGAATGAATAGTACTTTGCTTCTGCCACTTCTGATCACCCCCTCTTTCTTCTTTCATCCCAAGGAGGGAAATTTTCCTCAGCTTCTCATTATTATGTTCTTCATAGCAGTCAAATTGGAGATAAGCTATTGAAGGCACAAATCCCCAGCTAATCTGTTTCTAAAAGGTATGGGCTTAAAAATAGTGTGCATTTGTGATGGTTAATTTTGTTGTACTTTGTTATTAAGAGAAGATGATGTTAATACCAAATGAGTAATAAAAATCAATTAAAATCCTTTAGGGAAATTAAAATACTGACAAATTCATAATAGCTTTTCTGGTTGTTAAATGAGATTGACATGGATTAACAATTGGTGGTGGACAGAAATTTGCTGAATTTACTGAAGTATATTCCCATTAAAATGACAGCTGTGTCTAAGAGCCTGCACCACAGCCTTTGGTTCCAGGACCCATGAGTGTGAAGGAGAGAGCTAATCAAATAAGACAACTTGTGCTTAATTTTAATTAAGTAAATTCTCCATCACATTTTAATCACATAAACTCAGTCATGGGTACTGCAGGAGCAAGAGGCCAGCCATTTTATTGTCTAACTCTGATTTCTTTTTTAAACGTATTTATTAAAAATAAACATACAGGCTTAACTTGGTAG
Organism: Sapajus apella; assembly: GCF_009761245.1. Taxonomy (NCBI): domain Eukaryota; kingdom Metazoa; phylum Chordata; class Mammalia; order Primates; family Cebidae; genus Sapajus; species Sapajus apella. The sequence goes on from NW_022436972.1 coordinate 2,694,680, forward strand.
CTGACTGTGCATTCTGAATTCATCTCTTTATTGTGAGTAGTTTATCGATCATCTTTTCATTATTTGAAATTTTTCCCATAAATCCCCACAAATCATTTTTATAAAAATATATTTAAAATTATATAATACAATTTGCTATGCACTAGGTAATTTTATGCAAGGAACTTATGTCGGTGAAGTTGTTTGGTTGCTGAAATAATAATAGTTAAAAATATGAATTTTGAAGACCATTAAAGCCTTTTTATTTTGGTGTGTGTGTGTGTTCTTGGATTTTTTTTTTTTTTGTAAACGTGGGCATAAATGCATAAACGGGTTTCTAATCTTTGTTAGTTTGTTAGATTCTTGCTTCCCTAGGGAGCTGGGTGTAGAAAGGTAGCACATCATCCAGATTTTGTTACACTTGTGGGATATGCCCAGGTGCTATAGCATTTATAGTAATCAGATTTTCTTTTACTTAAGTGTACAGTGGGTATGGCCTAAAATGACTTTTTGGCTGATGTAAATAGAAGCATGATTTATGAATTTTGCAGCAGCCTATGAGATTTGAATCAATAACCCTTTTTTATTCATTGCTGTTTGCAAAATGCTATGCTCAGCACAAGAACGATATACAACCAAAATAGCTCGTATTTCCAATGCTTTGGGGGTTTGAGGTGGAAGGATTATTTGAGGTGGAAGGATCATTTGAGGTCAGGAGTTTGAGATCACTCTGGACAATATAGCAGGACCCTGTCTCTAAAATAAAAGAAAAATTAGCCAGGCATAGTGGCATGCACCTGCAGTTCCAGCTACTCAGGAGGCTGAGGTGGGAGGATGTCTTGAACCTAGGAGTTGGAGGCTGCAGTGAGCTGTACTTGCATTACTGCATTCCAGCATGGGTGACAGAATGATATCTGTCTCTTAAAAATATTTTTAAAAAATTAATTACAAACAAAAGGCCTGCTTTTAATTTCTCCACAATGGAAGAGACAGACAGATAACCAAGTAACCCTAGGAAATCAGTTCTAAGCAGAGATAAAATTATTTCAATTGGTATTACACAAAGCAATTTACAGATTCAGTGAAATCCTTATCAAAATACCAGTGACATCCTTAACAGATAGAAAATACAATTAAAAATTTATGTGGAACCAGAAAAGACTCAAAATAGCCAAAGCAACCCCAAGCAAAAAGAACAAAGCCGGAGGCATCATATTACCTGACTTGAAAATATACTACAAAGTTTCAGTAACCAAATCAGCATGGTACTGGCATAAAAACAGACACATAGACCAATGGAACAGAATAGAAAAGCCAGAAATAAAACCACATCTTTATAGCCAACTCATTTTTGACAAAGGTGCCAAGAACATTCAATAGGGAAAGGATAGTCTCTTCAATAAATGGTGCTGGGGAAACTGGATATCCATATGCAGAAGAATGAAACTAGGACCCCTATTTCTCACCATATACAGAAAATAGAAAATGGTATAAAGACTTAACTCTAATACCCAAAACTGTGAAACTACTAGATGAAAATGTTGGGGAAATACACCAGGACATTGATAGGGGTAAATTTGTGTGTGTGTGTGTGTGTGTGTAAGACATCAAAAGCAGAGACAACGAAAGCAAAAATAGACAAATGGGATTACACCAAGCCAAAAAAGCTTCTGCATAGCAAGGGAAACAAGCAACACAGTGAATAGACAACCCACAGAATGGGAGAAAATATTTTCAAATTAGCTACCTGACAAGGCATAAATAACCAGAATATATAAGGAACTCAGACAATTTAATAGCAAAAACCAAAATTCCAATTAAAAATTGCGCAAAAAACATAATTAGACATTTCTCAAAAGAAGACAGCCAAATGGATATATGAAAATATGGTCAACATCACTAATCATCTGAGAAATGCAAATCAAAACCATAATGAAATATCTCACTTCAGTTAAAATGGCTTTTATGAAAAAGAAAAATAATGAATTCTGTGGAGAAGGGGGAACTCTTGTATTCCCTTGGTGGGAATGTAAGTTAGTACAGCTACTGTGGAAAACAGTGTGGCAGTTCCTCAAAAAACTAAAAATAGAACTGTATGATCCAGCAATTCCACTCCTGGGTATATATCCAAAAGAAAGTAAATCAGTATATTGAAGAGATATCTGCATTCCCATGTTTATTGTAGCACTAGTCACAATAACCAAAGTATGGAATCGACCTAATTGCCTATTAATGTATGAATGGATAAAGAAGATGTGCTATATATGTGTATCACCTGGAGCCCCACAGGGGTGTGTGTGTGTGTGTGTGTGTGTCTGTGTGTCTATGTGTGTCTAAAACACACACATAGACACATAGACACACTCATATATGTACACACAATGGTATATTATTCATTTACAAAAAAGAATGTTGTTATTTGTGGCAACATGGTTGGAACTAGAGGTCATTCTGCTAAGTGAAATAAGCCAATCACAGACAGACAAATATTCCATATTCTCACTCATATGTCAGAACTACATATGTATATCTTATGAAGGTATACAGTAGATTGGTGGTTACCAGAAGCTGAGAAGGGGTAGGGGAGGGGTGGATTGAAGAGAAGTTCATTAATAGGTACAAACATACAGTTAAATGAAAGAAATAAGACCTAGTGTTTGATAGACCAGTAGGGTGACTATGGTTTACTATAATCTATTGTAAATTTCAAGATAGCTAGAAGAGAATAATTTGAATGTTTCTAGCATAAAGAAAAGTATTTAAGGTGATACATACTGCAGTGACATTGATTTGATCTTTACAAATTATATGTGTTGAATTATCACATGCACCCTAAAAATATGTACGTCTATTACGTATCGATAAAGAAGAGAAAAATATTTCAGTTGAATAATCTGAGAAGGCCTAAAACTTGACATTTGAACTTGGCCTAAAATATGGAATTTGATGGGTAGGAAGTGGCTGGAACCATCTTTCCAGGCAGAGAGCCAGCTTGAGCACAGGTATGGAGGAGAGAGCCCACATTGCGTTCAGGGAATGACCGGAGAACTTTGGCAAAATCCAGGGTAAATGAGGGAGGACTTTATTTAGCAGGGAATGAGTCTGGAAACCTAGGTTTGTTTACCCAACAGCAAACACTTCTTAGCACCTGCTAAGTGTCAGGTGTGTGCTGCCTGCTTGGTCTGCCTTGGTGGTCCAGGCAGTCACAGCCCCTGCTCTCAGCAGGAGCTGAGTGTCTGGAGGGGACCCTACTGTGTAGTTTGTCAGCATTTTTGAGGATGAGAGTTACAGGATCTGGAAGTGTTTTAAGAAGAAAACTCTGGTGATCTGTGGAGGGGAGGGTGCATGGAGGAGGTGGGGCCAGAGGCCGCAAGGAGGGAAAGGAAGGCCTGAGGGGATGGGGGTGTGCAGGTGAGGAGGAGAGGGCAGAGTCCCAGATGGGACTGAGATTTATTCCAAAGGTCGGGCTCAGTCATGAGACATCTCTTTTTTATGTGATAACTTTTTCAAGAAAAAAATATTGGCCACAGTCTTTCATTTCCCTTCTTCAGAATAACTTCGTTAGCCTCATGTAGCATAATTATGTGTGCTCATAACCGAAATTATCATTTAAATAGAAGATTCTCTGTCAGAAAAATGGTGTCATGTTTTCACCACTAAAATGTAATTGTTTAGGAGTAATTGGTCATCGGCAGTCTCAAGGCAACCATTTATCTTAAAGGTAATCGGAGCACCTTCCCCAGAAACTGGGTGGTGGGACCCCTGGGTGCGTATCTCTGAGTTGGCTTGTGTGTGGTTGAGTGGAACCCTGCCTGTCTTCCCCTGTTCCTTTGAGCTGGGGATGGGAGCCAGGCACTGGTCCTCCATAGTACTTCTCTTTCCTTACTGGGTAGATTTAAACTTGTAGATCCCTCTGTTTTGGTGTGAATAGAAGGTAGAGTGAAAGTGTGTAGAGCTCAGTGTATGGGGAAATGGTTGGCATTTCAACAAGAAGAACATCTTACATATCTAAGATTTGCTTAGCTCTTCAGGCACTGGTAGGAGATTTTAATAAGATCAATGATTTTTAGTTTAGTGATTTTTGAATACTTTCCTTCTTTCCCTGGTGGAATCCCACCTGAAACATCTATAGCAGAGTAGAATCTGGAGCTTTTTTTTCTTGGTCTGATACACTTAATGGTGGTTAGTGTTAGCCCCAGCCCCTGAGAGAGGACATTCCTATTAGTAACCCTAGAGCTGTTACCTTTAGGATTTGCAGGGGGTTTGGGATGGGTTGAAGAAAGTACAGGTAATTGCAGTAATTCCTGCTCGTGGAGTTGAGAGTCATTGCCCTTTTATAGCTGTTTGTTTCAGAAGGATTAGAAGAGTCAGGTGGGCAGCCCTGGAGTCAGGTGGACCTGAGTCCTGGTTTTAACTAGCCACTCCGTGACTTTGGACAGGTTCCTTGTTGTAGATTGAATTATAGAGCCTAGTTTTTCACCCTTTGTTACGGAATTCTACTCCCTGGCCCTGGCCTGATGCTTGTTGGAGCACACTTTTTTGACTTTGGGCATGGCTGCATGAGTTGCTTTGGCTGATGAATTATAGTGGGCTCTCTGTATCCTTGGCTTCTGCATTCCTGGATTCAGCTGACCACCAATTGAAAATATTTTGGGGGAAAAAATTAAAAATAACAATATAATGATAAAAAATAATACGAATAAGACACAAAACAGATGGTATGGTTAGGCTTTGTGTCTCAACTTGAATTGTAATCCCCAGGTGTTGAGGGATGAGCCTGCTGGGAGGTGACTGGCTCATGAGAGCAGTTTCCCCCATCTCGTTCTTATGTTAGTGAGTGAGTTATCATGAGATCTGATGGTTTTATAAGTGTTTGGCAAGTTCCTCCTTCGCTTGCCCTCTCTCTTGTCTGCCACCCTCTAAGATGTGCCTGCTTCCTCTTCCACTGTGATTGTAAGTTTCCTGAGGCCTTTGTAGTTATGTGGAACTGTGAGTCAATTAAACCTCTTTCCTTTATAAATTTCTTAGTCTCTGGAAGTTCTTTATGGCAGTGTGAAAATGGACTAACATAGCATAATAATGACTGTTTACATCATATTAGATATTATAAATAATGTAGAGATAATTTAAAATATACAGAAGGATGTGTGTAGGTTACATGCAAATACTACACCATTTCATATCAGGGACTTGTGCATCTGTAGATTTTGGTATCTGAGGGGGTCCTGGAACCGATACCCCACAGTCCTAAGGGACGACTATATTAACAAATGTGATGCAAGAGGAGGCTTGATTCTGCTTGTGTGCCTGGGCTTGCCCTCAGGTGATTCAGGCTGAATAAAAATGTGCCCTGGAGTTGCTGTCCCTTTATCCAGGGCCCCACAGGGTGAGAAACGGAACAGATTTGAACCCATCTCAATCTGGAGCCCTGCAAGTGAGTGCAGCCTGGACCAGCTGAGCTTCAACCCATGTTCAGACTCACATGTGAGAAATATATGTAAACCACTGAGATTTTGCATTTGTTATGTAGCATTGTGGCAATAGAGAACTAACCCTGTGTTTGTCCTCCCTTCTGTAAAACAGGAATCTGATCTTCCTTTCACAGGGGCTCTGTTCTAAGGCTTAAAATAAAACAATCCTGTTAGTGCATGCTTGACTCATAGAAGATGATATGAAACAAATAAATTGTAGCTATTTTATTAATTAAAATATGAGATATACATCCAAAATCTTTATTCCTGCACAGAAGGGAATTAGCTGAGTAAAGAGGAAAAAAAGGTAAGGTAAGGCTCTCACATTGTGTTGTGTGTCTACTGGAAATTTGTTATTTTTCTGAGTGCTTTCTGTTTACTTATTCAATGTGTGTTTTTTAGTCTAGGTTCTCTGGACAGTCGACACACACACACACACACAGACTGATTTATCTGTCAACTTATCTATTTATCAGCATTGGCTCACATGATTGTGAGGGCTGGCAAGTCTGAGATTTGTAGGGCAGGCTGGCAGGATTAGAAACTCAGGTAGAGGAGAGAGATCCAAGATGGCTGATCACTAGCAGCTCGGGATTGTAGCTCCCAGTGAAAGTGCAGAGAATGAGAGGATGCCACACTTTGAGATGAATTTTTGTTGCTCACGCACCAGGAGATTCCCAGTGGAGGAGCCCCATGGGTTGCCAGCGCGACTCTTATGGCCAGCGAGGCGGTTTTGCCACTGCCTTGGTGCAGCGGTTCTTGGTGCAGAGTCAGAAAAGCGCCATCAATCTTAACGCCGCTGTTTTGGCCGGTGCAGTGGGTTGCTCAGATTTTAGTGCCGGAAATCAACAAGTTGGACGTCCACTCAGAAACCCACCTATAAAGACGGTAATTATAAAGACCACAGGTGGATAAATCTATAACGAAAGGAAGAATCCAGCCTAAAAAGGCTGAGAATACCCAAAATCAGAACGCCTCTCCTTCTACAGGGGATCACAGTTCCTCATCAGCAATGGAACAAGGCCTGATGGAGAACGAGTGTGTTCCATTAACAGAAGCAGGCTTTAAAAGGTGGATGATAAGAAACTTCTGGGAATTAAAAGAACTTGTTCTAACCCAATGCAAAGAAACTAAGAACTTTGAAAAAAGGTTTGACGAAATGTTAACAAGAATACACAATTTAGAGAGGAATATAAGTGAATTAATGGAGCTGAAAAACACAACACGAGAACTTCGCAAAGTATGCACAAGTTTTAACAGCCGAATTGATCAAGCAGAAGAAAAGATATCAGAGGTTGAAGACCAACTTAATGAGATAAAATGAGAAGACCAGATTAGAGAAAAAAAGGATAAAAAGGAATAAGCAAAGTCTTCAAAAAATATGGGACTATGTGAAAAGACCTAATTTACGTTTGATAGGTGTACCTGAATGTGACGAAGAGAATCAATCCAAGCTGGAAAATACGCTTCAGGATATTATTCAGGAAAACTTTCCCAACCTAGCAAGGCAGGACAATATTCAACTCCAGGTAATACAGAGAACACCACAAAGATATTCCTCAAGAAGACCAACCTCAAGGCACATAATTGCCAGATTCACCAGGGTTGAAATGAAAGAGAAAATACTGAGGGCAGCCAGAGAGAAAGGTCAGGTTACCCATAAAGGGAAACCTATCAGACTCACAGCAGATCTCTCAGCAGAAACCCTACAAGCCAGAAGAGAGTGGGGCCAATATTCAACATCCTTAAAGAAAAGAACTTTCAACCCAGAATTTTACATCCAGCCAAACTAAGCTTCATAAGCAAAGGAAAAATAAAATCTTTTGTGAACAAGCAAGCATTCAGAGATTTCATCACCACCAGACCTGCTTTACAAGAGCTTCTGAAAGAACCAGTACAAATAGAAAGGAACAACCAGTATCAGCCTTTCTAAAAAATACCAAAAAATAAAGAAGATCAACATAATTAAGAACTTACATCAACTAATGGGCAAAAGGCCAGCTAACATTAAATGCCAGTATCAAACTCACATATATTATTAATTCTAAATTTAAATCGACTAAATCCCCCAATCCAAAGACATAGACAGGCAAAAAAAGCCAAGACCCATTGGTATGCTGCATCCAGACCCATCTCACATGCAAAGATACACAAAGATTCAAAACAAAGGGATGGAGAAAGATTTACCAACCAAATGGAGAGCAAAAATAAATAAATAAATAGAAAGCAGGAGTTGCAATTTTTGTTGATAAAATAGACTTTAAAGCAACAAAGATCAAAAGAAGCAAAGAAGGATATTACATAATGATAAAAGGATCAATGTAACAAGAAAAGCTAAAGATCCTAAATATATATGCACCCAATACAGGAATACCCAGATATATAAGACTTATAAAGAGACTTAGACTCCCACACAATAATAGTGGGAGACTTTAACATCAATATTGGACAGATCAATGAGACAGAAAGTTAACAACGATATCCAGGACTTGAACTCAGATCCGGAACAAGTAGACTTAATTAACATTTATAGAACTCTCCACTTTAAATACACAAAATATACACTCTTATTAATACCACATCACAACTATTTATAGGTTTAAATGAAATATTGGTTGGCTGCTTGTTATTTTCTTCCCGCTTTTTTTTTTCATTTCTCTATTATTAAACACAATTATAGGCATACCCATTTTTAGACTGCATTCTAGCCTGGGCAATAGAGCAACACCCCTGTTCTCTCTCTCTCTTCCTCTTCCTCTTTCATCCTCTCCTTCATTCTTTTTTGTTTATTCTTTCTCTTTCTTTCTTTCTCTCTTTCTTCTTCTTAAAAAAACAAAAAACAAAAAAAACAAAAAACAAAAAAAAACATTCTTCAAACTGACCAACCAAGACTATCCCTTAGATTTGTGATCTCAACATTGAAAAAAAAAAAGAAACTCAGGTAGAGTTGGTGTTGTAATCTTCAGTCCACAGTCTGCAGGCCAGGAAGGCTGGAAACTCAGGCAGAGTTTCTCTGTTTCAGTAGTGAGGCAGAATTGCTTCCACATTGGGAAACTTCAGTCTTTGCTCTTGAGGCCTTTCACTGATTGGATAAGGCCAACCCACATTATGAAGAGTCATTAGCTTTACTTAAAGTCAATTGATCATATAGTTTGCCCCATTAAAACATACCTTCACAGCAATGTCTTGACTGGTGTCTAGGCACCATAGCCTAAGCAAGTTGACACTTAAAATTAACCATCACAACATACATTAATGGGGTTGCCTGCTCTATGATTGGGCAGACCCACAGTGATGAAATGATACAGAGTTTGCGCTCGTGGGGCTTAATGTCCAATGACTGTTGTTTTGTTTTATCTTTACAGAAGCCTTTAAAAATGTGCCTTATTTCCCACCATTCAGCAAGCCAGGAAACAAAGGCTCAGGAGCATAAGGTATTTAACTAAGGGCACACAGTTGTCGGTTCCACAGACCTTACTATTTCCATTCTCTCTGCTACTTCTCAAGAATGCTTCCATTTCCTAGATTAGAACGGCCATTGGTCAGTGAGATGCAGCTTATGTGGGATTCTCTGGCAGAAAATGACTTATGACTCCTTGACTTCATGCTTAGATGGCTGTTAGTCAGTTTGGACCAATTAAATGGGAATGTATGGATATAAATTTTAATTGCAACACATTCTGAAGGATTTTATGTGTGCACATTTTATATTATCAGATCACACTTCCCAGGAGTGGAGTTAGCAGAATTAGTTTTCACTCTCCTACCAACTACCACAATTAAGTGAAGGCTCTTGCCAGAAAATAAATCTATTGTATGTGCTTGTAAACAATAGAATAATTGCATAATGTAACACAAAAGTCAGCCTAATGTTTGTATATAGTGGAGATACTGTTAATTTCATGTATTCCTGCTATTGCTTTGGGTTTTCATATGTTTCCTTCTTCTTGTGTGTTTATTAATTTGTTTTCTATGTCAGTGTTCTTATATATGTTTTCCAGTTCATACTTCTTCTTCTTCTTTTTTTTTTTTTTTTTTTTTTGAGACAGAGTCTTGCTCTGTTGCCCAGGCTAGAGTGCATTGGCACGATCTTGGCTCACTGTAACCTCCACCTCCTGGGTTTAAACGATTCTCCTGCCCCAGCCTCCTGAGTAGCTGAGATTACAGGTACATGCCACCACGTCCGGCTAATTTTTTTGTATTTTTAGTAGAGACAGGGTTTCACAATGTTGGCCAGGCTGGTCTCAAACTCTTGACCTAGGTGATCTGCCGGCCTTGGCCTCCCAAAGTGCTGGGATTACAGGTGTGAGCCAGTGTGCCTGGCCCCAGTTCATACTTCTAGAGAAAAGTTCACTTTTCTAGATTCACTCACTGTTACCTAAATAAGCATGTAAGGACTTAGGTTTACTGCAGGCCATCTCTGTAGTGAATATGCTGTGCCATTTGCTTTATTTTTATTTTTTACCTCTGAGAAGTTTCCAGAATGGTTTTGCTTATTTTGAAGTTTACTTTTGTATTGAGTTATAACTTACATACAATAAGCATACACATCTTGTGTGTAACCCAATGAAATTTACACACACATAATCCTGTGTAGCTACCATCCACATCAAGATATGTAATATTTCCAGCACCCCAGCAGCTCCCTGCTATCCCTCCAGCCCCCCTCCACCTGTAGGTAACCATTGTTCCATCTCCATAGCATTTTCTATTTTTTGCCTGTGCTTGAAGTTTGTGCAGAAGTAATTACTGATCAGGTGCACTTGTGTGTCTGACTTCTTTTGCTGTAAACTGTGTATTTGGCACATGGCATTTTGCAGTTCTTTTCTTCATTGGCTGTGAAGTGTTCTGTTGTATGAATAGCCTACACTTGATATTCATTTTACTGTTTAGGGACATTTGGGTTGTTTCCAGGTTTTTCAGCTGTTCTGCATAATATTGTTATGAACATTTTTGTCCATTTCTTTTGTTATAAACAGGAGTAAAATTGCTGAGTCATAGTGTGTACATATGTTGAGCTTTAGGAGAGACTGCCAAACAGTTTTTTATATTAGTTGTACCAGTTTATGCTGTGAGCAGTGTTTGTGGTTCTAGTTATTCTACATCCTCACTAAAGCCTTTTTTCCCCCTTTGATTTTGAAATATTGTAGACAAGTCCTCTGGAACACATTTAAGAGCTTGTATAAGTGACTCTACTGACAGCATAATCATTACATGCTGTCCCCTTGTGGTTACGTTCTTGGATTGTATGCTTCTCCTGGCAAGCCTTATCCTCGAGTCCCCATGGATAATTCTCTGATGAGCCTGGTCTTAGGGCACTACCCAGAAGGAAGGAAATTGCAATTATAAGCATTTTAACTCATCCTCAGGGTACAAACATTGCAAAGACAGAGCTCATTTTTTTCCTTTCTTTTCTTCTCTCTCTCTCTCTCTTTCTTTTCTTTCTTTCTTTCTTTCTTTCTTTTTTTTTTTTTTTGAGACAGGGTCTCTCTGGGTTGCCCCAGCTAGAGTGCAGTGATGTGATCATAGCTCACTACAGCGTGGACATCCTCTCACCTCAGCTTCCTGAGTAGTTGGGACCACAGGCTTGTGCCACCATGTCCAGCTAATTTTTACATTTTTGTAGAGATGGGATTTCACTGTGTTGCCCAGACTCGTCTTGAACTCCTGGCTTCAAGTGATCCTTCTATCTTGGCTGCTCAAAGTGCTGGGATTACAGGTGTGAGCCACCGTGCGTGGCCCAGAATCACTTTTTTAAGGCAGGATTTTGTATTAGGGAAATAAAGAGGTGCTCTGAATTGAAATCACTCCTCGCCATGTTCCTTTACAGCCCCCGAGGGGAAGGGACTTGGTTAGTTGCCATGATGTTTGCATGGTTATGTGATGTTAGCTGGAAAGCAGGTGTCATGCCAACATGCTGGTACCTTTGTCACCGTGAACTAGCACCGCTGACCCCTGCACTCTAAGCCTTTGAAAGTCAACTTGGCTTATAAATTTTCTTCCTTTTACAATTGTGATGTGGATTTCTTTTGGCTGCATGTTTTACTTGGAGATAAAAATGCTTTACCTGACTTTAATCCTGACCTAGTTTTACAGGGTCTTTTATATCTTGTTATCTCTAGAAGTCTCTAGGGATGCCTGTGGCTTGCAGCTAAGGCAGTGGTGGCACCAACCTCTTTGCTTTCCTGCTGTGCTTGTGCCTTTTGGTGAGCTTGTTGGATGGGACTGAGAATGTCTGGTGTAGCTTGGGGGAAGAGCATGGAGCGCCTTCCTCTGGAATCTGCAGCTACTCCCTCCTGGCTTCCCCTTCCACCTCAGTCCCAAGAATCTGTCCTGTCTCACCGTGTTGGAGGAGGGTGTGTGGGGTGTGACAAGTTAGACTTTTCCTCATCAGGCATCTCCAGTGTCCCCTGAGGCTTTGAAACCCAAAGGCCAAGAATTGACTGGGTCATCTTCTGCTTTCTTCTGAGATGTTAATCCTGAAGAGATGGTGCCGCGTGCTCAGTTGCCTGAAGTTACTCAGTTGTGCTGGAGGGAAGCGTGCAGTGGGCAAGGGAAGCCTGTCTGTTAATATGCAAAATGGTGTATGGCTTCTGGTACTTGGGAATTCTGGTTTGTTCCGCTGTGTTCTAACAATATGATGTAACTTTGAATATGGATGCACTTTTTACCCTTTAAAGAGAACTGCTGGGGTAGTGGAGGAAATAGGGGCAGAGTTTGATTTGAAAGAGTATTAGGGGAGTCAACTCTTGTGGCTTTAGACTGAAATAACAGTGGTGCCCAGAAGGAGGGGGTGATTTCACACCACCTGATGGATTTCCCTGCTCTCTATCACGACTGTTATCCTGGCACAAAGCCCAGGTTTCTGGCCATTTTGGGGCAGTGCAGGTGGGTCCCGTGTGTTCTCAGAGCACAGCCTAGAGTGTCAGAGTGTTTCTGGGTTGGCTGCAGTGGCCGTCTTGGTGCCATGGTTTCTTATAAGGGGACAGTGACTGGCTCCTGTGGCTGATGGGGCCAGTATTTGGGTCAGCTGACCTCTAGGAGAAGGAAGACACTGAACCTAATAGGCCAGGGGCTTTGGTCACCTCACTCCTTTAAAAGAAGAGCAGCTTACAGAGATTCCTAACCACTGACCCACACTTTACCATTTATCCAGAGGTCCTGCCTGCCCCAGAATGAGGACGCTTTCCTAATCTAATCCCCTGTGCATGCATGCCCCTGAGAATATAACAAAATGTCGTTTATTGTTAAACATCAATGACTTCATTAAAAATGTCTTGGAGGGACGCAGTGGCCCACACATGTAATCTCAGCACTTTGGGAGGCCGAGGTGGACAGAACTCGAGATCAAGAGATTGAGACTGTTCTGGCCAGCATAGTGAAACCTGTCTCTACTAAAAATACAAAAATTAGCTGGGTGCAATGGTCCGCTCCTGTAGTCCCAGCCAATCGGGAGGCTGAGACAGGAGAATCGCTTGAACCAGGGAGGCAGAGAATGCAGTGAGCCAAGATTGTGCCCCTGAACTTAAGCCTGGTGACAGAGTGAGACTGTGTCTCAAAAAAGAAAGTCTTTTTGATTTCCTAAAGGATTTGCTAAAAAAGAATATATCTGGTTTTCTGATTATTGTTGTGTTAATCAGAATGATAAGAATGTTTTCTTGCCCTCTTTAAAACCAGTAGTGGATATATATTGCAAAGAAGGTTCGATTTTTTAGGGGTTATAGTCTGCAGGAAGCAAAAACATTTTATATTAAAAATAATTTTGCCTAATTTTTTCTTTTTGTTAACATATGTGGTACCCAACTATGAGATTCCCCCAAATGCTCTTTATAGGGTCTTTAGTTTCAGAAATGCAAAGGAACTTCTTATTGGAGAAACAGATTCACACAGGCACAAAAAGGCCAAATGGTTTACTTTAACTCTGTCAGTCACCTTTCTTATTAAAGACTAAATAAGCCAGTGAGTGAAGTGCTTCGGGCCTACTAAGACTTTCAGTTTAAGACATTGAAAGGCATATGAGATAGTTTTGTTTACTATGAAATGAGAATCCATGAAAGAGAACATAGTTTAATGCTGTGCTTTTCAAATGAACTCTCTGCCCTTATTTCAGTAGCATAGGTATGTGATAATAGGTGGACCGTGCAATCAGATCTCTACACTTGTAATTCCTTCATTCTGCTTTGCATTTCTAGACTTTTCAGGAATTAACCAACGTAATCTTACATAGCCCTGTAACCACCTTTCTTCTCTTCTTTGTTGAGCAGGTCTATTTTTGTATTTCCATTTCATCTTTCTCTCAAACTTTACAATGTCTCACTTTTTGCATTGAGCTTTCATAGTTCATAAGCTCAGTTTTCTCTTTTGGGCTGGAAATTTGGGTTGCGTCTGCCCAACGGCTCTTCCTTATATTGAAACATTATTTTTTGTTCTGTTGGATGCTAACTTTTAAAAGCCAGTGTCTTTGTAGCCATTGCAGAACTTTTTTAGTGTGGGAACAACAGATAGCTGAAAACTTAGCATTTTTAACTGGAGAAATAAAGAGCTAAATACTCAAGACTGTTTGTATATATTTTGTTTGTAAAATGGAATTTTCATATATTAATTTGTGTAGCATATGTCTCTGGGGCTGAATTGCTTTTTACAATACTAATTGTTTCTGTATTTTAGCCAAAGGAAAGTTTGCATAATATTTAGGAAGCATCAACAAAACAGTTTCCAAATGTTTACTGTACTGCTTAAAATGGAGCATTTTGTTTATGCTTCAAAATTGTCTTTCATTAGTTATTAGTTCAGGATCAATATTTTGATATTGCAGTTTTTAAATTTTAGTTTTACTAAAATTAAATTTCAGTTTTACTTCTGGAGATGGTGGACTGGCTTATTGCAAACCAACTCACCTGCTGAAGAAAACTAGTAAAGGTCAAAAAATAAAACAAAACTAAAAGAGAACATAAGTGTATTAACCTGTTTTCATGCTGCTAACAAAGACATACCCAAGACTGGGTAATATATAAAGGAAAGAGGTTTAATGGACTCACAGTTTCACATGGCTGGGGAGGCCTCATAATCATGGTAGAAGGTGAAGGAGGAGCAAAGTCATGTCTTACATGGTGGTAGTCAAGAGAGAGCATGTGCAAGGGAACTCTCCTTTATAAAACCATCAGATCTCATGAGACTTACTCACTATCATGAGAACGTAAGAAAGACCTGCTGCCATGATTTGATTACCTCCCACTGGGACCCTCCCATAACACATGGGAATTATGGGAGCTGTAATTTAAGATGAGATTTGGATGAGGACACAGCCAAACCATATCAACAAGCCAAAATAACACAAAAACCTATGCTTGTGCACTCATGCTCACAACAGTGCTATTAATCACAATGAAAAGGTGGTAACAATCCAAATGTCCATCAACAGAAAAATGGGTAAGTGAACTGTTATATGTACATATGATGGAATATTATTAGCCATAAAAAGGAATGAAGTGCTGATAGTGCTACAGTGTGGCTTAACCTGAAGAAGATGCTAAGTGAAAGAAGCCAGAAATAAAAGGTCACATGTTGTATGATTCCATTTATATGAAATATACAAAATAGGTAAATCCATACAGACAGCAAATTGGTGGTTATCAGGGATTGGGGGAGGAGGGGCATGGGAAGTAACTACTTAGAACTACTTAGTGGGTTGGAGGTTACCTTTTATTGGAGTTTTCAAACCCAGACTTTAAAATAACTTGGACTATTATATTCAGGCAATTAAGATGGAGAATTGGACTAGAAATAGAACCATATGAGAGTAGAACCAGAAACTATAAGAAAGTATAAAAAATTTGAATCTAAAAAATTAACAGAAATTGAGAGCTCAATAGTGGGTTTAAGTACAGATTAGATATAGCTGAGGAAGGAAATAGTGAACTAGAAAATAGATTAATGTCCATATAAAGCATGGACGTAAAAAGGAATTAGAAAACTCTGCCAATCAGAAGGCATGAGAAACACATAGGACATGGTAAGAAGATCTAGGGAAAGTGTATCTGGAGTTCCAGAAAATGATGGGGGGTGGGGTGGGGATGAAGGCTGGGTGGAGAGAGAGAAGTAATGTTTGAACAATGCCTGAAAACATGTACCATAAAAACATCAACCCAAAGAAAGCTAGCCTAACTATACTGTTATCTAAGTTAGACTTTGAGGCAAGGATCATTACTAGAGATAAAGACGGAATGATGGCTATACTAAATATATAGGTAACTAATAGATAACTACAAAGCAAAAAATAAGAGAACTAAAAGAAGAAATCAATAAATTCATAATCATAGTTGTAGGCCTTAACACCTCCTTTTCAGTCATTGTTAGAACAACTATACCAATAATTCTCCAACTTTTTGGTCTTGGGTCCCCTATACACTCTTAAACATTTTTGAGGGCTACAAAGATCTTTTGTATATGTGAATTGTATTTATATTTACTATATTCATAAATGTGGATATATTCTGCATATATTGACTGTATATTTACTGTATTTACATATGTTCTGCATGTATTTACTGTATATATTTATATGCGTCTTCATATGTGCTGTAATGTATATGGATAATACACTACAGAAATTCAGTTAGGAATTTAAAAACATTTATGAATATAATACATATTTAAAACAATAACAAATTATGATATACTCATGTTAATATCTATTTTCTAAACAAAAACTTAATGAAAAATATCTTTTTATATTTTTGCAATGTTGCAAAGTGTCAGAATTTTAATATTTTATATTTTTAAATATTTTTGAAAATTTTAATGCTTGGCTTAAGATACAGCAGTAGAAGACAACATATCTGTTTTGATATGTTATTTTGGTTGAAGTATATGAAGAAAATCAGCTTCACAAAGGTATATAGCTAGAAAAGGAGGAATGTTTTAATAGCTTCTTCAATAATTGTGAATATTCTTTGGTACATCAAACTTAGCAAGTGGTAGTTTCTTAAGCTTACTTGCAAAGTAGAATCTGGAATCATATTGATGAGATTTTAATGCTATAGTACATAAAATTTATTGGGCTATCTTGTCCATTATATTTTACTAATGCATGGTTTTCTAACACTATGCATTGGTCATTTGGAAAATATTAATTCACTGAGTTATGAAATATTGACACATTTCATTGTATGATACAAAAAACTCATGAACATCAGTCTTATCAGAAAATATTGGATTACATTGAAGGGAAGAGTTCTGTTTATCAGGAAAACATCCCTGAATATGAAATGGCAAGATATTGAGAGAAGATATTTGTAATATATGCAAGTAATAAAGATCTTACATCCATAATATTTAAATAAGTCATTTAAAGCAATAACAACTCAGTAGAAATATCAGCAAAAGACTTGACATGCCCTTCACAAAAGAGGGTATCCAAATGGCCAATAAATAAATACAAAGATGTTCAACCTCATTAGTTGTCAGGGAAATACAACAAAACCACAGTGAGATACCAACATCCTGCCGCTCCTCAAGAATTACTAGAGTTAAAAAGATGAAAATAGCAATATTGACATATTGGAGAATATTATAACTCTCATACTCTGTTGATGGAATGTATATTTGTACACCAGTTTGTAAAACAGCTAAAAGCTGATTACTTGCATGCCTTGTAGATGTGTAATTACATTTTTAGGAATGTAACTAACAAACAGGGCACATATTTGCATCAAAAGACATGTATAAGAATGCTCATGGCACCATTATTCCTAACAGCTCCAAACTGGAAACAACCCAAATGTCCTTCAGTAATAGAATAGATCAGCAGTCTGTGGTGTATTCTTACAGTGGAATCCTATACAGCAATCAGTAGAGCTGTTGTTACACACGGTGACATGGATACATATCACAGAGCTGAATGAATGAAGCCAGACACAAAAGAGCATGTAGTATATGATTTCACTTTTTATCAAGGTCAGAAACAGGCAAAACAACTCTGGTGTGTTGAAGGTGAGGATAGTGGTTATCTGTAGGGAGGACGGCGGGGAGGAGGGAGCGTGGGAGAGCATACCAGGAGGCTTCCAGGGTGCTGGTTAATGTGCTGTTTCCTGATTCAAGTGGTAGTTTCATTGAGATGTGTACTTTGTGTTGATTAATTTTATCATTTAATCACTTTGTATTTTAATAAAAATTTATGTAACGATATATTAATACTAAGAAAAAATATGAATTAGAAAGTTATCATATCCTGATCACAAAAAGCTTGAAAACATAGTTAAAAGAACATAATCCTTCAAGCTGACATTTCTCTGACATTGTTCTTGTATCCCTTCCCACACATTTCCTAAGAATGTGATCTGGGGCAAGTTGCTTAGTTCCTTAAGTTCCTCACCAGAAAGCTAGGGATTGTAATAGTGCTTACTTCATATTGCTATTTTTAGAGCTAGTTAGGTAATAGATGTAATGTGCCCAGCATAGTGTTTGGTTCATAATTAACACCTTAAATTATTCATTGGATAAACATTTACAGAGTTTCTGCTCATGTATCTGGCATTGGGTGAGTGATGGCGACACCAGGAAAAATAAGAAAAAGTTAGTGAACTCCATCGGATTACTGTGCTGTCTAACCTGATAGTCCTTAGCTTGATGGTAATTAAACGAAAATTAAACAAATGAAATTTAAAATTAAATTCTTAGTCACACTAACTACATTTCAAGTGCTCCATAACCACACATGCCTAGGAGGGACATGTTAGCACGTTTACAGAATGTTTCCATCATTGTAGCAAGTGCTTCTGGACAGTGTTGGGCAGGGCAAGTGATGGAGTGACAGAGGTGGGCATTGCAGGGTCCTGGTACAGGTGAGACTTGAGTTGCTCTGAAAGATGAATTTTCAGGTGAAAGAATGAGGAGTTGGCCATTCCACTAGAGTGAAAACAGAATGAGCCAGAGCTTTGAGCTTTGAGTCACCTGGAGATTGTAAGCAGTTCAATATGGCAAGAGCATTGGATGCATAGGGAGGAAGCTGGAGGCATGGCTGGAAGGTACAGCGGTCCTGGGCTCTGGAGGACTGGGAATGCCATGTTGAGGAGCTATTCTAGAGGATGCTCAGGAGTATTTTTATCTATTACTTGCTTGCCTTTTAAGACTTAATGCTTCTTTTTTTAAAAAATCAATTTACTTAACAAAAATAATCATATTTGCTAAAAATATTTTTCTAGTCTTTGGTTTGCTTTTTGTCAGTGTATTTGTCTTCGATTTTTATGTAGGCAAGTCTGTGCTGCTTTTGTTTTAGAATTTCAAAGCATAGAAGATGTTACTTCTAGAGACTGACACATTTTCTTTTTTTAAAGTATATAACATACGTATTTTGGGAGTACATGTGATACTTTGATACAATTTGATACATTCCTGTAATCAAATCAGGGTAATTGGGATATCCATCACCTTAAATATTTATCTTTTCTTTATGCTAGGAACATTTGGATTATTGTCTTCTAGCTATTCTGAAAGTATGACAGATTAATGTAAACTATAGTCACCCAACTGATCTATAGAACATCAGGTCTTATTTCTTCTAAGTGTATAGAGAAACTTTCAATTCTGTTTTATTTTTTCTATGCTTTTATTTTTATATATTTAAATATAAAATGATGTCAAGCTAACTTCTGTGTGCTTCAAATGGGTTGTCTAAATTTCAGATATAGATGTAACAGATTGCTACTAGTAAGTCCCAACCATTTGTTAAATGTTTCCCATTCCTTGTGATGAATCCTTTGTCATATGTTATGTTCTTATATATAATGACATTTACTTCTGAGTTATTAGCTCTAATCTATTGCTCTTATTGTAACATTGCTTATTTATACCACAACACGTATTAAGTATCTGTGTTTTGTAAATTAAAATTTGTGATTACTTAGTTTCTTTTTTTTATGTTCTCTTTTTATGCATCACAAATTTGAAAATTGGAACTCATCTTGGGCTGTGGGAGTGGTCTGAACAGGCTAAGTCAGACAGCTTGTCATCAAAGTTGAGACTAGCACTGTATTTACTACAAACACCATTCATGATAGGTACATCCGTTCTCTCTTTCACTGTTTTTTTTTTCCCGCCTTTAAATTTGTATTAACTTAAGGGGCACAAGTGCAGTTTTGTTACACAGACATATTGCATACTGGTGAAGTCTGGGCTTTTAGTGCAACTGTCACCTGAATAATGTACATTGAATCCATTAAGTAACTTCTTTTTTTTTTTTCTCATTTATTTATTTTATTGCATTTTAGGTTTTGGGGTACATGTGAAGAACATGCAAAATTGTTGCATAGGAACACACGTGGCAGTGTGATTTGCTGCCTTCCTCCCCATCACCTACATCTGGCATTTCTCCCCTTGCTATCTCTCCCCAGCTTCCCACCCCCCACCGTCCCTCCCCTATTTCCCCCCAACTGACCCCAGTGTATAGTGCTCCCCTCCCTGTGTCCATGTGTTCTCATTAAGTAACTTCTTATTCCTCACCCTCTCCCACCCTTAAAACCCTTCTGAAGTTGTTGGCTTCTCTTCCCGGAGTCGGGAACAGCTGAGTTGAGAGGGCAAAAAAGAAAAAAAAAAAAAAAAACACGGAAAAAGAAAACCCTTCTGAGTCTCCAGTGTCTGTCATTTCACACTCGGTGTCCATGCATACACATTATTTAGCTCTGACTTATTAGAGAGAAATACAGTATTTAACTTTCTGTTTGAGTTATCTCACTTAAGAAAATGGCCTCCAGTTCCATCTGAGTTGTAAAATACGTGATTTGTTGTTTTTTATGGCTGAGGAGTATTCCATTGTGTATATATACCACATTTTCTTTATCCAATCATCTGCTGATGGAAACTTAGGTTGATTCCATATCTTTGCTATTGTGAATAGTGCTGTAATAAACATACGAGGGAAGGTATCTTTTGGATATAATGATGTTTTTTTCCCTTTGGGTTTCTACCCAGTAGTGTGTGGGGTATTTGGGTAGATACCAGTAGTGGAACTACTGGATCAAATGGCATTTCTGTTTTTAGTTCTTTGAGAAATCTCCCATACTGTTTTCCATAGAGGTTGTGCTGATTGACATTCCCACTGGCAGTGTATAAGTGTTCCCCTTTCTCCACATCCATGCCAACATCTGTTATTTTTTGACATTTTAATAACATCTGACTGGTGTAAGATAATATCTCAGTGTCATTCTAATTTGCATTTCTGATGATTAGTGATGTCAAACATTTTTCATGCGCTTGTGGGCCATTTGTATGTCTTCTTTTGAAAAACGTCTGTTCATATCCTTTGCCCACTTTCGAAAGGAGTTATTTATGTTTTGTTGTTGTTGTTGAGTTGAGTTCCTTATTGATTCTGGATTTGAATGCATAGTTTGTAAATATTTTCTCTTATTCCATAGGTTGTCTCTTTCTTTTTGCTGTAAGAAGCTTTATTGTTTGTCCCATTTTTCTATTTTGTTTTTGTTGTATTTGCATTTGAGGTTTTAATTATGATTTCTTTGTCTAAGGCAATGTCCAGAAGAGTTTTCTGATAGGTACTCGTTTAAAAATGTATGTACTCGTCTTTTAGTACTCTGAAAGACAGCTTTACCTCATGGATGACAATGTATTCAATAGTGCATTTAGCTCACAGCTATAGATGTGTAAAAGGGAGCTTGTGTTGCATTGTTGTAATCTTTCAAACTTCACGGTTATATAGTTTAATGTAACAATGGTAATCTAAGTATTAGCTATAGGAAAAAGTTCTGTTACTGACATTTTGTTAGTTGGAAATATTAACAATTGTTAATTGTGCATGCATGTGGCTGCATGCAAGCATGCATGCCACACATGTGAGCACCTGCTAAGGAGTGGGATTGGGGGGTGCAAGGGAATAGGGCTTTGGCAAGCCGAGGTAATTCACAAATGTAATTTTTCGGTAGTTATAAGGAAGAAGTCATGGCATGGGTATTTGAGGGTGATGGCTTGATCAGCATCATAAATGCTCATCAGATGTGGCCAATAACAGTAACTATTATGTAACATAATCCTAGGGGTTCCTATGATCTACCTTTAGGCAGATCATCATTGATAGAACCAAAAGTTGTTTTTCAGAGGTTGCTTTAAAGAATAATTAGTAATTTTCACAAACAATTTGAAATTCAGATATTATCACTTAACTTAGATGGACTGGCATTCACAAAAATTAGGCAACACGTGTTTTTTTCTTCTTTGTCTTTTTTGGAGATGGGGTCTCACTATGCTGCCCAGGCTGGTCTTCAATTCTTGGCCTCCAGTGATCTCCTGCCTTGGCCTCCTAAATTGCTTGGATTCCAGATGGAGCCACCACACTTGGTTAATCACCAGTTTTTAACTCTTGCCATTCATTTGATGTGAACTATTCCCATGTAGAAATCACTCTGCTTTGTAGAGAGTTTCAGCATTCCCAAAGCACCTTTCACATCTTGTATATGATGTTTACAACATACCTGTGAGGCAGGTATTCACATGAGCTACAGTTTACAAACATTACAGCCTAGTTGTAGAGAATAAGAAGTGCCCCCAGGAAAGAATAAGTTCCCTTTTCAATCAGATTTGTCAGAGTTCTCCCAGATGTATTCCTCAGGGCTTTCTATAAGATTAAAGCAAACAGAATCACTGTAATTATAATGGCATTCCATCTGCCCATGATTATTCATGTTTATAAAGACTGGTAATATGACTAAGTTTGAAATATGCCCCATTGAGGAATGTTTTTATTTAATTAATTATCAGTTATTATACATGCATTTTAAATATGCAACATAATGAAGAATGCTTGAGCCATTCATTTTATTCATATAGAGAATTTTTTTCCCTTTAAGTTCTATCCAGGAAACCAGCTCCTGAGTTTAGCCATTATATAGTTTTCCTATTGCTGTCTGCCTGTGGGTTAGGTGATTCATTATAGAAAGCAACTGAAAAGGGTCCCATGCCCATTTGACTCAGCCCTACCAAAAAGTACACATGATTTCATAGATTAGGTGGCTCAAGTTCCCTCCCGCCTTTAGAAAATTTCAGACTACTCTAACTTCTATAACATTTAGTCCCTCTTACTGAATTTCTAGTTTTCAGTGGGGCTTCATGACTGTTTCTCTTGGAGCCTAAATATTCACTGACATGACTTTGCTGAGAAATTAGGGCATTTGCTTATGGACTTTGTGAACTGGGTCTCAAGATGAATTAAGATATTAAATAGCCCATGAAAATGGACATGTATTGTTTTTCGCATTTCTGGTGAACATTGGCTTTAAGGTAATGCTTAATGCTAACTTAAAATATACATGCCAAACAAAATAAGCCCAAGTCCGGATGGATTCACAGCCGAAGTCTACCATACAGTATAAAGAGGAACTGGTACCACTCCTTCTGAAACTATTCCAAACAATACAAAAAAAAGGAATCCTTACCAAATCATTTTATGAGACCAACATCATCCTGATAACAAAACCTGGCAGAGACTCAACAAGAAAAGAAAACTTCAGGCCAATATCCATGGTGAACATAGATGCAAAAATCTTCAATAAAATACTGGCAAACTGATAACAGCACATCAAAAAGCTTATCCACCATGATCAAGTAGGCTTCATCCCAGGGGTGCAAGGCTGGTTCAACATATGCAAATCTATAAACGTAATTCACCACATAAACAGAGCCAAAGACAAAAACCACATGATTATCTCAATTGATGCAGAGAAGGCCTTTGACAAAATTCAACAGGCCTTTATGCTAAAAGCTCTCAATAAACTAGGTATCAATGGAATGTATCTCAAAATAATAAAAGCTATTTACGACAAACCCACAGCAAATATCATATTGAATGGGCAAAAACTGGAAGCATTCCCTTTGAAATCGGACACAAGACAAGAATGCCCTCTCTCACCACTCCTATTCAATATAGTATTGGAAGTTCTAGCCCGAGCAATCAGGCAAGAAAAATAAAGGGTATTCAATTAGGAAAGGAAGAAGTCCAATTGTCTCTATTTGCAGATGACATGATTGTATATTTAGAAGACCCCATTGTCTCAGCCCAAAATCTCCTGAACCTGATAAGCAACTTCAGCAAAGTCTCAGGATACAAAATCAATGTGCAGAAATCACAAGTATTCCTATATACCAATAACAGACTAACAGAGAGCCAAATCAAGGATGAACTGCCATTCACAATTGCTACAAAGAGAATAAAATACCTAGGAATACAACTAACAAAGGATATAAAGGACCTCTTCAAGGAGAACTACAAACCACTGCTCAGTGAAATAAGAGAGGACACAAACAGATGGAAAAACATTCCATGCTCATGGTTAGGAAGAATCAATATTGTGAAAATGGCCATACTGCCCAAAGTAATTTATAGATTCAACGCTATCCCCATCAAGCTACCAATGAGCTTCTTCACAGACCTGGAAAAAACCACCTTAAACTTCATATGGAACCAAAAGTGAGCATGCATAGCCAAGACAATTCTAAGCAAAAAGAACAAAGCTGGACGCATCAAGCTACCTGACTTCAAACTATGCTACAAAGCTACAGTAATGAAAACAGCATGATACTGGTACCAAAACAGAGATATAAACCAATGGAACAGAACAGAGGCCTTGGAGGCAATGGCACACATCTACAACTATATGATCTTTGACAAACCTCACAAAAACAAGCAATGGGGAAAGGATTCTCTGTTTAATAAATGGTATTGGGAAAACTGGCTTCCTGACACTTACTAAAATTAACTCCAGATGGATTAAAGACTTAAACATAAGGCCTAATACCATAAAAACCCTAGAAGAAAACCTAGGCAAAACCATTTAGGACATATGCATAGGCAAGGACTTCATGACTAAAACACCAAAAGCATTGGCAACAAAAGCCAAAATAGAAACATGGGATCTAATCAAACTCCAGAGCTTCAGTACAGCAAAAGAAACAATCATTAGAGTGAACCAGCAACCAACAGAATGGGAAAAAATTTTTTCAATCCACCCATCTGACAAAGGGCTTATATCCAGAATCTGCAAAGAACTAAAACAGAATTACAAGAAAAAAACAAACAAACCCATTCAAAAGTGGGTGAAGGACATGAATAGACACTTTACAAAAGAAGACATTTATGAGGCCAACAAACATGAAAAAATGCTCATCATCACTGGTCATTGGAGAAATGCAAACCAAAACCACATTGAGATACCATCTCATACAGTTAGAATGGCGATCATTAAAAAATCTGGAAACAACAGATCCTGGAGAGGATGTGGAGAAATAGGAACACTTTTACTTTGTTGGTGGGAGCGTAAATTAGTTCAACCATTGTGGAAGACAGTGTGGCGATTCCTCAAGGACCTAGAAATAGAAATTCCATTTGACCCAGCAATCCCATTACTGGGTATATATGCAAAGGATTATAAATCATTCTATTATAAAGACACGTGCACATGTATGTTCATTGTGGACCTGTTTACAATAGCAAAGACCTAGACCAAACCCAAATGCCCATCGATGATAGACTGGACAGGGAAAATGTGGCACATATACACCATGGAATACTATGCAGCCATAAAAAATGATGAGTTTGTGTCCTTTGTAGGGACATGGGTGAATCCGGAAACCATTATTCTCAGCAGACAGACAAGAACAGAGGGACAAACACCACATGTTCTCACTTATAGGCAGGTGTTGAACAGTGAGAACACATGGACACAGGGAAGGGAGCATCTCACACTGGGGTTTGTTTGGGGGGAATAGGGGACGGACAGCAAGGGTAGGGAGGTTGGGGAGGGATAACATGGGGAGAAATGCAGGGGGATGGAGGCAGCAAACCACCTTGCCATGTATGTACCTGTGCAGCAATCCTGCATGTTTTGCACATGTACCCCAGAACCTAAAGTGCAATTAAAAAAACATATATATATATATGTATATATATATGTACACACACATACATGCAACAACTGTGAAAGAAAATGCATGGCAAGGAGGGAGAGAATAATAAAACACAGTAAGTCTCTTTTAGAAATACATTCTTTTTTTTTTGTATCCGCATCTTTTGCTCTACATAAGACAGTTGAGGCAATGGTAAACAAAATAGATCTGGTGAATATGCACTAAGTACCTTGTAGTAAAATTGCTGTATGTGTGACTATACGAAGGCAGTTGTACTTGGGGGAAATTCTTGATATTCAATCTGATAATTTTACCCTTAGCTTTACATGTTTTATGTGTGGTGTGTAATAGTTCCCTGATGCTAGGATAGCCTTAGACTTTTTATTTTTTTCTAAGTAGGACCTAGAAAATACTTCTGCTCTACTAAGTAACGTCTTCTCAGTTGGCACAAGCTGGAATAAATAATTCAACTGCTGGGATCTTGATGTCTTAACTTTTTGGTTTCTATGTATTATTGAATTCATTTTATCACTGCAATCTGAGATAATAAAAAGTCTTCATAAAGTCCATGCTCATTTGGACTGATGAAAGTAGCTGGATTTCCCAACCACTGTCAGCATCTCTCTATTCATCATGCCCCCCATGGTTGGGTTGAGTGGCCGATTAGTAAGCATTTCATTAACGCAGAAACTTTTAGCACATTCTTGTGGAACAAGATTGTCTCTAGAAAGAAACTGTATCAAAGAATTGCCCATCTGCATTTTTAGTTAAATATTGTAGCCTACCAAGTTCAGTATCCCTTCCTGAGTAAAAAGAAATACATGAATGTATGGGGGCCTGTGAATTCACATTTCCAATAAGTTTCCAGATGCTGCTGATCTCACTTATCTGGGGACTGAACCGTGAGAACCACTGGTCTGGGCCACCTCATACTCTCAGTGTCATCCTCTGGAAATAAGCACCAAGAATTCCTACCTTAAAGGAAGTTTTTCTATGAGGTGGGAGATTACTGTATATACTGTATGAGGCACTAAGGACTCAATCGTGGGTAGCTGCTGCTGCTATTTCTATAATTATTTTTACATTATTTTAAACTAAATTTAAATTATTTCAAAAAATATATGAGTAACTCCGATGTCCCACTGCTAGGGGACTAAATGTACTAAAGTATATGAGGAAGTTATTCTTGCCCTCAAGGAGCTTAGAGTCTAGTAAGGGATACAAAAAAATCTATACAAATAAAGCATAGAATATGATAATCACATCTGTCTTGGCACTTTGAAAGGCTGAGGCAGGAGGATTGCTTAAGGCCAAGAGTTCAAGAACAGCCTTGGCAACATAGTGAGACTGTCTCCGCAAAAGGAAAAAAAAAAAAAAAAAACCTGTTGCCTAATTTTTGTAAATGCCACTCCATCTGAGTAATAATACCTGAATTTCACATTGTTTGAGAAAATTACTGATTATTCTGTAAAGCATCCTCTGAAAAACTGAAATAATTTTTGGTTCTATCAATGATGATCTGCCTAAAGGAAAATCATAGGAACCCCAAGGAGGATGTTACACAGTAGTTGCTGCTATTGGCCATACCGATGAACACGTATGATGCTGATCAAGCCATCTCCCTCAAACACCCATGCCATTCCTTCTTCTTTGCGGTCGACTGAAATTGAAATACAAGGATTAATTTACCTGGGGGATTGGGAATGCTTCGTGGAAGAACTGCAGCTGTACATTAAGTTAATGAGTAGGATTTGGACTTAGGGGCTGAAGGAACAGGTGTTCTTCATGGAGAAAAGGAGGAGGGGTCTGTGGGAATGCTCAGACTGTGATCTGGGCAGAGAAAGAGAGGCTGCATTCTACGGGAGCACAGGAAAACAGTAGGTACAGACCAGTAAGATTAGAAAGATGGACTGGACCCAGATCACAGAATCCTTTGGATTCTTTCATTTGCTACCCCTGACCCCAGACACTTAATAATTAAGGTTCTGGAAAACTTGTAAGTATTATTTTATGTTCTTGACAGACTCTCACTTGGCTTTTTAGGTATTATTAGTATGGGGGATTGGTATGCCCTCTGTAGGACTGTTTTCACGATATTGTAGAACGTGTTTTAAACGTTACTTCCTTGCTGAGACACAAGGTTGCCTAGCCCTCTGACTTACATGGATCCCGTGTAGTGATATTCAAGACTCTGGCTTGCCAACAACGGAGATCAGTAGGAACTGGGAAAACAAATATTCTGGGTTAAAGCAGCGGTTGGCAAACTACAACCAGTGGGCTAGTTCGGCTCCTCACTTGTTTTTATGTGGACCATTAACTGAGAATGGTTTTACATTTTTAAATAGTGGAAAAGAATCAAAAGAATAATATTTCATAACATATGAAAAGAATATACAATTCAAATTTCAGTGTTCGTAGTAAAGTTTTATGGGAACACAGCCAAGCTCCTTTGTTTACATATATCTATGGCTGCCTTCGTAATACAGTGGCAAGTTACAGCACAGACCCAGGGCTCCAAAAGCCTAAATTTGCTCTCTGGTCCTTCACAGAAAAAGTTTGTTAACCCCTTGTCTGAAGCACTGGATCTCCAAAGCTTCAGAGTACATCAGAATCACCTGTAGGTCTTGTTAAATTGCAGACTACATTAGAATCACCTGGGGGTCTTGTTAAAGTGCAGCTTGCTGGGCTCCGCCCCGAGTTTGAAATTCAGTAGTGCAGCATTCAAGAATCTGCATTTCTAGCGGATTCCCAGGTGCTGCTGGCTGCTGGTCCTAGGACCGCCCTTTGAGACCTACTGGTTGAACGCAGTGCTGCTCAAACTTTAAGATGCTTGGGACTCAAGTGGAGAGCTTCAGATTAAAATGCAGATTCTGATTCATCAGGTCTGGGCTGTAGTCTGAGAAGTCTGCATGTTTAACAGGCTATGGGCTGAAGCCATGGATCGAATGTCCACCTGGGATGCACTTGAGTAAGTATGGCTAGCTTGACTTTTGGTGAGATGTTGATACAGCAAAAAGAATGGACTTCTTTTGAGATAGAAAAAAAACTATGTGACTAGATTGTGAGCAACTATTTGGGGAAACAAAGTTAAATGAAGGCTCTAGGATGGTAAGAAATATACCTGGGGTCTTTGCAGTTAATGCTCAGCTTATGAAGATACTGAATTGCCTTTGATGCTGCCTATATACATCTCTAAATAAATAATAATTAAGGAATATTTTTACTTAACTATGCTCTTGTGATTGAGGTCATTCTCCTTACTGTGGCTTACATAAGATTTTATATTTATCTTACCGCCTCGATTTGAGCCTTGAATTTGCTAATTACAGTTTTACTGGGCTTTTATGTTTTGGCTGTTAAGAACTGCAGATGAAAAGAGTGCTTCCTGAAAGCAGGGGATGCTTTCAAAGGTCTGGTGTTTTAGTTGCTGCTTTGTGTTGGCTGTGCAACCTGGAACTGAATTAAAGATTAGGGGCTGGACCATTACTTTGGAATGCATGAGCGAGTGTTTATTTTAGAAAAGAATAATGCTTAAGAAAACATTTAAATTGAATTTTATACTTTTGATAGATGTTAACTTTTTTTGTATTAATACCTCAATATGTTTGTGAATGACTTATTCAGTTAGACAGGGGGCTCTTCAAAGCATCTACCAAAGCCAAGTGAAATATTTTGTTTTTACCAAAAAAATGCTTATTGCTATTAATAGAAGCAAATTATAAGTGAGCTCCTCTGGACCCAAAGAAGCCTCCTCATTATAGGTGTTGACTTTAGCACACTCGGTATGTAGAGAATCTAACTCTGTAGCACTTGCATTTCCAACACCTCTCAGGGCTTACCCAGTGCTAGTTAATTCACATTTCAGATGTTACACTTAAGGAAATAATGAGTCATATTTTGGTCTAATTTTAATTTTCATGCCTTTCCTCAAAGAAGGGAAGATAAATAGTTGTGTATATGCTACTCTTTCTTAATAAAGATTTGAGGATGCTTTTAGAAATACAGCCCATTAAAACTTGTTTTTTTTTGAGACAGATTTGCTCTTGTTGCCCAGGCTGGAGTGCAATGACACAATCTCGGTTCACTGCAGCCTCTACCTCCTGGGTTCAAGTTATTCTCCTGCGTTCAAGTTATTCTCCTGCCTCAGTCTCCCAAGTAGCTGGGATGACAGGCATGCACCACCACACCCAGCTAATTTTGTATTTTTATTAGAGACAGGGTTTCTCCATGTTGGTCGGGCTGGTCTCGAACTCCCAACCTCAGGTGATCCGCCTGCCTCAGCCTTCAAAGTGCTGGGATTACAGGTGTGAGCCACTGTGCCTGGCCAAAACTTTTTAATACATAGGATGTTTGGCCACACAGTTATTTTTTATAGTTGTCAATTTCAGTGGCTTGGTTGAGACTATAATTGGCTTTAAGTATGTTGTTTATGCTTTGAAGGAAATTTTCTTTAAAAATTCATACCAGAATTCACAGGTCATCTTTTTCTCGTTCAGAGATGACAGATTTTTTTCAGAGCTAGCATATTTATGCAGTCAAAATTTATTGAACACAATGTAGCTATTTTTCACTAGCAAAATAATTTTGCTGTTAATCTGACCTCCAAAATCTAACTCATTCAGGGTAGGAACTTTGTGCCCAAGTGCTCACTAACCAGCTATTTACTCACTTGTGTGACTTCCATATTCCTCCAAACAAATAATGTTACCTCAGGTGATCGATAGAAGTGTTTTCAAATGATCGTGATCACCTACATAATTTTAAATAATCTCTCAGTTTTAAGAAAATAAGGCTCAAGCCCAAAAGTAGAAGTTACAGGAAGGTGTTTATTGGTTCCGTGTAAGAAGGGACTTTGTAACTCTTTAAGGCTGTTCAAAAGTAGAATGGGCTGTCTTGCTAGGCATTGGCATTCTCTGCAATTAGAAGTATTCAAGCAGATGGCAGGCACCTACCTGTCTGAAATTCTTTGGGTGAGATTCCTCTATTAATTAGAAAATTAGTCTTGTTGATTTCTAAGATTTTCCCCCCTTATTCCAATATAGCTTATTTCTACCCTCTCATAAAATAGATGCTTGCAATCTGTGGAAATATCAGAGGAGGCTTAATAACTGTGTTGGCAACATATTACAGAGCACTGTGGTAGAGTTCTAATGCATAGATTTCATTATGGTAATATTCGAATTGCTTGTTTCACAGGAATGTATATGGCAGCGAGGCACTGGGGGTGGGGAAAGGAAACAGCATGTCTTGGGTCCCCATATGGCTGTATATATGATAACGGGCATCCACTCTCCCTGTATTACAAGCTCAGTTCAGATTTCAAGTACAGGTTGGTGTCTCCTCCCTACTCCTCTGTTGGGTGTCCAGTGGGTTCCCCTTTGGATTTAAGGTTGTCCTTGAAGGGCTACCAATTTGTAAATCTTGGGAATTCCTTTACATCTCTGAGTTTCATTTTTTCTTTGCCATATCCCGTATATTGTATATGTAGGATATAAAAGGGAACATGTGTATACAGGGGAACATAAATGTTTAAAGTGTTTTCCAAATTAAGAATAAACTTGTTTTTCAATCTTTGTTGTATGGAAAGGGATTGTTTTGCTCATTTTGTGGAGGGCTGACCCTCCATAGGATGGAGTATAAACATCCCTTCTCCCATTCATTGAGCCAGGCTTTGACTTTAAGCAACAAGAATTAGTTTTTCTGTTGTGTATGGTTTGGGGACCAGATTAATGGGCAGCTAGTTTACCTCAAATGGGAGCCAGTGGCCTTCCTTGGGGTTGTAGCTTTTAGAATGCTTTTGGGTTTGCTTACTTGTTTTCAGCTTCTCTATGTTTCCAGCACAACTTCTTACCATTACTTCATTTATCTTGCTATCTTTTAATTACAATATCCAGTTCTCTTAATGTTTTGAAAAAGTTTTAATTATAAAATACACCTAACATAACATTTACCGTCTTAACCATTTTTAACTGTACAGTTCGGTAGTGTTAATTAAATTCACAGTGTTGTGTAACCAATATCTAGAACTCTTTTTTTTCCATCTTGAAAAACTGAAACTCCATATCTATAAACAACAATGCCCTATTTTACCCCCAGACCCTGACCAGCACCATTCTACTCTCTGTCTCTATGAATTTGACTTCTCTAGGTACTGTATGTAAGTAGAATCAGACAATATTGATCCTTTTGTGTCTGGCTTATTTCACTTAGCATAACGTCCTCCAGGTTCATCCATGTTGTAGCATGTGCCAGGATTCCAGCCTTCCTTTTTAAGGCTGAATGATATTCCACTATATAGATACACCACATTTTGTTTACCACATTTTGTTGCTGGACACTTGTACTGCCTCTGCATTTTGGCTATTGTGACTAATGCTGCTGTGAACATGCATATACAAATATTTCTTTGAGACTTTACTTTCAATTCTTTTGAATATATATCCAACCCAGAAGTGGATTTCTGGGTCATGTAGTAATTCTATTTTAAATTTCCTGAGGAGCTGCTATACTGTTTTCCAAAATGGCTGCTCTACTTTGCATTCACAACAGTGCACAAGGGTTCTGATTTTTCCACATCTTTGCCTACATTTGTTATTGTCTGCTTTTTTTTTTGATACTAGCCATCCTATGGGTCTCAGGTAACATTTTATGATTCGGATTTGCAATTTCCTAGTGATTAGTGCTGCTGAGCATCCTTTCATATTCTTGTTGGCCATTTTTGTATATCTTCTTTGGAGAAATTTGTATTCAAGTCCTTTGCTCATTTTTAATCAGGTTATTTGTTTTTGTTGTTGAGCTGTAGGAACTCTAAAGAGCATTCTGGGTGTTAACCCTTTGTCAGATATGTGATTGGCAAATGTTTTTTCCCATTCGATAGGTCACCATTTCACTATGTTCATGATAATATTTGATACACAGAAGTCTTTTAGTGTAGTCCAGTTTACTTTTACTTTTGTTGCTTGTAATTTTGGCATCTGTCCAATAAATTATTCCAAATCCAGTGTCATGAAACTTTTCTGTTACGTTTTCTTTTAAGACTTTAGCTCTTACATTTAAATCTAATTTCAATATTGTTATGTCTCAGGGAATAGGGAGGCCCAAAGAGAGAGAAATATGGGGAATGACAAGTCAGTGGAGCAGTCGGAACACACATATTTATCAATTAAGTTTACCATCTTATATGGACATGGTTCATGGTGCCCCCAAAACAATTATAGTAACATCAAAGATCTCTGATCACAGATCACCGTAACAGATATAATAATAATGAAAAAGTTTGAAATATTGTGAGAATTATCGCAATGTGACATGGAGACATGAAGTGAGCACATGCCATTAGAAAAATGGCATCGATAGACATGCTTGATGCAGGTTGCCACAAACCTTCACTTTGTAAAAAACAAAATCTGTGGAGTGCAATAAAGTGAAACTCAATAAAACAAGGTGTACCTGTAAAAGACATCTAAATTGAGAAGAAGGAAGTAAAATTATCTATTTGCTAATGTGTTGATCTTATATCTAGAAAACCCTAAAAACTCCACTTAAAAATTGTTAGAACTAATAAATTTAGCAAAGTACTAGGATGCAAAATAATTACAAAAGTCAGCTGCATTTCTATATACTAATAATGAACATTAAAAAAAAGAACTAAGGAAATTCCAGTTACGATAACATAAAAAAAAAACTTAGAAATTAACGAAGGAGGCAGAAGACTTACACACTGAAAACCATTTTGATAGAGATTGCATTAAAGCTGTAGATTACTTTGGGTAGTATTGACATCTTAATAATATTAAGTTTTCCAATCCATGAACATGGAATGTCTTTTCATTTATTTATGTGTTTTAAAATTTCTTTCAGCAACTCAGTCTTTCATCACTGAGTATGGTGTTTGCTGTGGGATTTTCATGTATGATCTTTATTATACTAAGGCAATTTCCTTCTCCTCATAGTTTTGTGAATGCGTTCTGTTAATTAAAAAATAAAATTAAACTCTTGTGGCCGGGTGCAGTGGCTCACACCTGTAATCCCAGCACTTTGGGAGGCCACAGTGGGTGGATTGCTTGAGGCCAGGAGTTTGAGACCAGCCTGGGCAACATGGTGAAACCCCATCTCTGCTAAAAAATACAAAAATTAGCCAGGTGTGGTGGTGTATGACTGTAGTCTTAACCACCTGGGAGGCTGAGACATGAGAATTGCCAGAATCGAGGTTGAGGTTGCAGTGAGTCAAGATCATACCATTGTACTCTAGCCTGGATGATAGAGTAAGACCCTGTCTCAGTCAATCAATCAAGAAAGTCTTGCATTAGGAAACCAAGATGAAGCATCTGACTTGATACAATATCTGTTAGTAGGTGATGCCAGGTAACAGAGCGTCTGGTACTGGCCAGGGTGGGGTGGCATTTGTTGAAGGGCAGGACTGTTGGTAGAGTGCCTTTGTGCAGTATCCCCCATAACCCATCTTCTGTGTAGAAGTGCACCAGTGGCAAATTCCTGGATGATCTCTGAAAAAAATTTTCATGACGCATTATTTATTTATTTATTATACTTTAAGTTCTGGGGTACATGTGCAGAACATTTAGGTTTGTTACACAGGTGTTCATGTGCCATGGTGGTTTGCTGAATCCATCACCCCATCATCTACATTAGGTATTTCACCTAATGCTATCTCTCCCCAGTCCCTCTACCCCCTCCTGTCTCTCCCCTGGCTCTCCACCCCCTGAAAGGACCCAGTGTGTGATGTTCCCCTCACTGTGTCCATGTGGTCTCATTGTTCAGCTTCCACTTATGAGTGAGAACATGTGGTATTTGGCTTTCTGTTCTTGTGTCTTTACTGAGAATGATGGTCTCCAGCTTCATCCATGTCCCTGCAAAGGACATGAACTCATCCTATTTTATGGCTGCATAATATTCCATGGAGTATATGTGCCACATTTTCTTTATCCAGTTTATCATTGATGGGCATTTGGGTTGGTTCCAAGCCTTTGCTATTGTGAACAGTGAGTGCCGCAGTAAACATATGTGTGCATGTGTCTTTATAATAGAATGATTTATAATCCTTTAGATATATACCCAGTAATGGGATTGGGTCAAATGGTATTTCTGTTTCTAGATCTTTGAGGAATTGCCACACTATCATCCACAATGGTTGAACTAATTTATACTCCCACCAACAGTGTAAAAGCATTTCTATTTCTCCATATCCTCTCCAGTATCTGTTGTCTCCTAATTTTTTCATTTTTATTTTAAAAAATTTATTTATTATACTTTAAGTTCTGGGGTACATGTGTATATTGTGCAGGTTTGTTACATAGGTATACATGTGCTATGGTGGTGGTTTGCTGGATCCATCACCCCATCATCTATATTAGAAATTTCTCCCCCCACCCCCTGCTTTTCCTCCCCTAGCCTCCTAACTCCCAGGCCCTGGTGTGTGATGTTCATGTTTCCATGTATTCTCATTGTTCAACACCCACTTATGAGCGAGAACATGTGGTGTTGGGTTTTCTGTTCTTACGTCAGTTTGCTGAGAATGATGGTTTCCAGATTTATCCATGTCACTGAAAAGGACCAGGAACTCATCCTTTTTTTATGGCTGCACAGTATTGCCTGGTGTATATACACCACATTGTCTTTATCGAGTCTATCACTGATGGGCATTAGGGTTGGTTTCAAGTCTTTGCTGTTGTGAACAGTGCCACAATAAACATACATGTGCCCGTGTCTTTATAATAGAATGATTTATAATCCTTTGAGTGTAGACCCAGTAATGAGATTGCTGGGTCAAATGGTGTTTCTAGTTCTAGATCCTTGAGGAATCACCACACTATCTTCCACAATGGTTGAATTAATTTATACTCCCATCAACAGTGTAGAAGCATTCCTATTTTTCCACATCCTCTCCAGCATTCGTTGTCCCCAGATTTTTTAATGATTGCCATTCTAACTGGTGTAAGGTGGTATTTCAAGTGGTTTTGATTTGCATTTCTCTAATGACCAGTGATGATGTGCATTTTTTCATATGTTTGTTGGACTCATATGTCTTCTTTTGAAAAGTTGTCTGTTCATATGCTTTGCCCACATTTTGATGGGGTTGTTTTTTTCCTCTTAAGTTTGTTTAAGTTCTCCATAGAATCTGGATATTAGCCCTTTGTCAGATGGGTAGATTGCAAAAATTTTTTCCCATTCTGTTGGTTGCCAGTTCACTCTATTGATAGTTTCTTTTGCTGTGTAGAAGCTCTTAAGTTTAATTAGATCTCATTTGTCTATTTTGGCTTTTGTTGCCATTGCTTTTGGTGTTTTAGTCATGAAGTCCTTGCCTATGCCTATGTCCTGAATGGTATTGCCTAGGTTTTCTTCTAGAGTTTTTATGGTGTTAGGCCTCATGTTTAAATCTTTAATCCATCTAGAGTTAATTTTTGTATAAGATGTAAGGAAGGGATCCATTTTCAGCTTTCTGCATGTGGCTAGCCAGTTTGCCCAGCACTATTTATTAAATAGGGAATCCTTTCCCCATTGCTTGTTTTTGTCAGGTTTGTCAAAGATCAGATGGTTGTAGTTTTGTGGCATTCTTTCTGAGGCTTCTGTTCTGTTCCATTGGTCTGTATCTCTGTTTTAGTACCAGTACCATGCTGTTTTGATTACTGTAGCCTTGTAATATAGTTTGAAGTCAGATAGCATGATACATCCAGCTTTGTTTGTATGTTTTTTGCTTAGAATTGTCTTGGCTATGTGTGCTCTTTTTTTGGTTCCATATGAAGTTTAAGGTGGTTTTTTTCCAATTCTGTGAAGAAAGTCATTGATAGCTTGATGGGGATAGCACTGAATCTATAAATTACTTTGGGCAGTATGGCTATTTTTACAATATTGATTCTTCCTAACGATGAGCATGGAATGTTTTTCCATCTGTTTGTGTCCTCTCTTATTTCCTTGAGAAGTGGTTTGTAGTTCTCCTTGAAGAGGTCCTTCATATCCCTTGTTAGTTGTATTCCTATTTTATTCTCTTTGTAGCAGTTGTGAGTGGGAGTTCACTCATAGTTTGGCTCTCTGTTTGTCTATTATTGGTGTATAGGAATGCTTGTGATCTTTGCACATTGATTTTGTATCCTGAGACTTTGCTGTAGTTACTTATCAGCAAGGAGATTTTGGGCTGAGACAATGGGGTCTTCTAAATATACAATCATGTCATTGGCAAACAGGGACAATTTGAACTCTTTCTATTCGAATACACTTTATTTCTTTCTCTTGCCTGTTGGCCCTAGCCAGAACTACCAATACTATGTTGAATAGCAGTGGTGAGAGAGGGCATCCTTGTCTAGTGCCGGATTTCAAAGGGAATGCTTCCAGTTTTTGTCCATTCAGTATGATACTAGCTGTGGGTTTGTCATAAATAGCTCTTATTATTTTGAAATATGATCCATTGATACCTAGTTTACTGAGAATTTTTAGCACAAAGGGCTGAATTTTATCGAAGGCCTTCTTTGCCTCTATTGAGATAATCAAGTGGTTTTTGTCTTTGGTTCTGTTTATATGATGGATTACGTTTATAGATTTGCAGATGTTGAACCAGCCTTGCATCCCCTGGATGAAGAAGCTGACTTGATCATGATGGATAAGCTTTTTGATGTGCTGTTGAATTCGGTTTACCAGTATTTTATTGAGGATTTTTGAATCAGTGTTCATCATGGATATTGGCCTGAAGTTTTCTTTTTTAGTTGTGTCTCTGCCAGGTTTTGGTATCAGGATGATGTTGGTCTCATAAAATGAGTTAGGGAGGATTCCCTCTTTTTGTATTGTTTGGAATAGTTTCAGAAGGAATGGTACCAGCACCTCCTTGTACCTCTGTTAGAATTTGGCTGTGAACCCATCTGGTCCTGGACTTTTTCTTTTTTTTTAGACAACAAAAAGCAAGCAGTTTATTTTTAGGGAAGAAGGAGAGCGTCAATCTAAATAAAAAAAAGAGAGAGGCTCTCTAAAGGAAAATTGTATTTTTTCGGGAAGAAGACATTACAGTGGGCATATGTATGCCATAACAAACTATCTGCATATTCAGGGAGGTAAGGGAAGACAGTGGTTTTTAGAGGAAAAGTAAGAAGGATTACATAATTGTTTCAAGGTAACTATCCTCGGCCACAACGGTCAGTAATAAGGGTGACACCACTATGTACTTGGACAGGCAATTGCTGGCAGATGTCCTTGCAGGGGTTTTTTTTTTTTTTTTTTTTTTTTTTTTTAATTTAAGTTCTGGGGTACGTATGCAGATCTTGCAGGATTGTCACATAGGAATACACATGCCATGGTGGTTTGCTGCTTCCACCCTGCCCCATCACCTACATTAGGTTTTTCTCCTAATGTTATCCCTCCCCAATGTACCCACCTACCCAATCAACCCACCCTCTGCTATCCCTCCCCAATCCCCACCCCCTGACAGACCCCGATGTGTGATGTTCCCCTCACTGTGTCCATGTGTTCTCATTGTTCAATACCCACCTGTAAGTGAAAATATGCAATGTTTGGTTTTCTGTTCTTGTGTCAGTTTGCTGAGAATGATGGTTCCCTGATTCATCCAGGTCCCTGCAAAGGACATGAACTCATCGTGTTTTATGGCTGCATAGTATTCCACGGTGTATATGTGCCACATTTTGTTTAGCAATGAACATACATGTGTATGTGTCTTTATAATAGAATGATTTATACTCCTTTGGGTATATACCCAGTAATGAGATTGTTGGGTCAAATGGTATTTCTATTTCTAGATCCTTGAGGAATTGCCACGCTGTCTTCCACAATAGTTGAACTAATTTACACTCCCACCAACAGTGTAAAAGTGTTACTATTTCTCCACATCCTCTCCAGCATCTGTTGTCTCCAGATTTTTTGATGATTGCCATTCTAACTGGTGTGAGATGGTATCTCAATGTGGTTTTGATTTACCTTTCTCTAATGACCAGTGATGATGAGCATTTTTTCATATGTTTGTTGGCTGCATAAATGTCTTCTTTTGAAAAGTGTCTGTTCATATCCTTTGCTCACTTTTTGATGGGGTTGTTTTTTTCTTGTAAATTTGTTTTAGTTCTTTGTAGATTCTGGAAATTAGCCCTTTGTCAGATGGGTAGCTTGCAAAAATATTTTCCCATTCTGTTGGTTGCCGGTTCACTCTAATGATTGTTTCTTTTGCTGTGCAGAAATTTAATTAGATTCCATTTATTTATTTTGGCTTTTGTTGCCATTGCTTTTGGTGTTTTAGCTTTCTGCCCATGGCTAGCCAGTTTTCTCAATACCATTTATTAAATTGGAATCCTTTCCTCATTGCTTGTTTTGGTCAGGTTTGTCAAAGATCAGATGGTTGTAGATGTGTGGTGTTACTTCCAAGGCCTCTGGTCTGTTCCTTTGGTCTATATCTCTGTTTTGGTACCAGTATCATGCTGTTTTGATTACTATAGCCTTGTAGTATAGTTTGAAGTCAGGTAGTGTGATGCCTCCAGCTTTGTTCTTTTTGCTTAGGATTGTCTTGGCTATGCAGGCTCTTTTTTGGTTCCATATGAAGTTTAAGGTGGTTTTTTTCAGTTTTGTGAAGAAGGTCAGTGCACCTCAGTATAGGCGACAAAGCAAGACTCTGTCACAAAAACAAAAGAAAACTAAACTAAAAGTAGAACTACCATTTGATCCAGCAATCCCACTACTGGGTAGCTACCTAGAGGAAAAGAAGTCATTATACGGAAAAGATACTTGCACATGCATGTTTATTGCAGCAGAATTCACAATTGCAAAAATATAGAATCAGCCCACAAACCCATCAATTAATGAATGGATTAAAAAAATGTAGTACAAATGTACTATGGAATACTACTCAGCCTTAAGAAATGAAATAATGGCATTTGGAGCAAGCTGGATGAAGCTGGAGACCATTTTTCTAAGTGAAGTAGCTCAGGAATGGAAAACTAATCATCATATATTCTCACTTGGAGATATATGACGGAGCTAAGCTATGATACAAAGGGATAAGAATGATACAATGGACTTTAGGGACTTCAGAAATGGGTGGGAGGTGAGTGAGGGAGGAAAGACTACACACTGGGGGCAGTGTACACTGCTTGGGTAATGGGCGCACTCAAGCCTCAGAAATCACCCACTAAAGAACTTATACATGTAACCAAACATCACCTTTGCCCAAAAAACTACCACAATAATTTTAAATAAAGTGAAAAGAGAAATGACATTAGTGTTGAGAGACAATCTATTGATGGATATACAAAGGCTGAAAATTGTGGGAAATCCACATAAAATAAACATTCTAAGTGCTAAAACAAAACCTAATGACTCAGTTTTCTTAAGAGCAAAATTGCAAAAAGTGACATTAATGCCCATCCTAGAAGAATAAAACACACATCACCTTTACTGTTATGAGTAAATTACTTGTCTTTCCTTGAAAGAGTATCCAAGCCTATTGTGTTCATTTTCACACTGATCAAAGAGAGCACCCTTCTGTCCACAGGGATCTGCAGTTTTCAGGACCTGGCAGAAATTCTATCTTTTCCTTTTTTTTTTTTTGAGACAGAGTCTAGCTTTGTTTCCCAGGCTGAAGTGCAGTGGTGCAATCTTGGCTCACTGTAACCTCTGCCTCCCAGGTTCAAGTGATTCTCCTGCCTCAGCCTCCCAAGAGGCATGTGCCACCTTGCCCCGCTAATTGTTTGTATTTTTAGTAGAGATGAGGTTTCACTGTGTAAGCCAAGATGGTCTAGATCTCCTGACCTGGTGATCCGCGTGCCTCGGCCTCCTAAAGTGCTGGGATTACAGGTGTGAGCCACCGCGCCTGGCCTTTATCCTCTACCTTTAACAGTCAGGCACAAAAGTAGAGGCAGCTGCTAGGCCCCTCTGCCCAGAGCCAAGTGACTGTCACCATCAGTAGGCAGGATGAAGGCTTGAGCTTCCCTGGTCCCAGAGATCTTCTGGGTGCTGCCCTCCCCCGCTGCAGCTGCACCCCAGAACATCCCTGAGTCCGCGAGACAATGGCCTGATCCGTGCAGGATTCTATGGCCAGCGGGTACCAGCGCGTGATGCTTTGTGCGCTTGAAGCGTCCTGAGACCAACGGTCACGGTCACCAAGTTCTGCACACTTGGCACCGGCCTCAGACTTCGGAAACTTGTGGAAGCCGAATTTCTAAGGAAAGGTCCCGACCGCTACACTGCTGTCATGGGCAGCTATCTGAGCAGGTTCCTGGGCTGGCCCCGGGCCAGGCTGCCGCCCCGATCCTGGAAGCCCCGGACCCTGCGCTCCAGACCCGTCCGACGCTCCCAGGTCCAGAACCGCTGCAAAGTCGTCAATGTCCACAGGCCGCGCTGGGTCCGCACCCGGCACCTCCCCAAGGCTCCTCCAGACTGGGATCATGCCCGCATCTGGGGGTGCTATTCCAAGAGGCCATCGCTCCACAGCTTCATTGGGCCGGGCTGTACCGATATTCGCCTGGCCTACCTGAAGTGGTGGCTTTGGCATGCCCGGCACCCGCGGCCCGTCCGCAGCCTGGTGACAGTGAAAATCGCCCCGCCGGAGCACAGAGGGGAGCCTCGACAAGCCTCGCCTGCGCTGGAGCGCCCAGATCCCTGTGCCAGGGAGACCGTGCTCAAGGCCCTCAGCCAGTGCAACAAGGGAAAAAGGAAATTCACCGAGCCACTCTGGTTTGAGGCCCCGGACACCAAGCAGAGGAAGCAGAGCCCGGAACCCAGGCCTTCTGCCTTCAAGCCCATCAGGAGACATGGAGAGGTCCCCGCCTTTGTGCCCAGGCCTGGGCCGCTGAGAAGCCTCCGCTCTCCCGCAGCAGTGTGTTCGGGGAGATACGGCCTTTTTTCAGCCCGCCGCCCGCCCTACTGCAGGAAGTACTCCGTCCAGAGCCCAGTCGCAGCGGCCACCGCGGGAGCTCTAGGAGCAGGTGCAGCAATGTCTCCGTGTCTTGGGCCTTCCTACCCCTCAAGGAGAGCCGCCCCGGGGTGGGGACCATGCACCTCTGAGCACACCCAGACTGCAGCCCGGCTCAGAGTCAGGGGACCTTCTCCTGAGCCTCCAGACTCCTTCACCCTACTGACCTGTTTCACCCCCACAGGAGCCACTGAGCCCACCAGGGCACTGCCCACCGCTTCAGCTGACCACTCTGCCAGCCCCAGCCCTGCCTCTCCTTAGCCTGCGGAGCCCCCACTGAAGAGACCTTGTTGCCCTCAAAACCCTTCCCTTTCCCCTGCCCACCCGTTTCTGCCTTCTCCCTGGAACAGGAGGCAGCCGTATCCTCCATTTTCATAGTTTGTATAGTAAATATTTCTTCTTTTAAATAATAGTGTCTTTATTATTTTTAAAAAAGTAGAAGTCAGTTGCATATCCTTAAGCAGGAAAAGAAAGAAAAATTCAAGCCACACATCACGCTATATAGAAAAATTAACTCAAGTGGATCATAGACTTAAATGTAAAATGTACAAATTTAAATCTTTCAGAAGAATGGGTACATATGCAGATCTTGCAGGATTGTTGCATAGGTGCACACATGCCGTGGTGGTTTGTTGCCTTGATGCCCCCATCACCTACATCAGGCATTTCTTCCAATGTTATTCCTCCCTAACCTCCCTGCCTGCCACTCCCAACAGACTAGCTATCCCTCCCCTAGCCCCCCACCCCACAACAGACCCCAGTGTTTGATGTTCACCTCCTTGTGCCCATGTGTTCTCATTGTGCAATACCCACCTATGAGTGAGAACATGCAATGCTTGGTTTTCTGTTCTTGAGTCAGTTTGCTGAGAATGATAGTCTCCAGATTCATCCATGTCCCTACAGAGGACATGAACTCATTCTTTTTATGGCTGCATAGTATTCCATGGTGTATATGTGTCACATTTTCTTTACCCATTCTCTCATTGATGAGCATTAGGGTTGGTTCCAAGTCTTTGCTATTGTAAACAGTGCCGCAATGAACATGTGTGCAGGTGTCTTTATAATAGAATGATTTATAATCCTTTGGGTATATACCCAGTAATGGGATTGCTGGGTCGAATGGAATTTCTATTTCTAGGTCCTTGAGGAATCACCACACTGTCTTCCACAATGGTTGAACTAATTTACACTCCCACCAACAGTGTAAAACCATTCCTATTTCTCCACATCCTCTCTAGCATCTATTGTCCCCAAATTTTTTAATAATCACCATTCTAACTGGCGTGAGATGATATCTCAGTGTGGTTTTGATTTGCATTTCTCTAATGACCAGTGATGATGAGCATCCTTTCATATGTTTGTTGGCTGCATAAATGTCTTCTTTTGAAAAGCGTCTGTTCATATTCTTTGCCCACTTTTGGATGCGGTTGTTTTTTTCTTGTAAATTTGCATTAGTTCTTTGTAGATTCTAGAAAACAGCCCTTTGTCAGGTAGCTTGCAAAAATATTTTCCCATTCTGTTGGTTGCTGGTTCATTCTAATGATTGTTTCTTTTGCTGTGCAGAAGCTCTTAAGTTTAATTAGATCCCATTTGTCAATTTTGGCTTTTGTTGCCTTGCTTTTGGTGTTTTCGTCATGAAGTCATTGCCCATGCTTATGTCCTGAATGGTATTACCTAGGTTTTCTTCTAGAGTTTTTATGGTGTTAGGTCTAATGTTAGAATCTTTAATCCATCTAGAGTTAATTTTTGTGTAAGGTGTAAGGAAGGGGTCCAGTTTCAGCTTTCTGCACATGGCTAGCCAGTTTTCCCAACATCATTTATTAAACAGAGAATCCTTTCCACATTGTTTGCTTTTGTTAGGTTTGTCAAAGATCAGATGGTTGTAGATGTGTGGTGTTACTTCCAAGGCCTCTGTTCTGTTTCATTGGTCTATGTGTCTATTTTGGTACCAGTATCATGCTGTTTTGATTACTGTAGCTTTGTAGTATAGTTTGAAGTCTGGTAGCATGATGCCTCCAGCTTTGTTCTTTTTGCTTAGGATTGTCTTGGTTATGTAGGCTCTTTTTTGGTTCCATATGAAGTTTTAGGTGGTTTTTCCCAGTTCTATGAAGAAGGTCAACGGTAGCTTGATGGAGATAGCATTGAATATATAAACTACTTTGGGCAGCATGACCATTCATGATATTGATTCTAACCATGAACATGGAATGCTTTTCCATCTGTTTGTGTCCTCTTTTACTTCCTTGAGCAGTGGTTTGTAGTTCTTTTTGAAGAGACCCTTCACATCCCTTGTTAATTGTATTCCTAGGTATTTTATTCTCTTTGTAGCAGTTGTGAATGCGAGTTCACTTATGATTTGGCTCTCTCTTTGTGTATTATTAATGTATAGGAGTGCTTGTGATTTTTGCACATTGATTTTGTATCCTGAGACTTTGCTGAAGTTGCTTGTCAGCTTAAGGAGATTTTGGGCTGAGACGATGGAGTCTTCTAAATATACAATCATGTTGTCTGCAAATAGAGACAATTTGACTTCCTCTTTTCCTAATTGAATACCCTTTATTTCTTTCTCCTCCCATACTATGTTGAATAGGAGTGGTGAGAGAAGGCATCCTTGTCTTGTGCCAGTTTTCAGAAGGAATGCTTCCAGTTTTTGACCATTCAGTATGATATTGGCTGTCAATTTGTCATAAATTTGTCAATTATTTTTTATCCAGAGGTCATTCAGGAGGAGATTGTTCAGTTTCCATGTAGTTGCACAGTTTTGAGTGAGTTTCTTAATTCGAAGTTCTAATTTGATTGCACTGTGGTCTGAGATAATGTTATGATTTCTGTTCTTTTGCATTTGCTGTGGAGTGTTTTACGTCTAATTATGTGGTCAATTTTAGAATAAGGAAGAGGTGGTGCTGACAAGAATGTATATTCTGTGGATTTGGGGTGGAGAGTTCTGTAGATATCTGTTAGGTCAACTTGGTCCAGATCTGAGTTCCTTGCTAATCTTCTGTCTTGTTGACCTGTCTAATATTGACAGTGGCGTGTTAACTTTTCCCACTATTATAGTGTGGCAGTCTAGGTCTCTTTTTAAGTCATTAAGAACTTGCTTTATGTATCTGGGTGCTCCCGTATTGGGTGCACATAAATTTAGGACAGTTAGCTCTTCTTGTTGCATTGATCCCTTTACCATTATGTAATGCCCTTCTTTGTCTCTTGATCTTTGTGGGCTTA
This sequence comes from Sapajus apella, assembly GCF_009761245.1. Taxonomy (NCBI): domain Eukaryota; kingdom Metazoa; phylum Chordata; class Mammalia; order Primates; family Cebidae; genus Sapajus; species Sapajus apella. The sequence continues at coordinate 2,739,170 of NW_022436972.1, forward strand.
AAGTCTGTTTTATCGGAAACTAGGATTGCAACCCCTGCTTTTTTCCTCTCCATTTGCTTGGTAAATATTCCTTCATCCCATTATTTTGGGCCTACATGTGCCTTCGCATGTAAGACATGCAAAGTTTGCTGAAGCAGAACCGACACCACCACTTTTCCCAGGTGTTCTGTTCCAGGAAGGTGGGGCTTTATTTGTAAGTCCCTGATGGGCTGCTGCCTTGGTTCCTTTCTGCCCAGCAAGAAGGTAGTCTAGTTGACAGTCTGCCTGCAGAGGTGTTGCTGAGCTACCGTGGGCTCTGCCCAGTTGCTGTGTTAACTTCCTTGTGACTTTGTTTACACAGGCAAGGTTAAAACCGCCTACCCAAACCTCAGCAATGGCGGACGCCCCTCCCCCAACCAAGCTGTAAAGTGCCAAGGCGAGCTCAGACTGCTGAGCTGGCTGTAAGAATTTCAAGCTAGTGGATCTTAGCTTTCTGGTCTTCATGTGGGTGGGACCCACCGAGCCAGATCACTTGGCTCCCTGGCTTCAGCCCCCTTTCTCAGGGGAATGAGTGGTTCTATCTCGAGGTGTTCTAGATACTACTGGGGTATGAAAAAAAATTGCTGTGGCTAAAACAGCTACCTAGTTTTGTGCTGGAAACCTCGGGCACTGGTATGGTAGGCACCAGAGGGAATCTCCTGGTCTGCTGGTTGTGAAGGCTGTGGGAATAGCGCAATATCTGAACCCGAGTGCCAGAATGTCAGAAACATCCCTAATGGTGTCCCTTGGCTAGAAGAGGGAGTTATCTGGTCCCTTGCACTTCCCAGGTGAGGTGACGCCCCACCCGGCTTTGGTTTGCCCTCCTTGGGCTACACCCACTGCCTAACCAGTCCCAGTGAGATGAACCTGGTACCTAGGTTGGAAATTCAGAGATTGCTTGCCTTCTGGATTAGTCTTGCTGGGAACTGTGGACCAAAGCTGTTCCTATTTGGCCATCTTGGCAGAAGTCCCTTGTGATGTGTTTCATATTTCCTGTCACCATTATTTCCGTTTTTCTTTTTCTAAAAAAGTAATTTTTTTTATTTGATACTTTTAGTTATGGAAGTAATATATATTTGCTTTACTAAGTGAAGCTACTTAGTACAAAGATCATATGTAGGTAAAATTAGTGATCTAAAAGCTCTTTCCAGCACAACTCCCTGAGACAGTCAGTATTAACAGCCCCGTGTACATCTTTCTAAAACATTCTTGCTCCATTAAATACATGAGTTCATTGTACACACACTGGTATTCTGTTCTTATTTGAACAGAATAATATTTTTACTCATTATTTTGTAATTTGCCTTTTCAGTTTAACCATAGGTCATGTACATTCCTGCAAATTAGTAGATACAGATCTAACCGCATCTCTTTTTTTCAAGTATCACATACATGGAGATAATATTACAGGTTGGGTGTCCTTTGAGGTTCTTTTTTTGTTTTCTTTTACTTTCTCTCTTGTCATCTTATCTCTTATCATGCTTGGTAATCCATGTGAATTACTTGGTGTGTATCCTTCTATGTTTTCCTCTATGCCCAGATAACTGTATGTGAACATATAAACATATAAGGGGTTGAGAACATTTGCCAACTTTTATTAAATGGTATATTAAACACACTTTTCTGTATCTTAGTTTCCTAATTTAACAAAACTTCATAGAAGCATCTCCAACTCAACTGGTGTAGCTTGCATTTATTCTTTTATGGATACATACTGTTCCATGATATGGACCTCTCATTATTTATGAAACTGTCACCTTTTTTTTTCTTTTTTGGCATTAGGAATAGTGGTTTAATAAACATATTTTTACATTCTTTTGTATTGGTATTTTTACTTTAAAAAAGTGTTACAGTGTTTGGGATCTCATTAAAATGTACGTTTAGCAATAGGTATTGCTAGATTGCTTCTAAAATTTTTGTTAACAGTGGCCACTAGCAGTTTGCGAGAGTGCCCCTCTCTTGACATCTCTGTTAGTGGTAAGTGCTAATCTTTATGATTTTTGCATCTGGATGGAAATGTTGAGTTTGAGCAGCTTTCTAATACATTTGGTCTTTTTGTTCTTGACTTGGCTGGGAATTTCCTATTTATTTATTTTTTTTGCACATTTTTCCACTGAGTTGCTTTTTTATCAATTTGGAGCTCTAGGCCAGGTGCGGTGGCTCACACCTGTAATCCCAGCACTTTGGGAGGCCGAGGCAAGCAGATCGCCTAAGGTCAGGAGTTTGAGACCAGCCTGGCCAACATGGTGAAACCCCATCTCTACTAAAAATACAAAAATGAGCTGTGCATGGTGGTGGGCGCCTGTAATCCCAGCTACATGGGAGGCTGAGACAGGAGAATTTCTTCAAGCCAAGAGGTGGAGGTTGCAGTGAGCCACGAAAGGACCATTTATTTCACTCTAGGCTGGGCAACAAGAGTGATATTCCGTCTCAAAAAAAAAAATGTATTTTATTTAAAAATGTTTATTGCAAATATTTTTAAGCCTGTTATTTGTCTTTAAACTTTGCTTGTGCTAGCTTTTGTTCTTGCAAAATTTTTAAATTTCCGTATAGCCAAATATGTATCTTTTGTATTATGTTTATATGTTTTGTGGGATAAGATCTCCATGCATTCCTTGGTTGTACACATAGTCCCGTCCCTAGATTTTCTTTTTAAGAGCTATTGGTTTAATTTTGACATCTAGCTTTTCCTTTTATATATTTTAGTAAAGTTACTTTATGTAAATTTTGCATATGGGGCAAGTAAGAGGACCAAATTAATTTTGTTCCAACTAGACAGCCGCGGGTGTCAGCACCATTTATTCGAATTCCAAAAAAAAATAGTGAAGGGGGAGTTGAGGCTTCCCTTATCAGACATTAAAACATACTATAAGGGCTACTGTAGTAAAATCGGTGTGATAGACAAATATATCAATGAAACAGAATGGAGACTCCAGAAATAGATCTCAGTGTAAGTAAAATTTTGAAATATGATAATGCGGTATTTAAATTCTGTTGGTAAAAGAGTGGTATATTTAAGATATATCTACTTTTTAAAAATTTCAGGGGAAAAAAGAATTTGCAGTGTGTTCATTTTTACTAACAATGCAGATAAATATTCATGGCATTTAAGAATAAATTCCACAGAAAAATGCAGAATCTTTGCTGAAGAATTTCTCAGTGGCTCATGTTGGGTGTATTTCAGTGACTGTGACAATGACAGTCATTTCCTGGCCTCACACCATAAGTGCTGACAAGTTTGAGGGAATATCCCAGTGGGTCACTTCTTAATTTCAAGGCACCCGAGATGACACAGATGGTGCAAGATTAATTACCTAAAAACAAAATTGTGACCTTCCATTAGTTTCTTCTGTCATTAGTCCACACACCTGGGGCATTTCCTGACTGAATGCAGCTGGGCAGAATTAGGAGGGAGGGTGTGTTCCTGTATTCAGGAATGTACTCACAGTGGCCCATATGAGGAGTGGGTGTGGGCAGTGCTAAGAGGTTCTGAGGAGGAAGGTGGTGGTGTAGGAACATTTTTGAAGTGAAGCTGTGAAGCAGAGGTAGGATTTTAATAGGTGGATTGGAAAAGGTGGCCTTCCAAGAATGTGTGTGACATAAGCATACACACACATGTGCAATCATTTGGTGAAGTGGATGTGTAAGGAGAGGGAGGGATGATCAGGATAGGAGTGATCAGCCCTACATGATCAGTGGTGGGGCTTCTGGCAAGGGGGACTTACGTACAGGGCTGAGTTTGTTTTGGAAAGGTCATTTCGAAGGGTGGTTGGAGTAGAGTCCACTCAGAAGCCTGTTCATAACCATGACCTCATTTGGCCTGTGCTCTGTTGACTGTCCCCAGACAGTTACCATTTACTGAGCAATTCCACGTGACAAGGTTCATTAGGCACTTCCCATGGAAGAACACTGTGAAGTCAGCTATAGATTCTGGTCTTATAGGTAAGAAAACTGAGTTACGAGACAAATTTTCCCAGGGTTATGTTAATTGGCAGAGCTGCTAGTCAGAGTCTGGTTTGATAGGATCTAAAGACTTTGCCCATTCTGCCCTATGATGCCATCTTTTACCCACATGTTACATCTGTGCTCATGCCACCTGCCCACAGTCACACCAGCCTGGCATTGCACGGTTTCTGTGAAGTTTTGCATAATGCAGCTTGCATTATGGTTAATGCAACCCATGCATAATTGAACTGACTTTAAAAAATAAAATATAAATACAAACTAAAAGCAGATTTATAAGTATCTAGGGGCAGCTTTTGTGTGGCATAGCATTTAAGGGAAGCCTTTATCTTGTTGTCAGCATATTGCCACATTAGCCAGAGCCAGCCAGATGGGAATGTGGTGGCCCACTTAGGTCCTCTTTAATTGCTCACTATAAATAGCTTAATGATGCCGCCATAAAAAGCCTCTGATATAAGTGAGGGGCTCAGTGTGACCCATATATGTGATGTTTTTCTAGGTATCTGTGTCTGGGAAATTGGATGGCTGTGTCTGAGATGGTTTTCACTGCTGAAATGAAAGCTTCATTTCTAAGCCAATCCTTTCTTACTGCCCCTTCCTTCAGATGCCGTGGTCTCCCTCATTCCTTTCTGCCGTCATCTGTGGGGAGGTCAAGGTTGGCACTGTATCACTCTCACATGCCAGAGAGAATTCCAGCACCCACTTGACCTGGCGGCAGGGAGAAGTGCCTGCCTGAACCAGTCCTGATCTAGAAGGCCATTGCAGGCCTTCATGTCATGCCCCTTTCTGCTTGGACCATCACGGGCACTTTAGCCACCTTGCTCTGCTCCAGATAAGGATGAATTTTCTTTTTTAAAACATTTCCATGAGTTTTTGGGACACAGGTGATACTTGGTTGCCTGAGCAAGTTCTTTAGTGGTGATTTGTGAGATTTGGGTGCATCCGTCACCCGAGCAGTATACACGGCACCATATTTATAGTCTTTTATCTCTCACTCCCCTCTCATCTTTCCCCTAAAGTCCATTGTATCATTCTTATGCCTTTGCGTCCTCATAGCTTAGCTCCCATGTATCAGTGAGAACATACGATGTTTGGTTTTTTATTCCTGAGTTACTTCATTTAGATTAATAGTCTTCGATCTCATAGACATGGATGAATTTTCTTGATTCAGTCACAAGATCATTTCTGCCATGGTTGTCACTAGCCTTTGTCAGTCCCCACCCTCACCCTTACTCCTGTCCCCAGCGACAGGTAGGAATCTCCCTTAAGGTTTTTGCCTGCCACAGGTTGTAGATGGTTCCTTATCACTTCAGTATAGTGGTAGCAACTCAGTGCTCCTTCTGGTGGCCCCACCTTCGGTTGGCTTCCCACCTTTGTGCGAAACATTCCATCCGTACTTGGTTGGTTTCTTCACCAAAGCCTCTTTTTTCAAAAAGAATGGAATCTAGTAGAATTGGAGAAATGAGAGGTCAGGACGGTTGCAGTGAAAGCAGAGGGGGCTAGTGGGTAAAAAACATACAGAGTAAAGACCCAAACTTCAGGGGAGTGTGTATACCTGGAAGAAACAAAAACACCAATAAAAAAGCTCTGTAGCTTGGAGGATTAAAGGGAGTGAGAGGGAGTGAGGGAACGTGGGAGGCAGTCCTGGGGAGGCTGGATGGATGAGCTGGTGGGAAGGAAGTGTGGCGGAGTCAGAGGGAAGAAGGCTGCCCTAGAGTTGGGTGAGCTGGTAGGAAGGAAGTGTGGTGGGGACAGAAGGAAGAAGGCTGTCCCTAGAGATGGATGAGCTGATGGGAAGGAAGTGCGGGGGGAGCAGAGGGAAGAAGGCTGCCCTAGAGATGGATGAGCTGATGGGAAGGAAGTGGGGAGGGGACAGAGGGAAGAAGGCTGCCCTAGAGATGGATGAGCTGGTGGGAAGGAAGTGTGGTGAGGAAAGAAGAAAGAAGGCTGCCCTAGAGATGGATGAGCTGGTGGGCAGGAAGTGTGGGGGGACAGAAGGAAGAAGGCTGCACCTAGAGATGGATGAGCTTGTGGGAAGGCAGTGTGGTGAGGACAGAAGGAAAAAGGCTGCCCTAGGGATGGATGAGCTGGTGGGAAGGCAGTGTGGTGAGGACAGAAGGAAAAAGACTGCACCTAGAGATGGATGAGCTTGTGGGAAGGCAGTGTGGTGAGGACAGAGGGAAAAAGGCTGCCCTAGAGGAAGAGCAATGCTTTCATGGTCTGGGGCTTGCACCTGCCTTACCACATGTGCTAAAAGATATATTACAGTGTACAAAGAACACTGGAGATGGAGATAATGGGTGGTTTCTCACTGGAATAGAAAACAACTTGGTACTTTGGCCTATAGATGCTAATGACTTGTGGTAGTATCTGGTATCCTTTCTCTTTGTGAAGAGGTGGTCTTTTCCTTACTCATAAAAAAATTAATACCAGTGATGACATTTGCCATTTATTGAATACCCATATTTCCTTTGTGCCATGACTCTTCTCTCCGAAGTTTATCATAATTCAGTAAAGCGGGGGATACTTTCCTTATTCTATTAGATGAGGAAAATACACTTGGTCCTCTGTATCCCTGGGTTCTACATTAATAGATTCATCCAACTGTGGATTGAAAATATTCAGAAAAAAAGAGGGTTGCATCTATATTGAAGATGCACTGACTTTTTTTTCCTGTCACTCTTTCTTAAATAATACAGAATAACAACTGTTTACATAGCATTTACATTATATTAGGCATTACTAGTAATCTGGAAACAATTTAAAGTATACAGGAAGGTGTGCTCAGGTTACATGCAAATACTGTGCCATTTTATGTTGGACACTTGAGCATCCACAGAGTTTTGTATCTGTTGCGGGCAGGACCTGGAAACAGTGCCCTTTGGATACTGGGGGACGGCTGTGTTCAGGTAAGTTGCCAAGGCCAGAATGTAGAGCTCTGACTCTAATCTCACACTCTTTCTTAGGAACCATGTCTTTTCTCTCAGAAGTATAGACGTGCATGAATCCTGCAGTATGATGCCAGGAATTGGTTCTGTTTGCTGTGGAATTCAGGAACGTAGTATTCTGTATTTTGTGATACTCATGGGATAGGAGACATGTGACAGAATTGTAAGGTGGGCCTTTAATGAATTACTAGCCTAGGCACCTTGAAAAACCATGTTCCTGGGGCATGGTCTCTGAGCACAGCTCATTTTTCTGAAATGAACAGGTGCTGCAACCCGTTGTGCTGGAATTGTCAGTTTTGGCTGTGCTCTAACAGCAATAAAGTAAGAAAAAATGTCCAAGTGCTTATTAGGCATCTGAATTTAACTTGTGCCTCCTGCTTAATTAGCACAGTCATTCGGAATCCTTAGTTCCCAGCCTATGTGTGATCTCAGGCTTCCCCTAGATAGTGGATTCGTAGAGGCGGAGGGCGTTTTTCCAGCTGTCTATACTTGGCATGGGCTGCCCGTTTTCCCACAAGCCTACTGCTTGCTTGATTTATCTTTATTAACGTAAAATGAATCTATAAGTACAGTGGCACTACCTGCTATTTAAGATCATTAATATCTAACATCAGCTAATCATGCCATTTTATGTCAGGCACTTGAGCATCCACAGATTTTTGTATCTGTGGGGCCACGGAGGTGAATTTAGAACCCTCTGATTCTAAACTCACACTCTTTCTTAGGACCCACACTCTTGCTTAGGAAACACAGCAATAGAAGATGATAAGGAACCTGTAAGTAAGCCTAAAGGATGTTGGAACAGCCTAAATCGATGTTGGGAAATTTATATATGAAGTGAAGAGTCTGTTATTCTTAGTCTGTTTACTATTGTTTAAAAATATCTCCAAAAGATTTGACTGTCTGGTTTCTCAGGCTACACGCTGGTACAAGTAGCAGATTAAAAGGTGTGGAGATTCTCTGGGGGCGGCCACATTGACAAGAGCTAGAAGTAGAAAATGGAACAGACAATTACAGGAGCTTCCAAAATTGGGTCAACAGGTCCCATTTAACATGACAGCAAATGGAAGAGTCTGCCTCACATAGCAAACTCCAAGTGAATCTTGTGGAATAAACAAACCTATAGCTGTGGATGTTTGCATTCTTGACCTTGTCAGCAAGGTTAAATTCATTTCGGTGGCCTGCGTTTCAGAAGGATAAGGCAATGCATAGTTCACTTTAAAGCTAGGTCTATGTTTAATATTTAACAACAAAGTTTTAAAAATTTGTGTTTTAAAAAAACAAGCTGGACTTCTGTTTCTGGGAAGATGGTAGGCCTCTGAGAATGCAAGTAAATTCTCCTTCTAGACAGACCAGCTGGAGACCTCAGGACCTGAGGAGGAACACAGTGGTGGGGGGTCCCTGGGCTGGCTTTTTGCCTCCTCTGTCTCAGACTTGGAGCAGAAGCAGCTGGTAACCCAGAACAGCCCATGAACACAGAGGAAAATCCCCAACAACAGCCTGCTTTCTCTAGCCAGAAGGCCAGGAAAGGAGCAGTTCAACAAGACAGGAAACCTCTCTGATTACCCCTCGACTCCAGCTGCACCGTGGAAAAAGTGTGCCCCCACTTCCACCTGTGCCAGTGAATGTCACATGGAGAGCCTAGGTTCCCCACCTTCTGAGATTGTAATGAGTGGCTTCAACTGCCCCCACCAGGATGGTGGTAGGGAAGGCTAAGTAAGGAGCTTGGATTTCTACCCCCGCCTGGCAGCACAAAGGGCACTTCGCCTTCCCCATTGCAGTGGTGTCAGAGGAGGCCCAGTGGAGAGGCAGGACTTCACCCCAGTAGCAGTGAGGCTGCACACCCCTTCTGTGGTTCAGTGGAGGCCATATGGAAAGCCTGGACTTCTAGCCCTGTGTTAGTCTGTTTGCATGGCTATAAATTGGGTAATTTATAAAGAAGGAGGTTTGTCTGGCTCAATGTCTGCAGTCTGTACACAAAGTATAGTGCCAGCATCTGCTTCTGGTGAGGGCCTCAGGAAGCTTCCACTCATGGTAGAAGGAGAAGGGCAGCTGGTACTGATTCATACTATACCATGGATGAACTCTGAAAACATTATGCTAAGTAAAAGAAACCAGACACAGAAGGTCACATGTATAATTCCGCTCATATATGAAATGTGTATAATAGGCAAATGTATAAAGACGGAAAATAGATTAATGGGTTCCAGGGACTGGGGAGAAAGGGAGATGAGGAGTGATTGGTGATGAGTATGGGGTTTTATATTGTGTTACAAATGTTCTGGCATTAAGTAGTGGCAGTGGTTGCACAACTTTGTGAATATACTGAAAACCACTGAATCATATACTTCAAAAGGGTGAATTTTATGGTATGTGAATTATATCTCAATAAATACAGTGTTTCAAAAGGAAATTACAGGCACACTTCAAACAAAGGAAAGTCTCAACTAAGAAATGGATGATATAAAGAAGAACCAAATGGATATTGTAGAATGGAAAAATATAATAAATAACTCAATGGATGGCCTCAGCAAAGGAATGGAGGGGAAAGAGAAAGAATCAGTGAGTTGGAACATAGAATAATAGAAAATATCTAAACAATAGAAAGAATATAAAATAACAAAGTATGAGGAGCCTGTGGGATGCTAACAAAAGATTTTTGGTGATATTCATGTCATAATCCTGGAAAGAGAGGAGAAATAGGAGGGACAAAAAGAGTACTCAAATAATGGTTGAAAACTTCCTAAATTTGTTCGAGATAAAAATTTTCAAGAACTTTAAAATTCAAGAAGCTGAGAGAATCTGGAACAGGATAAATCCAAAGAAATCTACACCAGAACATATTGTAATAAAACTTCTGAAAACAGACAAAGAAAAAATGTTGAAAGTAGCGTGAGAGAAATGGCACCTTATCTATAGAGGAAAAACAATTAGAATGACGTTGGATTTCTTATCAGAAAGTGTGGAGGTCAGAACAAAGTGAAACCCAGACATAATTGTATTTTACTCCATTGTAATCACTTCCATTGCTCTTCCTTTCCACCAATCAGCTACAATTTAAAATTTTAAGTTATAAAACTCTTGATTATGAAAATAAAATTTTATTATTGATAAATCAGGATTAACATAGAGAAAATGCAAATCACTCATAATCCTACCACCTGGAAATTTTGTTGTTAACTTTTTGTGTGTTTTATATCCAGTCTTTTTGTACACTTTACAAAACCGGGATCATCTAAGTTAAGTGGTTTTGCAGCATACCTTTCCATTCGACTTTGGATCATGTGAGTTTTTCTACTTTGTTCAGTAGTCTTCAAGGACATGATTTTTCATGGTTGCATAACATTCCATACTCTGAGGGTAAAATGATTTATGTTTGGTTATTTGGGTGGTTTGCAAATTCTTGTTATTTTAAATAACACTCCCATGTCCATCATCGGATATCAATCTTTGGCTGTACCTCTGATTATTTGTTAGGATAGGGTTTTGGGAGTAGAATTATTGAATTACAAGAGAATAAATATTAAAAAAATCTCTTTATGTACATGTATTTTTTATACGTATTTATACATATGTAAAGAGATTTTAAAATATTCTCTCTATACATATAAAATAAAGATAATTTAAAAATATATGAAGACTATACATTTTGCATATATTTTTAACAAATTGTTGTCCAGAAAAATAGTAGTAACTTACATAGTGGGAAAAGTGTCTATGTGCATATATATAATTCTTACAAAAATATCAAATGTACTCTTCCACCAGTCAAGCCAAGAGTCTTGATGTGTTTTCATCTCTCTTCTCTCCCCTGTCCCACACTGTTCCTGGCCCCAACTCCTTGACATTTCCCATATTACAATTTTCTGAAATACGGGCTTTAGAAAGTTTTACATTTTTTTAAATTATAAAATTCTCTAGACACATGTAAGTTTACTGGTGTATTGGCTCTATTCTCTCTTGAATTGCAGACTTCAACCTTTTGCAACCATTTTTTGTTTTATATATCCTCCAGGTATATCATTAACATAGCCTTGTAGATGGCAGGTCACTCTGAGGAATTAGTGGAAATGAAGCTTCTTTAAAAGAAAACAGAAAACCCAGTTTCCTGTTTGCAGCTGGTGTATGCCATTGGCTGTCCTAGCTCCTGAAACTCATGAAAAAAAAAAAAAAAAAGATTTTTTTTTTTGCTGGCATTTTTTGGTCTCCTATGCCTTAGTCTTAGATTCATTATTATTGTGTGGGCTTAGTAAACCAAGATTTGGGAAAGTTACAGAGTCCTCTCTACCCAGGACTTGCTCTGGGTGTCTCAGAGGTGCTGGATTTAGAGCAGTGTCAGAAATTCCAGAGCTTTGTGGTCGCTGGGTCTCTGTGTGGTACAATCAGACCAGCCTTGATCAGTGTCACTTTTGGGACTGGTGGGCCAAGCTTGCAGGACAAATGCCGTGAGAATTCCAATGGGTCCTCTCTCCTGCACCATCAATGTCCCCCTTTCCACTCTATCAGTTCGAAACAACTCATAAACATAACTGTAATTAAGCATTCCTTTCTTTTGTGTGAAAGTTTATATTTCAAAACTCAGTCTTTTAATAGAAATAGAGTATCTGTATATGTGTAAATAATGCAAAAATTTTATAATCAAAAGAAAATATCCCTTTCACACCAGATACCCAGTTCCTTTCTGTGAAGGCAAAAAAATGGCCTGTTTAAACACAGCATAAACGTGTGTGTATATGCACATGCATGCCTATATTTAGTGTGTATCTCTGTGTGTGTGTGTGTGTGTGTGTGTGTGTGTGTGAGAGAGAGAGAGAGAGAGAGAGAGAGAGAGAGAGCGCGAGAGAGAGAATATATCCTTTCTTAAAAAACAAAACCCAAACCCCTTCCTTGGCTCCACCACTTCTTCCTTGCCTCCACTTCTTGTCCACAGGAAAGAGTTGCCTGTGGACACGTTCTTACCTTCTCCTCCTTCCATTCCAGTCAGGCTTTCATCCCATCACCCCATGGGACTGCTCTTGCCAACTTTACCAGAACTTGCACTTGGCAACTGCGGTGGTCATGTCAGTAGTCATCTTATCCTTTCAGGATCTTGGCACAATGGCACTCTCCTTCCTCCTTGAAAACGCTCTTTCCCATTGCTTGCCACTCCTCTGGCTTTACTGCTTCCAGGCTCCGCACAGCCTGGCCTTTGAATCTTAGAGTGTCCTGCAGCTCAGCTGTGGACTCTTCGTCATTCGTTTCCACTTTCCCCATAAATCTTCCCCAGGCCCTTGCTATGAAAGTGCTATTTCCAAAATTCTTTTTTTTTTTTTTTTTTTTTTGAGACAGAGTTTTGCTCTTGTTACCCAGGCTGGAGTGCAATGGCACGATCTCGGCTCACCGCAACCTCCGCCTCCTGGGTTCAGGCAATTCTCCTGCCTCAGCCTCCTGAGTAGCTAGGATTACAGGCACATGCCACCATGCCCAGCTAATTTTTTGTATTTTTAGTAGAGACGGGGTTTCATCATGTTGACCAGGATGGTCTCGATCTCTTGACCTCGTGATCCACCCGCCTCGGCCTCCCAAAGTGCTGGGATTACATATTTCCAAAATTCTAACCTAGAGCCCTAACCATCTCACTGAGCTCCAAACTTATTTAGCTAATCGATTAATTGATACCTGCACTTGGATATCTAATAGAGGTCTCAAAATTAACATGCCAGAATAGTTTTCCTAATTCTTTCCTACCTAATCTGTTCCTTCCTGCATTCTAATAACTTGCAATACTACTGACTTGCTGCTAAGATTGTTAGCAAGTCCTATGACCTCTTCTTTCAGAACGTCCTCGCTGTCTTTCCTCATTGCTCTTACTCTAGTCCAAGTCACTGTTGCTTCTACCTGATCCTCTAACCTGGTCTTTATTCTGCGGTTAAGAGAAATTTGAAAATGTAAATTGAATTATGTCATTCCTTGTACTGCTTAGAATAAAATCCCAGATCCCTCACACCACCACCAGCAGCAGTGCCTCTCTCTGTTCCTCAAACCGGCCAGTGTTGTCTTGTTCACTGGCCACAGCCACTGTACCTACATACTGCTTGGCACTTGAGAGATACTCTGAATTATGAAGGATGCTGATTGCAGGTGTGTCTGCAGAGTTACAAGTGACATTGGGGATGAACAAATCTGTTGCTGCTTTTCAGGCATTGCTTTGGGGACCTCAAGTGAACTGGGTCAGTGTTTCAATCTGTCTGAGCTTTCGTCATGTACAGGAAGCTTTTCTGTGTTTTTGATGCGTGGGCCTTGAGTTAGAAGAACCCTAATGCCCAAAGTCCCATACCTTGTGGTGATGGCTGGCCCTTCTCAATTGCACATTGCTGAGCAGCATGTCTGTATTCCTGAGCTCAACCCCACCCATCTTGGCAGGGTCTCCTGCTGTGCATGTATATTTGAGAGTCCCATATGCTCCTTGTTTTGATGGGACTCCCATTTTAGAAACACGCAGTTTGTGTGCGATTGCTCCCTTTAGCTGATGAGCAGCACAGTAATTACAATCACCCTATGGCATATGTGTGTCACTTTCCATTTTGGTAACATAGTGGGAAGAGTCTGTTGTTTTAACCCGTGTTGTCATAATGAAGTTCACACGGGCAGTTGTGATTTGTGATCTACCGTCTTCTAGCTCTTCTTGCCAGTGGCACATTTCTTTATCATTTACAAAGTTCTTTCAATAGCCTCATCATATTTAGAGCCTCCTGAGGTAGGCAGGAACGGAAGCAGGTGCCTCATTCAACGCACAGAGAAACTGCTTAGAAACAAGTGGCTTCTAAGTCGCTTGTTCAGGTTCCACCATTTATAATCAGTGGGCCTAGATCTTGAATCTTAGTGTTTGGATTCTAAAGGGGGCTTTCTGGCATTTCTTATTCCTATCTACCGGTCTTAGTTGTGCAGTGATTCCTGTCTGAAGTATGTAATGGGTTGTAACACTGGTTATGAGAGAGAACTACCAGGAAGTCCCTTTGTATTGAATGTTAACAATTCAGAAATGTGTGCCTGAGTGATTGGTTGTATTAGAGCTCTTCAGAGAAAGAATCATTGAACAAATAGAATGTATATGTTATGCATGTATATATATATGCATAGCATATACATAATATGTTTGTGTGTGTGTGTTGAGAGAGAGAGAGAGAGAGAGAGAGAGAGAGAGATTTATTTTAAGGAATTGGCTCATCAACTGTAGGAACTGGCAAGTTCAAAACCTACAGGGTAGGCGAGCAGGCCAGGGACCAGGGAAGGGCTGATACTGCAACTCAAGTCCCAAGTCAGGCAGAATTCCTCCTTCCTCTGAGGACCTCAGTCTTTTTCTCTGAAGGCAGTTAACTGATTGGATGTGGCTCACCCACGTTATGGAGCATAATCGGCTTTTCTCAAACTCTACTAATTTGAATGTTAGTCACATCTAAAAAATACCTTTACAGCAACATCTAGATGGATTTGTCGAAACAACTGGGCACCATGGCATAGCCAAGTTGAGTATAAAAATTAACCATCACACTGGCTAACCAAACAGTGCTCCAAGTGGCATCTTTACAAAGAGATTTCTGGACTATCTGGTAAAAATGCAACGTTGATGTTTTCCCTACCATTGTTAACCAAATAATAATAGTGAAGTAAAGTAATAATGAAAAGCTAGAGCCTTTAATCATGGGGTTATTTTACGATACCCTCCAAAGAATACTTAGCAAATTAAAGATATGACCTCCCCCACCTTTTGCATTAGCACCAACATTGCAAAAAGAATGATTAATTCCTAGGAAATTCTATAGCTGCTTGCAGTAATGGATTCTAATTATCACAGACTTTTATTTTAGAGAATTGTTTAAAGATATTCAGTTTATTTGCACATTCTTTGCTTTGGAAGTACTTAGACTTTGCTTAAGTTCTTAGATAATTTTCTATTCATGTTTATGTCTAATTCAAGAATTGGCTATTGGCTAGGTGTGGTGGCTCATACCTGTAATCCAAACACGTTTTCAGGGCTGAGGTGGGAGGATGGCTTGAGCCCAGGAGTACAAGACCAACCCAGGCAACACAGTGAGAACTTTCTCTACAAAAAAATGAAAAAACAATTAGCTGGGCATAGTGGCACATGCCTGCAGTCCCAGCTACTTAGGAGGCTGAGGCAGGAGGATGGCTTGAGCCTAGGAGATTGCTGCTGCAGCGAGCCATGATGGTACTTGAGCCTGGGAAACAAAGTAAGACCCTGTTTCAAAAAGAAAAAAAAAAGATTATTATTTTTGAACATTTCTCAAACTCGCAAGGTTTAGCATTGCAAACCTGGGCCTATATCCCATGGAAATAATACCCAATTTGAAATATTAAGGAAGTTTACAAATTGTACAATGTTTCTTTATTTGAGGAATAATCTTCCTCAGAGGAAATTTGTACAGTCTTCCTCAGAGGAAATTGTTACCACTATCTGGCAGTAATAGCACTGCAATAGCAATTTCATACGCTAGACATCATTCACTGTCTTATGAAACTATACTTGCGATATGTGAGTAAGTTCAAATAAGTTCCTACCTCCTTAATTCCAGCAGGGGGAGGAGTCATGATGGAATGGTTGGTAGCTTTGTTGAAGATGAGTATTATACAAACTAAATTTAACTTCTTTTGCTTTAAACACGTAGCATACCCTGAGCCTGACCACTACATTAATATCCCATGTGTACCATTTTCCTATTTATATTGCAGGGAGGAGAGGTATTTCTGAAATGATCTACTCATCAGGAACTTTCTAGGAAGGTTAAAATGAACAAAGTGTAGTGCCAATTTACTGCATATTGGACTAACAGTGTGTCTTCTACCCCACTTATATCCCTGTAGTTTTACCAGTAAGAAGAAATAAAAAAGCTCTGGTCTATTTAAGAAACTCTTGATTTACCCAACAGAGGACATGCTGGAGGGACTAAAGCATCTGTGTCATTACTGTCATCATCATTGTCATGAAAAAGCCTCTATTAAGTTGTTGGAGGCCATGCTGAATGTTATTGACCAAAAGTACTGTCTGGTTGGGTCATGGCATTAGACATTGATGTCAGTGGAGGCAGGATCTTGATTTAGAGCTCTGTGGCCCTTCTCATTTCCCCCTTCTCAAGTCAGCCACCTCATACACACATGCCCTTGCCACCCAGATGGCATGATCTGTGCAAAAACGCATCATCCCTGGAAAAAGTAGCCTAGTATATGTTCTAGGAGCCTTGAGTCTGTATATGTGGAGAGAGCAGTTTGTTTCATAGGGAGTATATGGCTATAGTTCCTGTATGTTATCATATAAAAACATGTATGAATGTGAAAATGTTGGAGACATAGACAGAACTATACCTCACTGTTATTATTTCAGTAGCAATTATTTTTATAATTCTTTATATAATGATCTATTGTTTACACAATTGAAACATTGGAAAGTAGATAAAAATTACTCACGATGTCACCATTTAAAGATATATCTGCTAACATTAGACTATAATACCTTCAAGTCACTCCAGTTTGCCTTTTGCTGCATGACTGTATAGAAAGTATCTGAAGTAGTGATTCTGATTTTTTGAGGTAACATTGCATCTCATTTTTTCCATAAAAGTTGATTTTCAAAAATTAATTTTTAATGTCTGAATTTTTTAAGTTGTTTGGATGAATCAAAATATATTTTATACTGTGAGGCTGGGGCAAAGTATAAAATAAAGGCCCATATATCATGCTTAAGTATTTAAAGGTATAAAATGAACTAACAAAGTGTTAAATAACATGTGTTCTATTCCCCTACCTTGAAAATATGTCATTGCAATGGCAAAATTTTTAAAAAGTATAGTTATGATTTTTATGAGTGAATGTCAGAAAAATGTCAAGTGATTGAATTTATTTTGCACTGTTATATGCAGGAAAATGGGCCAGTTTTGTAATTAAATCTTGATTTATTAAGGAATCTAAAGTTCCTGGGATTTCATCTTAACAGTTCAGTACTCAGACTGGACGAGATTCTTTTCTTGTTCATTTTTAGTGCTTTGTGCAGTAATTGTCTTCGTTGAATAATTTTTCCTGTCCTATTTATGAATTTTATGTGATTTGTGTCCTACAGAGCCTGCATACTTTTAGTTTTAATACGAAAATTTTCAAGCAAATTGCTTATTTGAAGATTTTTAACTTTGTAAACTTTCTCTTTTCTGAATTCTACTTTCTAAGTATCTATTTCTAAAACATTCTTCACTTATTATCATGTGAAGGATTAAAAAGTAGTGAAATTTTATTCAAAGTATACCAAATACAAATTTATTTTCACCAAAAATTTAAATAAAAGTAAATTTGAAATTTAAAATAATTAAAATTTTTTCTCTTCAAAAATATTAAAGTATTATACAGTAAAATTAAAAGGCAAAATACAGATTTCAACTGATGATATCAAAATTTTAAGTAAAATTATTTTTATAAAGATGCAGTTTTTTGGTATAAGTTTATTAATTTTTTTTTTAGAGTTGGGATCTTGCTCTTTTGCTCAGGCTAGAGTACAGTGGCATGATCATGGCACACTTCTGGGCTCAGGTGATCTTCTACCTTAGTCTCCCAAATAGCTGGGACCACAGGTGCAAGCTACCATGCCTGGGTGTTTTTTGTATTTTTTGTAGAGACAGGGTCACACTATGTTGTCCAAGCTGGTTGCAAACTATTTTTTTAAATTGACCAATACTAATTATATATATTCATGGGATATAAAGTAGCAGCTCAACATATACAGTGTATAGTGATAAGATCAGGGTAATTGGCATATCCATCATCTCCAACATTTATCATTTTTGTGTTGGAAATGTTCAGTGTCTTCATTCTAGTTATCTGAAATGATGTAATTTATTATTATTATTAAGATGAAGTTTTCTCTTTTTGCCCAGGCTGGAGTACAATGGCAGTCTTGGCTCACTGCAACCTCCGCCTCCTGGGTTCAAGCAATTCTCCTGCCTCAGCCTCCCAAGTAGCTGGGATTACAGCTAGTGCTCGACTTACGACCACGATTGGTTCCGACAGACCGGTTGTAACATGATTTGGTCATAAGTTGAGTAGGCTATATGTACAGTACTGTGAAATGATGTTATAAAAATCTTTAAGTCATATTTTATCATAATTTTCTTTCATTATTGTTATATATCATAATTTTCTTTGTTCATTTTATGCCATTTTTATCATCTCTACACCATTTTGTTTCTTATTTTTACATTCGTTAGGTTTAAGTAAAACACTGCATTACCAGTACAACTGGTTTAATATTTGCAAAACATACAAAATTACAAAATACAGGTGCATACAAAAATACAAAATACAGGTGTAAAAAATACCATAGGAAACATTTTGTTGGCCTTTAATGTAGCAATTGAACCTTGGTCCATAGGCTGGATGAGTGGAGTCGTGTTTGGCGGAAGAAAAACAAATTTTACATCTGGATGGAGATTGCCTAGATGTGGTAGGTGTCCAGGCGCATTATTGAGTAGCAATAAAATCTTGAAAGGAACATCTTTCTCCAAACAATATTCTCGAACTTGAGGAATAAAACAGTTCATAAACCAGTCTTCAAACAATCCTTGTGTCATCCATGCTTTACGTTGAGAATGAAAGTAGACAGGCAGTGTGTGCTTGTTAACATTCTTGAACGCACGCAGGTTGTCTGAGTGATAAATTAAGAATGGCTTCAGCTTAAACCCTGCAATGTTCCCGCCAAGCAGCAGAGTTAGCCTATCCTTAAATGCTTTAAATCCCGGCATGCTTTTGGCCTCTTTGTGAATATAAGTGTATGCTGGCATCCGTTTCCAAAATAATCCGGTTCCATCAACATTGAAAATCTGTTCTGCTAGATATCCCTCATCTGTAATTAATTCATCCAGACTATCAACAAACTTACGTGCTCCTTCCTCATCCGCACTTGCTGCTTCTTCAGTCACTCGAACACTATGCATTTGGAATCTTTTCTTGAATCTCTGGAACCAGCCAGTGCTTGCTACAAATTCTTGACTGTAATCTTCTCCAGCATGCTCCTTCAGAGTCTGAAATAGACTTCTCGCCTTCATCTGCACAGTAAAAAGACTTAATGGTGTCCGTTTTTGAATTTGATCTTCCATCCAACTATATAGCAATTTCTCCATTTCGTGGATGGGCCCGCTTCGTTGCTTTGTTATAACTGTTGATCGCATGGTTGCAGAACCTTTCACAGCTTCACGAATTCTTTCTTTATCTTTCATAATCGTCGACACAGTCGAGTGTGATAACTTCGTATCACGTGCGATCACATTCACTTTCTTTCCTCCTTCGTACTGCTTAATTACCTTCATTTTTGTGTCGAGATCAATGGCCTTTGTTTCCTTCTTGGCAGGCTGAGGTGTACACAAAGACAATTTCCTCTTGGTAGACACCTTGGGAGGGGTTTGATGAAAAATATCCAAGACACAAAACAAATTGCTGTACCGAGTCTGGGATAACAGTTGAAATGGTACAGAGATGGTAGTGCTGCCGGAAGCTGGTCCGCACTGTCATACACCCAGCTGGGCAACGTTTGCGCTGCCAGACGTGGAGCAGTCATGGCTAGCGATTGTGGTCGTAAAGTCAAATGGTCGTAAGTTGAATAGGTTGTTAAGTCGATCAATACCTGTATAGGCAACTGCAACCCTGCCTGACTAATTTTTGTAATTTTACTAGAGACAGGGTTACACCATGTTGCCAGACTGGCTTAAACTCCTGACCTTGTGATTCGTCTACCTCAGCCTCCCAAAGTGCTAGCATTACAGGCATGAGCCACTGTGCCTGGCCGAAATCATGTAACATATTATTACTATCACTTTTGAGACAGTCCACAGTGTCGTCCAGGCAGGAGTGCAATGCGGCAGTTTCGGCTCACTGCAACCTCTGCCTCCTGGGTTCAAGCGATTCTCCTGCCTCTGCCTCCCAAGTAGCTGGGATTACAGGCATCTACCTCCACACACAGCTGATTTTTGTATTTTTAGTAGAGATGGGGTTTCACCATGTTGGCCAGGCTGCTGTCTAACTCCTGACCTTGGGATCCACCCGCCTCCCAAAGTGCTGGGATTACAGGCGTGAGCCACCATACCTGGCCTATATTATTATTAACTATAGCCATCTTACAATGATGTAGAACACTAGAAGTTTAACAGTTAGAAAATTTAGTTTCATTTCTATGAAAATGGTTTTTAAAATAATACCATTAGGCTTCATGCATGCTTTGTCTAGATCTTTATATATACAAATATAGAATAATATAAATCGTTAATGTTGTAAAATATTCCTCAGATGCCACTGAAACTTGTGAATAATGTGAGCATCTCCAGACTAGGGGTTGGCAGCCTATGGCCCATAGACCACATCTGTCCTGCCACCTGTATTTGTGAAGAAAATCTCCCTGGAACACAACCACCATCACTCATTCATGCCTTGTCTCTGTCTTCACACTGCAACACCAGTTTAATTACAACAGGGACTGTGTGGCCTCCAAAGCCCGAAATATTCTATGGCTGTTTGTAAAAAAAGTTTCCTCCTTCTGCTCTGGAACCATGTATTAGAACAGGAAGAAAAGTAAGAAAATGAAGGTTTGACATTACTGTGAAATAATACCTTTTATGCAAGAAATGCTTACATTTGTGCTCTCTGAGAAGAAGGATTTGAAAACCTTTTTCCCCACCTTCAGATGCCCTATTCCCCTCCATCCCCCTCCATGGTGGCAGCAGCACAGCCTGCAGACCTGCACAGTGTTCCTTTCATATCAGGGCAATGGGGCAAGAGCTGTAGAAACGTGTTTCCCTAGGGCCTGCACATTGTCAGTGACTAGAGGAGAGAAGGCGCTGAGGGTTAGGGGCCCACTGTGCTCATGCTGAGGGCAGGATCCAGTGTGACAGAGGCATCGATGTGGCATTTTATCTTGTGGGTTTGTGATTTGCGAGAGCGACTAATGCATATAGGTGTAAAAGCAGAACTCAATATTTATGTATTAAAACACCTGTGTTTTAATCTAAACGTTACTTACAAATCAGTATTGTATACTCTTTGTCCCTGGAACACACATGGAAAAGTAGTGCCAGAAAGTAGAGCTTGGTGTTGGATTTGGGATTTTTCAAAATACTATGGGAAAACTTCATTTCAGTCACTTCAAAAAGAAATTAAAATATCTTGATTTAGAATATTTAAAAAAATAATCATAGTATCCCGACTCATTACTAGTAGTGTTGTTCCCTTGATATTGGTGACTCGAAGCCAGATGTATGGATGGGGGCCACTGAAACACAGCAAAATGAGCAGTTTCACAAGGAAAACAAATGGCATGATTTTGATGTGGAACTCCATGGTCTGGTGAACCAAGTACCTAGGATATGTCTGAAGGAATTCTCACGTTCTTGTTTTGAGAAATAATCTGAGTATGTTTTCTGAAGCTGAAAAAGAAATTGTAATGAAGAATTCAAGTTAATAGTTGAGGGAAATATTAGCCCCATTAGGACTGTAACAATAAGAGCTATATAAAAATTGAATGGGTCACAGTGAACAAATATGGAAATAGCAATTTCATTTATGGCTTTTATTTGCATTATATAATGGGGTGCAGACATTCCATTCATTGCTATTACCACCAATAACATCACTACCTTACGTTTTCATAATGCTTTCTATTTTATACAGGCTTCCCACACTTGAGCTCATTTACTTCTCATATAAACATGTAAGAAAGTGTAGACAAAGAAACTGAGTTTTTTGGCCTCATATATGTCTTCTTTTGAAAAATGCTCATCATCACTGATCATTAGAGAAATGCAAAACCACATTGAGATACCATCTCACGCCAGTTAGAATGGTGATCATTAAAAAATCTGGAGACAACAGATGCTGGAGAGGATGTGCAGAAATAGGAACACTTTTACACTGTTGGTGGGAGTGTAAATTAGTTCAACCATTGTGGAAGACAGTGTGGCGATTCCTCAAGGACCTAGAAATAGAAATTCCATTTGACCCAGCAATCCCATTACTGGGTATATATCCAAAGGATTATAAATAGTTCTCTTGTGAAGACACATGCACATGTATGTTCACTGCGGCACTGTTTACGATAGCAAAGACCTGGAACCAACCCAGATGCCCATCAATGATAGACTGGACAAGGAAAATGTGGCACATTTACACCATGGAATACTATGCAGCTATAAAAAAGATGAGTTTGTGTCCTTTGTAAGGACATGGATGAATCTGGAAACCATCATTCTCAGCAAACTGACACAGGAACAAAAAAACCAAACACCGCAGGTTTTCATTCATAGTTGGGTGTTGAAGAATGAGAACACATGGACACAGAGAGGGGAGCATCACAAACTGGGGTCTGTTTGGGGGGAATAGGGGAGGGACAGCAGGGGTAGGGAGGTTGGGGAGGGATAACATGGGGAGAAATGCCAGATGTAGGTGACAGGGGGATGGAGACAGCAAACCGCATTGCCATGTATGTACCTATGCAACAGTCCTCCATGATCTGCACATGTACCCCAGAACCTAAAGTGCAGTAAAAAATATATTTCATATATGTATATATATGTGTGTGTATATATATATATATATATATATATATGAAAAACTGAGTTTCAAAATGGCGATGGCACTTACCCAAGGTCAGAAAGCTTCCATGTGGCCAAAATGGGACACAAATTGTGAGATGTTCGTATCTCATTTATCATGTTCTTTTTGCCATCCCAAAACTTGCCTCTTAAATAAAGTAATGGATGAAATTTGTGTGCTGTGTGCAAACAGCCATGCTGGACAATTCATGGTAACACTGATTTCAAGTGCTAATATCCAAGGATGAAAACAAGCATATTATTTATGGCTTTAGTATTAATGAGAACTTTCAAATTTCACAAGATGTATATGGTATTGAGTCTGGGGGTGTTAAAACTCTACACGCAGAGCAACTATTGGGGAGAAATAAATATTTACCTAGATGAAAGCAATTTTGCATACTTCTCAGCATCTTTGATCTGCACAAATAAAGCTGCATTTGGAAGGTGAGGAAGGCGGCAGGGTCCACACCCTGGGTGGGGGAAGATGCAGCCCTTGAGATCACAGCAGTCACAGGTACAATAATGAATGGCTCCTCTGATCAGTGACCCTCCAGTTCTTCCGGGACACTTGACTGCAAAAAATAGCATTATTAATCTACGAAATAATTGGTCCCCACAATGTCCTTCTACACTGTGTTAGCAGGTGGCCCTGTGAGGAGTCAGCTAAAATCATGCCTGCTCAGCACTGGGCAGCATTTTCAACCACTAAAGCTTCAGAATAAACAGTATGCATTTGGGCCTAGGACCTTTTAATGTTCAGAAACCCAAAACAGTCATAGTTTCTCAAAAGGTCGAATTGTAAATAATAGTGAAAGCACAGCCACTTAGATTAGTTTTACCCTCTGGCCCAAGGTACAGTAAAATCTAAACACTAATGTTGCAGCCCCAAGTTCTGAGAGCTGCAGGGTGTTAGAGAATGACTTTCCCGTTCGTCAAAGCTCAGTTCCTGTCTTTTGGGAGAAAGTGTAGCTTGAAAAGGTAAATTCTTTAAAAGTTACTTAAAATTTTTGCTTTGTGAATTATTTAAATGTAAAAACAAGATAATTCACCTTTATGTACATCCACATTTAAGAGATGCTGATTTTTTTTTTGCATTTGCTACAGACTTAGAAATATTTCAGACACAGATAGTTAAGCCCGTATCTTAATCCTTTCCCTATTCTCCTCCCCCAAGAAAACTGCTATGCCAAGCAGATGTGAACATTCCTTTCATGATTTTATCCTTTTATTATATATGCATATATCAAAAGAATATATATATAGTTCTATTTTGTATGTTTAAAGTGCACATACGCTTTGAATGTAGCTTGTTTTTTTAGAAAAGAATCCCCAGCATTTTTTTTAGATTAAAATATATTTTATTTATTAATTGCTCTAAACGTATTAACCTGCTCTATGATATGAATAGGAAGTGGTTGTAAAATTTAATTTCTCCTGTCAGTGGACAGTGAAATTATTTAAAAATTTTCACTCTCAGCAAGAGTAGTGCAGCAACACTTCTGATAGGTAACTCCATGGAAACACGAGAGGCATCCTCTAGACTAGCGTTTTGAAAACTCTCGTTATTGCACATTATAAGGGGAAGTTTTGTTTAGTTAAACTTCTTTCCATTAGATGTGTATATATGCAAGTGCACTGGCTTGTCATGTAAAATATATTTCATACTGAGAGTCATAGTGAAAAGCTAGAAGCTGCTACACTAGGGCACGTACCTAAGACCTACTGCTGGATCATAGGATCATCTTCAGCTTTACTGAATGTTGCCAAATTGCTTTTTTTTTTTTTTTTTTTGAGACGGAGTCTTGTACTGTCACCCAGGCTGGAGTACAGTGGTGTGATCTTGGTTCACTGCAACCTCCGCCTCCCAGGTTCAAGCGATTCTCCTCCCTCAGCCTCCTGAGTAGCTAGGATTACAAGTGCCCTGCACCACACCCAGCTAATTTTTTGGATTTTTAGTAGAGACAGGGTTTCACTATGTTGGCCATGCTGGTCTTGAATGCCTGACCTTGTGATCCACCTGCTTCAGCCTCCCAAAGTATTGGGCTTACAGGCGTGAGCCATCACGCCCAGCCGCCAAGTTGCTTTTCAAAGTGACTGCATCTTATTTGCAGGGCTCCTTCCTATTTCACCACATTTTAGCACTAGGTTTTTGTGACAAAGGTATCTAATTGTAATTTTACTTTGCTTTTTCCCTATTGCTGGTGAGGCTGAAAACAAGTCAGTTCTAAGTGTTAGAAATCCATTTATTTGAAGGTTTACACTTTTTAATTTTAGTGCAGTATTGGATATTCACAGGAAAAATAAAGCACATGGAAAGGAGAGGCTGTGATCTTTCTAGGTTGATAGGAAGAAGGCAGGCGAGAAATAGCTAATATTTTGATATCTGATGTTACAGACCTCAGCCTTAGCAAAAGACTAAAATTGATGGTGCTGTCTGCTGTCGGGTATGTGATGTGTTGCACTTAGGGAAGAGGGTGAATATGGAGGTGCCTTCAGCAGCCTGTGTTTTTATGTAAGTGAGTAAAGTGTGCTGGGTGTAACTTGTTTGCTCATTTAATGCACGGAATAGTTCTTGACTCCTTCAGAAATGTATACTCTCTCTCTCTCTGTCTCTGTCTCTCTGTCTCTCTGTCTCTCTCCCTCTCCCCACCCCCCCCCCCCCCCCCACCCCCCCCCACCCCCAGTTTTCTTGTTCTACTGCCCTCTTTGTCTTTTATTTTCTGTCTTGGATGCTTGTGTGGATACAGAGAGCTAACTGGTCAGTGAGTAGTTTCTTATGGTAAGTTTCCGTGTTGGGCTCTGCGGGGGCAGCTGCAGCTCTTCTCTAGGGGAGTTTCGTTTTGTGGGAATTAGAATCCAATGTTGCTAGATATTTTTATGCGTTTTCCAAGGGAAAGTGGAAATATTTTTAAAAATTAATCTTGTGAAGTCTCTTGATTTGTTTTTTAAAATACTGAGCCACTTTTTAAAAAAGTCAGTTTGGGCCAAACTGTATCTGAATTTAGACTGTGAGCCACTGATTTGAAATTTCTGTGTTAAGGGAGCAGAACTATGAAATGGCTAAGGTTTTAGAAATCATGAACACCAGTGTTGATTCCTTGTGACCTAATTTGTCATTTTGCTTTTTTCCTCCTGGGTGTGTAAATGAATGTTGAAGGAGCTGTGAAATTTTGAATAATATTCATTTGTCTTTGCTCCTCAGCACCTAACACAGGGCTTGTTATGTAACAGGTTCATAATAAATGTTTGTCCAATCAATGAATAAATGAACGATGAAAACATACAGCTCCTGTTCCTTTAGAATTAAAAATCTTAAGAGTTAAAAAACATACTTGCTGTTTACCAGTTTTGTATTATTTTCTCAGGGCTAATAGAGGAAATTTCTGCTGCGCAAGGCTCTTCCACATGTCAAACCCTGACAATTTTACTGTTCTCCAAAATGCCACATAGCTAATTCATGATTTATAAAGAAAGCTCAGCAGATTAATAGATTAGATAGTCAGTAGAATGAATAATAAATGGCAAATCTAGGTATACAAAGAAAATACGCATAGCTCTTGGAAATCATATAACAAGGGTTGGTCCATCTGGAGTCTTTGCTTCCCTAGGGGAAATGTGAGGACCCAGTGATAATCCTTCAGTTATAAAAGAAGAAAATGAAGTTCCATATGGGCATTTGATCAAGCCCAGGAAATTGCAGTGCTGAAGAAATTCTAGAACAATTAGCACTCTTACGCACTTAACCCAGTAGGCAGTCCGATTGGATCCATGGCAGCAGGATGTTATTGAAAATGTTAATGTGGAGTGGGTAGGAATTGGATCATGATCCTTTCCATCCCTAGCCATCAAAGTCTTATTTTAAGTATCTTGATTCTAAAAATGACTTCAGAGCTGTCCTTAGTTCTCCCAGCCTCCTGACTTGCTTCCACCTGGCCTGGGGCCACAGAAGCGTGGCCTGGTCAGTGGGGTCTTTCCCCTGCCCTGAAGTCCTGTTAGAGTTCCCCTGGTCCCCAATCTGACACTCCGCAATGGCTTCTGCAGGCAGTTTTCTCATTGGGAGGCTCCAGTCTCACCTGTGGCAGCATCGTCCTCCTCTGCAGCCCCCTCCCTGCCTTCAGCACTGTAGGGAAACCCGTCAGAAGACCACCTTGACCGCGTGGTCAATCAACCTAATGTCTTTTCTCAATCCTTACTCTCCTTCTGGACATTATGATAACATCTGTTGAGTGCATTCCGTTTGCCAGACACTGTTGCAAATGTTTGACACATTTTATCTCATTTAATCTGTGCCACAAACCACAAGGACAATATCATTAACCCTAATTTTTGTGATGAGGAACCTGAGGCACAGTAACATGTTGATTATCTTTGTCTTTTTGAAACTCAGCTTCTTTTTTGCTTTCCATACCAGTTCATTTCAGTGAACATTTATGACCTCTACTATAGTTCTGTTATAAAGATGAGGAGGGCAGGATTCCTTTCCTCCTGGAGCTTACAGTGGAGGAGACGAGAAATTCCAGTGTGACAAGCAAGGGAAGACTGAGGTGGGCACAGGCAGCAACGGAAGCTCATTGTCCATTCTGAGGGGTAGACACCGCTTCCTGGGGGAGGTGGTGGCAGAGCTGTCTTGGAAACGAAAATAGAAAAAATAGGCAGGTGCAGTGGTATACATTTGTAGTCCCAGCTACTCGGCAAGCCGAGGTGGGAGGATTGATTGAGCTTGGGAGGTCGAGGCAGCAGTGAACTATGATTGTACCAGTGCATTCCCTCCAGCTTAGGTAACAGAATGAGACCCTGTCTCCAAAAAAAAAAAAAAAAAAAAAAAAAATTAGATGAAATAAGATAGGAGGGTGTTCCAGGAAGAAGGCACAGCATGAGCTGAAGCAGCCTGATGTACAAGAACTGCAGTTTGATATTACTAAATTACTGTGACGGCAATGGGTGGAACATTGTAGGAGGCATGTATAATGTGCTAAGGAACCTGGCTTTCATCGAGTAAGTAGTAGTGGCTGTTTTAATTGAAGCTTGGGACAGGTGTGGACTGGAATATAATTCAGTGGATTGCACTGCATTTGGGGGGATGAATGGGAGGGAAGATAAGAATCAAGGGAGATCAATTATGTGGCTGTTGTGATAGTCCAGGAAGGGGTCATGAGCTCTAGAATAAAGCCAGTTGGAAGTACAGTAGGAGGAGACAAGAGAGAGTGAATATGAGAAACATTTAGAAGTTAAAATAAGCAGGATGTTTTTTGTAACGGAGATTGGCAGTATCTAAGTGGGCTATTGGTGAGGGAATGACTAAACTATATTATATATATACATATATGCTAGGGTGCAGGATCAGCTGTTAAGCATAAGGCAACTTTATGTAAATGGCATGGATGAATTTGAAACATTGGAAGTGAGTGGGAGGAATAAGATACTAAATAATCTGTGTGCTGTGCTAATCATGATTGTACAAAATAAATATGCATAGACTAACTCTGGAAGGATGTGTGAGTTATCTCCGCAGAGGACCATTAGGTGGTGGGGGAAGTGATAGAAAGGAGGGGCTTAGGTTTTATGATGTACCCTTCCCCGCTTTGTGCCTGATACCATGGGAATATATGACCTATTTTTACCAAATCTTTGTCTGTGAACTGGATATGGGGACTGAGAGAGAAGAATTAGTTGTACATACCCCTGGTTCACAAATGTAGGTGAGGGAGTAAGTTTATCTGGTGGGGTTGTTGCAGGGGAGAGGGGATGGTGAGTCAGTTGTAGATACTTTTTCATAGTGGATTTAAGTAAGTATGATTGATAAATCACATCCTGGTGCCTCTTTTTCATTTAAAATTATTAAAAGCATTATTTTGTGGTATTTCCACCCAATTGGCCTTTATTTAGACCAATATTAAGACAGTAGGAATTTTAGCTTAGGAGAAGGAAAAGAAAATCTTCTCAATGACCAGAACACAGCAGTTGTAATCAGCTGCTTCAGATGACTTTGGGAAATAAACTGGGAAACTTACTACCTTTTATATTTTTTATGTGAGAATGTTTTCTCAATTCCCAACAACTTACTCCTAAACTTTCTGTAATATAACCTATGAGGTAATTGGTTTTTTAATGTACTTCTTATTAAGCAATTATCCGACAGAATAGTTTTGTAACACACATTTATAGGCTGTTAGTGGCTTCACTTGTACATCAATCATCATAATGTTACTTTGCTATATTTTCAGGTGGAGATGAAAGCCTTTATTATAATAAAAATAATAAATTTAAGAAATTTCTCTTCACTGAGGTGAAGACAGAAAAAAATATTATTAAAAAGCCAACACTGTAATAATTCGGTTTTGAGCTGGTGGAGTCCAGGATTTATCCATTTATTTTTAATGGGAAATTCAGGTCTTACTCACTTAGAAAACCATCATCTTTGCCTGTTTAATGTTTTCAGCTTTAAAATACTAATTTACAAACCTAACTTCTCTCAGCATCACACTTTTTGCCAGCTGTAATACGTTTACTGTCTCTTTTCCAGACTGCCACAGCACCCTGTATGAGATTTGTAGCTATGCTGTGGTCACGAAGATAGAAAAATCACTTCTAAATTATAGTATTGCACAAAGTAGATGACATTGCTCTTTGAGAGATAGAATTTATCTGCCAAATTAAAGAACTGTATTTTTTTCTGTTACGTTTACCTTGCCACAGGTGTTTTCTTTAGCCACTTTTATTGCACTTGACATTCATTAGAATATATTAAGAACATAGAAAGTTAAGTGAAAAAGACAAATGTCTCAGCTACCCAGTGGTGAAAAATTTCCCCCTAGTTTTAAGATCTTCTTACCTCAAAAGAATTTTTCTAGTTCTACAAAACAATTCAGTGCAATAGACCAAGCCCTGACTCCTCACTTTGTAGAGACAGTTTTGATGAGCAAATAGAACAGCATATCCAGAGAAGCAGTCAGGAATGCAAACGTTAACTATTGGATTAAGCAACATAAAACAAAGGGCATAAACAACATCATTTTCAGGAAGAATGAGGAGGATGATATTATTTATACATTGATTTCCATTTTAAGATGTAGAAATAATATACCTTATGTAAATTCTTACAGTGTTCTTACCTGCTTAGCAGGCCATCTTTTTCATATTTGAACTCAAACAAGATAGTGATCTCTGATTCATTGGAAATTATTGTAATGTGATGGTCATGATTATAGTTTTTTTTAAAATACAGATTTAAATTTATTGCAGGCATATGTGTCCGTAGAGTGTAATTCCTCATGATGACATCCTTTTGTTGTAAGATAGCAGTACACTTCAGGTTCCCAGTGACCTAACAGACTGCATTAATGGCTCTGGCCTTGTAACAGTGGGTCAGCGGACTCTACACCATCTGCCTAGGTCTTGCCAGTGGGGCTATCAAAGGCTGTTATGCCCTGACAGCCGAGACTGGTGGAGGACAACCAGCCAGAGAGGCTCTTTCCTGGTGTCAACCATCCTATTTCATTCAATATGCCCTTTCCCAAATGAGTGCCTGTGCATGGGATTATGGAAAGCAGCCCCCTGGATCATTCAGAAGACAGGCAAGTCCCCTTATACACTCCGCAGAGGCATCTGTAACCTCTGCACTCAGACACTGCAGAGAATACCAGTGAGCATTTTAGGATAACTACCAGATTCCAAGTGGTTTCCTTCAGGAGCTGAAGTTTGGAAGAAAGCCTAATTGAGAGAGACTCATTTGAAGTAGGTAGCATGAACAGCCACAGATGGGGACTTAAACAAAACCCTTTGTTACGTACTCTGCATTGAGAGGTCTGACTTCCATGGCCAAGTTGTTAACGATTTCTATTTATGCTTGTAAATTCTACCAGAATGCTGCCTAATTAGAGCTGCTCTATCATTTTTCAAAAATCATTGTTATAAAGAAGAAGTATCGTCGAAAATTAAGTACCTTTTCATCCTAAAAACCATTTTCAGGCCCTTCCCATTTTAAAGAATAAAATTATGAAAATTAAAGAATATACTGGATTTCTTTAAGGTATAGAAATCCAGTACATACTTTTTTTCATGATCTGATTCATCTTTATTATTTGATTCAACTAAATATGTTTACATGTTTTTTTTTTTTTTTTTTTACTTTCCAACTGTTATTTCAAATTCAAGGGATACATGCATAGGTTTGTTATATACGTAAGCGGCGTGTCACAGGGGTGTGGTGTACAAAGACTTTTGTCACCCAGGAAACCAGCATAACACCCAATAGGCAGCTTTTCAATCTTCACCTTCCTCCCATCCTCCACCCTCAAGTATACCCTGCTGTCTCTTGTTCCCTCGTGTCCATGGCACACACATTTTCTAGAAGTTATCATGTCAAGAGTTATGTGGAATCCCAAAGTATTAATGGCAACAGTCCATGCTCTTTTAAATGGATTAACACTGAAAGTAACCTGATATTATCTAGGGAAAAAAGCAGATGACACAGATTATGCCCTCAAAGCATGTACCAAGTGCTCAACATTTAAAACATCTTACCCTGTATCTACCCAGAAGAAGGTTCCAGATTTCTCTCTCACATATCACCCACCTCTCAAAATAATCTGTTCAGCCATGGAAAGAACACCACTGTCTTGAAACCAAGAAGCAAACTCAAGTGTAGAAGCCACATGCTAATGCAGGTGGGACAGCAGTATATACTTTTTCTTCCTTTTTTCATCCAAAAACAATCCTTTTTTTTTCCTAAAAAGATTTAGTTCTATTATCTTGAGGAAAAGATTTAGAAATAACAATTTTGAAATTAATAGAAATGTTTAATGGTAAAACATGCAGTCACCATTAGTTTAGGTTTTTGTTACTATCTCAGAGTCAGTTCCATGAGATCTGAAGTGGTTCCCAGGATCGAAATGGAAGGGGAATCTGGGAGAGTAAGAGACTCTGATAAGACTCTGAATTTAGTGCCTCAGATGCCCAGTTTCCCAAAATACACTGCAGCATATCTTAATGTTAGCATTAAATATTAAATGCTAACATTTAGTGTACACATTGAAATGATATTATGATAATGTTTTAAAATTTGGAGCAACCCTTCTTGTTGGGGGGAGAGGGACTTTACAATGATTCAACTTATCAAGAACCAGTGTCCCCTTAGGGAAGTACTCTCTTGCGTTAGGGATGACATGTTTAAATTTAAAGCAAATTATCAGAAGGAACTTTCTCATGCTTTGGCCAACTACATGATGCATTTTGAAAAGGAAGAATTAGATGATGAATTTTGAAAAGGAAGTCACCTTCCTGATATCTGAGGCTTTTGAATATATTCATTGTTTAAAAGGTAAATGTATTGATTTTGTGAATATTGAAAATAAATTGATTACAGTAGTCCATGCCATTAAACTTGGCAGTTCTTTCCCCAAGAACGTTTCCCCCTAGTTTTTCTTTTTAATTAGTTGTTTTTGAATAGGTAATACATTTGTTTACATTGTTGAAAAAGTTAAGAGAGACATTAGAAGGTACGCCTTAAGAAGTTTTACTTCCAACCCCATTTTCGTTTGCCCCATTCCCACCCTTCTGCCCCAAAGGCCGACATGCTAGTTCCTATGTATTTTCTCAGGCTCTCTGGAGGTGGTTCTTTATGCAAATATGTATTGTGCTTCTCCCTATTCCCCTTTTTTACGCAAAAATAGCGTACTATATATGTTGTTGTTCTTTGTTTTCCTCACTTAAGGGTACATCCTAGAGCTGTTTCCATTATCAGAAAATAGGAAGCTGCTTCTTTTAGCTCATGGTGATGGCTACTTACATTGTTTCCAGTGTTTTCTTGTACAAACACTGCTGTGATATTGTATAAGCACGTGTAGGAGTATCTGTAGGATAAAATCTCAGAAATGAGATTGTTTCATTAAAGAATAAATATATTTGTAATTTTGTTAGATGCTATCAGAGTATTCCTGAGTGTTTTTTGTTGTTGTTTTATAGAATTTTGCTTTCTCGCCAGGAATGTTTGAAGGAAACTATTTTCCTGTGGCAAGCACAGCCATGTAATTTATTGTCTGAACCGGGACACTTCTAAGAGTGAAAAGTGGCTCTATTAATAACCACACTAGGGCAACAGGCACAAGGGGAGACTTTGCCAGGTAATCTGGGACATGTCTTGACTTACTGTTAGCTTTGTTGACAGAATATGCTGTAAGACTTTCCAATTTTTCTCAGGAGACCTTGAATGGAATTAAAATTCAAAATTAATCCTTTGATGAGGCCAGCCTTTAAAAGTGAAGCCACTGATGATGGTTGCACAACAGTATGAATGTACGTAGTGCCATTGAACTGTACACTTAAATGTGATTAAAATGGTAAATTTCATTATGTGTATTTTAACACAATATAAGGCATAAAAGTTAAAGAAACATACTACTAATACATGAACTCACATGGATTAATCTCATCCAAATTAGATTAAATGAAAAAAGGAAAAAGACAGTTTCAAATGCTGCGTATTCTATGCTTCTATTCATAAAGATATTCTGGAAAAGGTAAAACTATAGAAACAACAAGTGTATAGGTAGTTTCCAGGGGCTGAGGGCATAGGGAGTGTTGACTACAAAGGAGGTGGAGGAAATTTTGAGAGGTGATGAGACTGTTCTATAACTTGATTATGGTGGTGGTTACAGGATTTTATGTGTTTTTCAGAACTCATAGAACTATACATTAAAGGAGTGCATTTCGCTGTATGTAAATTATACCTTAATAAAAGAGGAATGAACAAAGATATGGAAAAAAGCAGAATTTTCAGTATTGTTTCCCTTGAGTTCTGGGAAAGGTGTCATGCCTGGTCTGGATTCTCTTCTGGGCAAGGGCTGCATGACCTGAGTGGCGCTTGCCAACGGGCCTCCTGCTTGGTGACCCCTACATCACTTGCACTTTTCTGCTGTCATTGGTGGCCCTGCTGCTTAAGGAAACTGTGGCACTGTTAGGCTTTGTCTGGCCTGTTTTAGGGATCTTGCAGATGCTAAGGTCAGGGGTTCAGGATGAGTGTGGCCCACCATTATGTCGCCCCAAGCCTCAAGTGGGTATGAGCGGATCTGGTTCTGTTTTACCTAAAGGGAATGGGGAAGTCAGAGAATTGCTTCACAGTGCCCCAGCCTTTCTTGCATGCCCTAGAGATTCTCCCTTGTTTCTTTGTGGCATAGGGAAAGGATTCTTACATGGTGAATCAATCTTGGCTGTGACAGAGGATGCCAGTTAATGGCCAGTGTAAATGTCTGCTGTATCTGGACCAAGTAAAAAGAATGTTTAGATGGGCAAGAGCAGAAGGTTCCATAGGTAATAGGGTGCAGGGTCAGGAAGACAGTGAAGACAGATGGAAAAAGGCACATTCTCTGGGTCTAGGATGGGAGGTGGATGCAAAAGTCAGCAGAGGTCAAGAGTCAAAATCAGAAGAATGCTCAACATCACTAGTTATTAGGGAAATGCAAATCAAAGCACAGTGAGTTACTGCTTCTCACCCATGAGGATGATTATTATTTACAAAAAATAAAAAACCAGAAAATAGCAAGTGTTGGTGAGGATGTAGAGAAGTTAAAACAATTGTACACCATTGGTAGTAATGTAAAATGCTGCTGCTGCTGTTGCTATGGAAAACAGTATGGCGGTTCCTCAAAAAATAAACATATAATTACCACCTGATCCTGCAATCTCACTTCTGTGTTTATATCAGAAAGCAAGGGACCCAAACAGATATTTCTAGACCTCTGTTCACAGCAGCCTTATTCACAATAGCCAAGAGATAGAGGCAGCCTAACTGCCCACTGACACTTGGATGAATGGAAAAACAAAATGGGGTCTACACATACAGTGGAATATTATTCAACCTTGGGAAGGAAGTTCTGACACATGCTACAATATGGATGAACCTTGAGCATATTAGGTTAAAGGAAATATGCCAGTCATAAAAAGACAAGTACTATGTGATTCCATTCATATGAGGTGGTGAAATTCATAGACAGAAAATAGGCGGGTGGTTGCCAGGGGCTGGAGAGAACAACGTGGGGGGACTGTTTAATAAGTTTAGAGTTTTAGTTTTGCAAGATGAAAAGAGTTCTGGAGATGGATGGCTGTAATGGTTGCCTAACAGTGTACTTACTGCCACTGAACTAGTGAATACATTTAAAAATGGTTAAAATGGCAAGTTTTATGTTACGGATATCTTACCATAAA
Source organism: Sapajus apella (assembly GCF_009761245.1). NCBI lineage: Eukaryota > Metazoa > Chordata > Mammalia > Primates > Cebidae > Sapajus > Sapajus apella. Next base: position 2,773,917 of record NW_022436972.1, read on the forward strand.
ACATAATCTTAAGAAAAATTCAAGGGGAGTGAGCTAAAGCCAGCAAATTTTTACCTGCAAAGCCAGAGCAGGGTGGCTGTCAGCACCTTCATGCAGTGGGTGATTGCTCACACAGAGGTCCCTGCTAGGTCCACCTCTCCATTGCTCCAGAGAGGCCTGAATTCTCTCAAATACCATGACTTGGGTGACCATCAAGCTAACCTGCCTGCCACACATTGTCATTCACATACAGTGGCCATCTTCTGTAACTTCTGTCCAGGACAGTGGCCAGAAGCCACGTGCGGCTGTTGTGCACTTCCAGTGTGACTCATTCAAATTGAGATGTACTGTAAATGTAAGATTCACACTGGATTCTGAAGCCTTAATATGAAAAAGAAATGTAAAATACCTCATTAATAGTTTTATATTGATAGTATGTTGAAATAACATTTATTGGGGTCAATGAAACATATTATTAAAATTAATCTCACGTGTTTGACTTGACTTTTTTTATTGTGGCTACTAGAAAATCTAAAATTTCATTTGTGGCTTTCATTGTATTTCTGTTGACTAGCATTTTTCTGGAGCAGCAGCACCACCTGAGAATGTGTTAGAAATGCAGATTCTTGGGTCCCACCCCAGGCCCTTGGAACCAGAAACTCTGGGGATAGAGCCAGCAATCTAAGTGTTTTAACATCTGCTCAAGTTTGAGAGCCAGGGCTCTAGAGCACTCTGTCTCAATCAGTTTAACAACTACGAAGACTAACAGGCTGCTCTATCACTGCTGCCAGGCACCTTGACCTTTAATCACAGCTTATGGCAGGAAGGACTGACTGCAGGTGCAGATTAGCATGGGCACTCACAGTTGCGTGGGTGCTCTCTTGCTTTGCTCTGGATTCTCTCCTTGTCTATCCGCTCTCTGCTTATGTGGCTTCTCACCCACTTTGTTTCTTTACCTGTTTCCAGCTCCGTGTTCAGTGGACTTGACAACAGATTCCACTCTCCTTTCTCCTTGCTCCCTGGGACAAAGGCTTGTGCCCTCCTCTTGCCAGTTTCTGCTACTTGATGCGCTTGAGTTAAGGACGATTGCTGAGTACTCATGTGAACTTTGCTGAATTCTGCGTGGTGTCTTCATTCTGCCCAGGCAGGAAGGGAGGGGAAGATGTGAAGAATTAAGGGAAGGGTGCTAAATTATCATTGGTTTTAGAAATCTCATGTAGTTGAGAATCTCTTGGGAAAAATGAGACTCTAAATTTGTTCCTCTCTCGCTCTACCCCTCCCTCCCTTTCTTCCTTATGGGGGAAATTTTGGTTTCTTCCTAGTATCAATAAAAGAGGTCTTTATGAGATTTCTTCATCTGGTTTTGATGAAAGCAGATGTGTTTGAACAAATCATTCACCTTCTCAGTGCTTCTAACTCCTGGTTCTCAAGATAGAATTAATGGCTTCCAGTGCTGTATCACAGCTTGCAGCCCCCTCTCTGTAATTGCATGAAGAAGATCAATGTGGACACCATAGAGTTGTTCAGAAGCCCCGTTCTGGCCCTAACATCTGACGGAACTGTGTATTTGGGCTCTTTTTGAACCCCTTTGACTTGATTTGTCACATGGGGTTAAAGGAGGTCCTCAGTACTTTTTATAAGACTCTCTGGGCCAAATATGTGCATGAATTTGCACTTCAGGTTTTTAGATTGTGCCTGGGTTGTGTATAACATGATATTCCTAAGGAAGGGTAGGGCAGCACCCTGCATCAAATACGTTATTCCTGAAGTGAAACATGGGCATTGACTCTAAATGGGATTTCTCAAAAAGACTATAAATAGCTTCATACATTTGGGTTATGTTTTTCTGTCAAATGAGTTATAAAAACAACCTCTCAGCTTTTAGATCTTTTGGCATTCAGGATAGTGGATAAGGGATTGTGGACTTTGGTAGTGCCTATGTTGTCTGAAATAACAGAAGAAACCCAGATTAGCAAATGTGTGACTTTCATTTATTTTGGAATGGCTGAGGAATGCCCCAGATTAGAAGATTCCAAAGAGTTGATTCATGTGTCAACCTTTTGGAGTTGGTATGGTTGCCAGCAACCTGAGAGAACTATATTTTAGTGTCCAGAAATATATATGGACATTCTTAGATATTGGAGCTTAATGTTATGGTTTTGATTTTTAGACAGAAAAAGATTATCCCGATTCAGACACATCTTTGAATCTGGCTGTATATGCATGTTACACAAAATTTTACTTCTTTGGAAGCAGAACACAAAGTAGTTGTGAAAATCCACCACACTGTCATAGGTTCATTGTGATAACTAAACGTGATACTGTACTGAAAGCAGTTAGCACCGAGTGTGGTCTTTAAAAATTCAATAAATGATAATTTGGTATATTATTGTAACTGCAGATGTTAGTAATTAGCATTGTCTATTCTCATTCCAGATAGAAATGGATTTTATCAAAATTGGTTCCTTATATTTTAAAATACTTTTAGCAATGGAAGAAATGATATATATATTTTAAACAAAAAAAACTTTGTTTTTTCCCTGGCTTTAATTCAGTGCCCTTGTTTAAGTCACTTCAATTCTATGATGGTTAATTTGGTTAACTTGGCCAGGCCGCGGTGCCCAGATATGTGGCCAGACATTATTCTGGATATTTCTGTTAGAGTATTTTTGGATGAGATTAACATTTATTTTATTATTTTTATTTATTATTTTTTTTCAATTGTGTCTTTTTCTTTAAATTTAATTTTATTTTTTTTAATTGCATTTTAGGTTTTGAGGTACATGTGAAGAACATGCAAGATTGTTGCATATGTGCACACATGGCAGTGTGATTTGCTGCCTTCATCCCCATCATCTGTATCTGGCATTTCTCCCCATGCTATCTCTCCCCAACTCCCCACCCCCACTGTTCCTCCCCTATTTCCGCCCGACAGACCCCAGTCTGAGATGCTCCCCTCCCTGTCTCCATGTGTTCTCATTCTTCAACACCCATCTATGAGTGAGAACATGCAGTGTTTGATTTTCTGTTCTTGTGTCAGTTTGCTGAGAATGATCATTTCCAGGTTCATCCATGTCCCTACAAAGGACACAAAGTCATCATTTTTTATAGCTGCATAGTATTCCATGGTGTATATGTGCCACATTTTCCCTGTCCAGTCTATCATTGATGGGCATTTGGGTTGGTTCCAGGTCTTTGCTATTGTAAACAGTGCTGCAATGAACATTTGTGTGCATGTGTCCTTACGGTAGAACGATTTATAATCCTTTGGATATATACCCAGTAATGGGATTGCTGGGTCAAATGGAATTTCTATTTCTAGGTCCTTGAGGAATTGCCACACTGTCTTCCATAATAGTTGAACTAATTTACACTCCCACCAACAGTGTAAAAGGTTGCTCTTTCTCCACATCCTCTCCAGCATCTGTTGTCTCCAGATTTTTTAATGATCACCATTCTAACTGGCGTGAGATGGTATCTCAATGTAGTTTTGATTTGCATTTCTCTAATGACCAGTGATGATGAGCATGTATTCGTATGTTTGTTGGCCTCATGTATATCTTCTTTTGTAAAGTGTCTGTTCATGTCTTTGCCCACTTTTGAATGGGCTTGTTTGTTTTTTTCTTGTAAATTTGCTTTAGCTCTTTGTAAATTCTGGATATTAGGCCTCTGTTAGATGGGTAGATTGCAGAAATATTTTCCCATTCTGTTGGTTGCCGATTCACTCTAATGACTGTTTCTTTTGCTGTGCAGAAGCTGTGGAGTTTGATTAGGTCCCATTTGTCTATTTTGGCTTTTGTTGCCAGTGCTTTTGGTGTTTTGGTCATGAAGTCCTTGCCTATGCCTATGTCCTGAATGGTTTTGCCTAGATTATCTTCTAGGGTTTTTATGATGTTAGGTCTTATGTTTAAGTCTTTAATCCATCTGGAGTTAATTTTAGTGTAAGGTGTCAGGAAGGGGTCCAGTTTCTGCTTTCTGCACATGGCTAGCCAGTTTTCCCAACACCATTTATTAAACAGGGAATCCTTTCCCCATTGCTTGTTTTTCTGAGGTTTGTCAAAGATCAGATGGTTGTAGATGTGTGGTGTTGCCTCTGAGGACTCTGTTCTGTTCCATTGGTCTATATCTCTGTTTTGGTACCAGTAGAATTTTGGGTAAAGCAGATTGATCCTCCGTGACATAGGTGGGCCTCATCCAATCAGTTGAAGGTCTGAATAGCCCTCTCCTGAACAAGAGGGAATTCTGCCTGCAGACAGCCTTCAGGCTCCAACTGTAGCATGAGCTTTGGTTTCCAGCCTGATGGCCCACCCTGCAGCTTTTGGACTTGTCAGCTTCCATAATTGTGCGAGCTATTTCTTTAAAATAAATCTCAATCTCTCAGCCAGGTGCAGTGGCTCACAATCTGTAATCCCAGCACTTTGTGAGACTGAGGCAGATGGATCACCTTAGGTCATGAGTTCAAGACCAGCCTGACCAATATGGTGAAACCTGTCTTCTACTAAATACAAAAAATTAGCTGGGCATGGTGGTGCATGCCTGTAGTCCCAGCTACTTGAGAGGCTGAGGCAGGAGAATTGCGTGAACCTGGGCTAACATGGTGAAACCCCATCTTTACTAAAAATACAAAATTATCTGGGTGTAGTGGTGCGTGCCTGTAGTCCCAGCTACTTGGGAGGCTGAGGCAGGAGAATCACTTGAACCTGGGAGGTGGAGGTTGCAGTGAGTTGAGGTTGCGTCATTGCACTCCAGCCTGGGCAACAAGAGCAAAACTCTCCAAAAAAAAAAAAAAAAAAATCTCAATCTCTCTCTCTCGCTCTCTGTATAAATGTGTTCTCCCTCTCTGTCTCTCTTTCTCTGTCTCTCTCTCTCAAACCCTGATGAATGGACCTCTGTTAATCTTACTTGGTTTCTTCATTTATAGAAACAGAACATATAAGATATGTCTTCCAAGGTTTCCTTTAAGAGTGTGAGAAGTTATTTGGGTCTAAAGCATAGTCTAGGATGTCTCAGTCTTGGTTGATTGGAAGGACGAGGGCAGGAAGGAGAGTGGGCCTTGGGAGCAGGTATAGATGGCAGGCTTAGTTGGGAGCTATTGCAGCCTATGGGGGATCCACATGGAGACGTCCAGTACACACCTGGATGAGAGTTGATCTTGAGGGTGATGGCGATTCACAGAGAGGTGTTAACAGACACAGGATGTAAGAACTTGCCTGCTGTGTAGAGCTGAGTCCCTGGTGCATACACTAGGTGGGCACTGGCCTCCTGCCTTCAGAGCTCGGAGGGAAACCCAGCAGCTGAGTTTCCACTTGGTTGTGTTAAAGATGCTACCTCCTGGAGACTGTGGCTGCATGCCTGCTTTCTCACCAGAGGCAAAGAACTAAGACAAAACAACTCCTGAATGTTCACCATGGCCCCTGATGAATTTTGGTTACTCTCCCAGGCATAGAATCCTCGAACAGGACCAGATGTCAAGCTTGCCTGAGATCTGTTCCTACAGAGTCCAAGTCTTAGATGGAGGCTTGAGCTGGAACAGCTTACTGTTACTATTCCCTTTGTGAATAGTGACGATATTAACAGCTGTGTCTGCGGATGTGTGTTCAGTGTTTGTCACTCCAGAGCTGTACTTGTTAATAGGGAGCCACTGGTCTCATGCAACTATTTAAATTACAATTAAAATAATTAAATTAAAAATTTAAGTCTTCAGTCACACTAGCCACATCGCAAGTACTCAGTAGCTGCATATACCTGGTGGCTTCTGTACTGGACAGCACAGATGTGGGACATTTCCATCCTCACAGAAAGTTGGCTGGACAGCCATGCTCTAGTCTAGAGCTTTGTGTACATTGTCATATACTCCCATGGTGTTCTGGAATGAGAGTTATTATCCCCAGTTTGTAGATGAGGATATTGGGGTGTAGACTGAATAACTGGCTCCAAATTAGAGTTTTAAGTGACAGAGCTGGGAACGCAAAGTTCCTGGAGCCCTGGACTAGTCCACTGGATCTGGACTTGTCAGCCTACAGGTGGTAGTGAGCCTTGAGTGTGCAGGAAATCTTCCCTCCCTGTGGCAAGAGGCAACCGTGGGTGGAAAGATGGAGAAGAGTGGAGAGACACAGAGGATGTGGGAAGAGGCTCCAGAAGGGTGCAGCACATCCAGAGAGTTTGAGTTGTGTTGCACAGTGGCAGAATGAGGCCATTGGTCTTCGCAAGGGCTGTTTTAGCCTCGTAGAGGGTGAGGAAGCTGGATATCAGGGCTTCGAGGAGTAAATGGAAGATGAGAGAGAAGGAGATGGGGTATGGGCAGCTAGAAAGAGACATGAGATGAAAAGACAGGACACTTTCAGACTTGAGGAAGCTTGGCCCTGCTAACAGACTAAGGTAAAGACTGTCTGTGGAACCAGGCTGGAAGTAACTTTGGGGTGGGGGCCAACCCTGAGACACATGCCCTGCCTGGAGGGGGCTGCCACCATCCTATCCCAGCTGACTGCTGCTGGGAGACTGCTGTTTCCAGAGTCCACGCATCTGGATTTTTATGTGAAATGTGCCAAATTATAAACACGTTTAAAATAACATGTGCTTCCATAAAAAGCACACATCTCATTGCAGAACAATGTGAATGTCTTTAATGCTGCAGAACTGTGCACTTAAACATGGTTAAAATGGTAAAATTCTTATTTTTATTTATTTATTTTTTACCAAAACAACAAAAAGCCCATATCACTGGACCATTTTAGCACACAAGCTGTGAGTTTGTGACTTCTGGGCTAGGGGAATAGAACCTGCATGACTTTCTACCTTGGCTGTCCAATAGCATCCTCAGTCCCAGGCCATACCCTGGAACAATGAAGTCAGAATGTCTGGAGGAGGGACCCAGGTACCAGAATTGCTTAAAGTGAGAAAGTGATCCCATTTTACAGCCAGTGTTGAGAAGGTGAAATAATTAGCAATTAGGGTAGAGACAGGAAGAAACAGCATAAGAATCCAGATATAGGGAACTTCTGTTTCTGGGACTGGAGGGACAGAAGTGAGGATGTGTATGGATTGTGTTAGATTAGGGATGTGAGGATACCACAGAACAATGAGAATTGCATGTTGTCTAGGGCTTGAGCTCAGCTGTTCTTTAACTTTTCCAGTTGCAAAATGGGAATGATGTATGCACCTGCCTGTCTGTGTCATCATGTCTTTGTGTGTCTGAAAATCTGTTTGTTCCCTGAGAATTCATTTTGTACAGATGTGTTGTAAGGCAAAAATGTCACACTTGTTAGTGACAATCTTTTAGGAATCACTTTACCTTTCAATTTCTACCCCTACTGTAATACTAGAGAAGTTAGTAATTCATTTTGGAGAAAACAGAAAATTAGAGAAATGAATTTGTGAGCAAACAGATCAGGAAAAACACTGAAATCTAAACATATAGAGCCACTAACAAAGCTTTTAGTAAACTGAATGTACAAAGTGCTCACTGAATATAGACAGTTACTTCAGAAAATGTAATTATCCCTTTTAACACAAAAATGTTAAAAAGTCCATTAATTATCAGATATTCAAAGAGTTGCCTTTGGAGTAGACAAAGACCTGAGGCATTCTTCAGTGGGAGCATTTTCATTAAAGGGGAGTATATTTATGTACACTAAAATTTAGGGAAGGTTTTGAATAATTCAAGGGGGAAATAAAGCTCTATTTCCCCCCTGAATTTAATGTAGCTTGAAGTGATGTAAGCTCATGTCTAAAATATTAGTTTAATATGAGAACAAGCCCCTTTCCAGCAGGAAGATGTTGCTCATTTAGCTTTCCTTGTAATCAAAAGCAATTGTTTGTAAACCAGCTTGGCTGTACTTTGAGTCAATTGGTTTTGGACTAGCTTCTGATCAAGAGATGCAAATGCTTTCTTGTCAACAGTTTCATTGGCTTAGACCTGTCTGCTGAGGGAGACTTATCTTGATCCCTGGTAACTTAAGATGCTCTGTTGGGCATGCTTTATACAATCTGTGAAGCTGGTGGAGTGCTGGGAGCTGAGATTCTGCACACCAAGTCAGCTGTTGGTATGTGAAAGAGCCACAGAGTCTAGGCAGCCTTGGGAAAATGGCTGCTTAGTAATTTGGGAATTTGCAGATGAATTGTCATCTTGTGCAAGAGCCAAGCAGTGAAAGGAGCTTATGAAAATGAGGCCAAGATAGTGACACCTTTTTAGATAAGGGATACATGTATGAGGAAATCTTAGGGAAGCATATATAGTTCAGACACACAGCTAAGACACTGAATACAAAATTGGCCTCATTAGCAAAGTCCCTTGCCAGCTTCCCAAGCCCAGAAAAATATCCCTCAGCAAACTCTAAGAAGGAGGAGGGTGCAGGTATGAAGAAGCTTAGATTTGGCTTGTTGGGGATGGGAATGGAGGCGTTTATGAATCTGGGTCATAGTTTGATGAGCATTGGGTCTTCTGCTCCAGCTGTCCTTTCTACACGTGTCCACAGGACTCACAGGTGGCTGGCAGGGAGGACGAGGGTGGATGGCAACCACCTCATGCCTTCTGCTGGGGAGACAGTATGAGGGGTGAGGATGGGGTGAACAGGGAAGCACATGTGACTCCTAAAGAGAGCCAGCTGCTGTGTGGGATTGCAGGGCCATGCTTGCCAGGTTGTCTCATTCTCTAACGTGTCAGGCATGGGGCTGTTTTTTTGATAGAATTCCCTGATTAGTGCATGTTGATAATGAGTTCAAACCATGGCATTGTGAGGGTCAAATAAAATACCTGTGGGGGTCAGATTTGGCCTATGGCCTGGCCTCTCTCTCCCCTACCCTACTTTTCCTAACCGGGGCCTTGTCTGGAAGGAGGTACTGGAATCTTCTGCTGCCTGGGAAGTGTTGTGAACTGGCAGGAGGATGTCTTGTGTACTGGGGCTTCACTGAGTGAGTCACTCATTCAACATGTATCTACCAACTACTGTGTGCCAGGCACAAGATGGGTTGGAGGCGTGGGGAATTCCAGGCCAAGGAGATGTTGGAGGCCTGGGACTTTGGAAGGAGCTGATACGTTCATGGAGAGACTCTTTTCTACGTGGTTAGCGAGAGAGTCCGTGTGAGAGGATGGTGGGGGGTGGTATTGGCAAGTTCAGTCCTGGTTGGAGAGCGAAGAGCTTTATGGTTGCTCAAGAGTGTGGGTTTTGCTCTAAGAGCAAGAGGGAGCCACTTAGCAGAGAACTGCCATGATCACGTTTGCATATTTATAAACTGCTGCTGCTGGGCAGAGGAGCAAGATGAGGCAGGTGACCCAGTGCATGCTTGAGGATTAGACTTTTAAGAATTTTTGCTCATTTAAGACTGCTGCTGTGTTAAGGTATGCAGTGAGGGTTTGTGCTGCTCTTGGTCATGGGGCTAGAATATGAACAAACATCACAGGGTCATGTGTGTGTAAGTTAGACTTGACTTTCCTGTCCAACTGTTTGTTTTATTTCCATTGAGGTAGTGTACTAGTTATGAAACTCAGCTTTGCCTCTTCATTTTTAAAAATTAATTTAATTAAATTTAGACTGTGAGCCTTTTTCCTGCTCTGGGCCAGCAGGGGCTTTAAGCTTGGCTGCTTTTTATTACTTTTCCCTTACTTCCCCTTTGTGTGAAGGTCCTGGGTTGGAGAGAGCACCCAGGCAGCAGGGGCATTCCTGTAGTCCTGTGTCTCAGGTCCATAGCAGTTACCTCTGAGATGTCAAGGGTTTGTTAGGATCGACCAGTGTGATTCTGTCCCTGTACCTGGAAACTTGTGCATCCTGGAGCCCAGCCAAGGCTTGGCCGAATGTGTTCCCCCCTTTATAAGCTCAGCTGGTTTTGAGAGCAGCCAGCACAGAGCCTGCCTACCTCTAGGAACCACAGTCCTCTCTTTTGTGGGCCTGGGAGATTTACTTTTGGGGACTTTCTCAATCTCCCTTCTCTTATCTATAGTTCCCACAGTGACACCTCTTCTTGCCTGAAACTTTTTTTTTTTTTCCCTCCATGCACTTAAGCGTTTGGAAACCAAAATCAGGAAGGGAAGTGTCTTACCAGCAACTCCTCCTCTGCAGTCATGAAGCTCCCCAGGGACTGGGAATCATGGAGCCTGCTTGGGTGAGGTAGATGAAGAAAGGGAAAATAAAAGAAAGAAATAAATTGCTATTTCAACAAATATTTTTCCATGGTGGCAAGTTGATATTACCGTTTGGTTTCAGAGCCAAAAGGGAGAAGATACGAGAACTGCCGGAGGGAGGAGGAGGTGAATGAGGGAACTAGGACTTGCCTAGTCTGAGCAGCCTTTTCCAGCTGCTGGGGAAGGGAGTGGGTAAGGAGAGATGGTTTTTGATGGCTGCAGATAGACTAGAAACAGGGAGATGTTCACAGCATTGCATCCTGTGAACATGTCCCACACCTGCATACTTCCAGGAAGGCACTAATGACTGCTTCCTTAATAATTTTGTTTTCAGTGGTTCACAGCCACTCCCAACAGCTTGGGTTATGCCTGACCATTTCTAAGCCTCAGTTTGGCCATCCTTCCCATGTTCCCCTGGGCCTTTGGATAATCCAGTCCTAGTTGCTCATACTTAAATTTTTTTATTGTGGTAAAATATACATAACATTTTCTGTCTTACCCATTTTTAAGTGCACAGTTTAATGGCATTAAGTACATTCACATTGTTGTGCAACTGTCACCTCCATCCATTTCCAGAACTCCTTCATCTTGCAAGACTGAAGCTGTTCCCATTAAACAACTTTCTATCTCTTCCCACAGCCCCTGGCAACCACCATTTTACTTTCAGTGAATTTGATGACTCTAGGTACCTTAAGTAAGTGGAATCATACAATATTTGTTTTTTTCATTGGCTTTTTTTCTTAGCGTCATGTCCTCAAAGTTCCATATTTCAGGATGTGTCAGAATTTCCTTTTTTAAGGCTGTATAGTGTTTCATTGTATGTGTATATCACATTTGTTTATCCATTAATCCATAGCGGAACATTTGGGTTGATTTCACATTTTAGCTATTGTGACTAATACTGCTATATAGACAAATATACCAGTATCTTTTTGAGACTCTGATTTCAATTCTTTTTGTATATACCTAGAAGTGGGATTGCTGGATTATGTGGTGATTCTAATTTTATTTTATTTTTTGAGGAATTGCCATACTGTTTTCCCCAGCAGCTGTATCATTTTATAATCCTACCAACAATGCACAAGTGTTTCAGTTTCTTTACATCTTTGCCGATACCTGTTATTTTATTATTCTCCTATTCTGTTCATTGTCTGTTTACTCTAGTGATAGTTTCTTTTGCTCTGCAGAAGCTCTTTAGTTTAATTAAGTCCCTCGTGAGGGACAGAGGATGTTTCCTAGATTTTCTTTTAGGATTCTTAGAGTTTAAAGTCTCATTTTAAAATATTTAATCCATCTTGAGTTAGTTCTTTTTCTTATCTGGAGAAATGTAGGGGTCCAGTTTCATTCTTTTGCGTATGCCTAGCCAGCTATCCCAGCACCATTTATTGAATAGAGACTCCTCTCCCCATTGTTTATCTTTGTTGACTTCATTGAAGATCAGATGGCTGTACATATATGGCTTTATTCTCTGTTCTGTTCCACTGGTTTATGTTTCTGTTTTCGTTCCATGCGTTACTATCTTCTTTTGTGCTTGGTTGATTTTTTTTTTTTTTTAGTGAAATGTTTTAGTTTCACTTCTTCTCATTTTAATTATGTATATTATATAGTTAGTTTCTTTTTGGTTTCCATAGGGCTTACATTTATTTATTTAATTCTTGAAAGTTTTATAAATAATATACATATTTATGGGGTACCATGTGATATTTCAATATGTACATAATTGTGTAATGATCAAATCAGGACAATTAGTCAATCCATCACAAACATTGATCATTTTTTTGTAGTGAGAACATTCAAAATTTTCTCTTCTAGCTATTTTGTAATACACACTATGTTATTGTTAACTGTAGTCACCCTACTGTGCAATAGGACACCAGAACTTATTTCTCCTAACTGTAACTTTGTACTCACTGACTAACTTCTCATTGTCTTCTGCCCCCATTGCCCCAGCCTCTGGTAACCACTACTTTACTCTCTATTGCTATAAGACCAACTTTTTAAGATTCCACATATAAGTGACATCATGTGGTATTTGTCTTTATGTGTTTGGCTTACTTCACTTAACATAATGTCCTCCAGGTTCATTCATGTTGTTGCAAATGACAGTATTTCATTCTTTTTAATAGCTGAATAGTATTCCATTGTGTATATCTACCGCATTTTCTATATCCATTTATCTGGTGATGGATACTTAGGTTGATTTCATGCCTTGGTTATGTGAATAGTGCTGCAGTAAATGTGGGAGTGTAGATATCTTTTTGACCTATTGCTTTCATCCTTTGGGTGTATACCCAGTAGTAGGATTGGAAGATCATGTGGTAGTTCTATTTTTAATTTTTTGAGAAATCTCCATACTGGTTTCCATAGCAGTTATATTACTTTTTAGCATTTCTTGCATGGTAGATAGAGTGGTAATGAAATTCGATGACTTTTGTTTATCTGGGAATGTCTCAGTTTTCTTCTCACTTTTGAAGGATAGTTTTGCTGACTATAGGATTCTCTGTTGACAGGGTTTTTCTTTTGTTTTGAGATGGAGTTTCACTCTTGTTGCTCAGGCTGGAGTGCAGTAGCGTAATCTCAGCTCACTGCCACCTCCATCCCCAGGATTCAAGTGATTCTCCTGCCTCAGCCTCCTCAGTAGCTAGCTGGGATTATAGGTGCACACCACCACACCTGGCTTTTTGTTGTTGTTGTTGTTGTATTTTTAGCAGAGATGGGGTTTCTCCATGTGACCATGCTGGTCTCGAACTCCTGACCTCAGGTGATCCATCTGCCTCGGCCTCCCAGTGTTAGGATTACAGGCATGAGCCACTGTGCCCAGCCGACAGTGTTTTTCTTTTAAGTCTTGAAATATAGCAAGTCCATTCACTTAAGTCAGGACCTGGACGTCACCCTTGACTTCACATCTGAGCCATCACCAAGTTTTGCCACTTCTCCCTCCTAAATAGCCACAAATATTTTCACTCTCCTTTCCCTCTGCTACCATTGTCTTCTCTTTTCTGCACACCTTCAATAGCCTCCCAGTCCTTCTCCTTCCTCCTACCTGGCCCACTGTAACGTGTCCTCAGGTGGCAGCCAGAGCTCTGTTCCCAAAGTGCAGAGATGGTTGTTCCCCAGTTCTTTTGAATACTTGTCAGCAGCTTTCTATGGTCCTTAGGATAGGATCAGGCTGTGTAATGTAGGGAGGGTGCCAGCCCTTGCCATATGCACATGCTTATCTCTCATTCCCTCTCACCGTCGTTATTCAGGCCACACTGAGCAGCAATCAGTACCTAGAAAACTGCTCGCTCTTGCCTTTTTTGATGGGATGCTTCTCACAAGTACTTTGGCTTTTATTCTCAGTGAGATGAAGAGCCATGGGAGGGGCTTGAAGAGAGGAGTGAAATGATCTAATTTCCATGATTAAAAAGATCCTTCTGGCTACAGGGTTCATAGCAGACCACAGGATGGGATTTGGGGCATTGTTTCAGGGATCCCACTGAGGAAAGACGGTGGCTTTGATGGCGGTGGCTGTGGAGGTTGGGAGAAGTAGTCAGATGCTGGATCTGTTTTTAAAAGGATACCTGATAGAACTTGATGACAGGTTGCATGTGGAATGGGAGAGAAAAAGAGGAGTCAAGGGTGACCCCAGGTTATTTGCCCTGAGCAAATGGAAGGGTGAGCTTGCCATCGACTGAAATGCAGGCAGACATGGGTAGAACAGGTTTGGACAGAGGTGGTGGGAGTGAGTGGAAATAGCAGCAACTTAGCTTTGTGCAAGTTAAGCTTGAGATCTGTTCAACATCTATGCAGATGTGTCAGGCAGAATAATAGTCCCCCAAAATGTCCATGTCCCGGTCCCTGGAACCCATGACTATGTTCCCTCATGTGGCAAAAGGGACTTGGGACATGTGATTAAGGTACAGATATTGAGTTGGAGAGATTATCCAGGATTATCTGAGTAGGTCCAATGAAATCATAAGTGTCCTTGTAAGAGGGAGGCAGAAGTGTCAAAGTCAAAGGAGGAGGTGTGATGACCAAATCAGAAGCTGGAATGACATGCTTTGAAGTTGAAGGAAGGGGCCACAGTTAAGCATGCAGGTGACCTCTGTATACTTTGTGAGATACATTTCTCTGCTTCTAGCTGGAAGAGGCATGGAAGTAGATTCTTCCTGGAGTGTCCAGAAAGAATGTGGCCCTGCCAATGCTGTGATTTTTGTTTTTTATGATTCATCTTGAACTTCTGACCCCCAGAACTGCAAGATAATAAATTTGTGTTGTCTTGAGCCAGTAAGTTGTGGTAATTTGTTACAGCAGTTATAGGAAATGAATATAGTGAAGATACTGAGTGGGCTGTATTATACATGTGTCTGGGGCTTAGGGAGAACCTACCTTCCTTCACTTCAGCTGTCACTCATCACTCAGCAAAATGACAGTGTCCTTTTGGCAGCCTCAGCTGTTTTAACAGTAAACATCTGGGAACAGTTTTTAGAAGGTAGGCTAAGGGGATTTCCCAAAATATACAGTGTAAGTTTTCTACTCATGGCTGGTGTTTTCTGCTTAGACCACAGTTGATACACTGTATACCCATATATACTATATACTGTATACTTTTTGCTTTATACAGAATTTGAGTATTTATTACAAAGTGATTTTAGATGATAAGAAAATAGGAAAAGTTCTATTCTGAAGCAGAAATAGTGATAGTTGCAGGAAGTAATAATTAATAGCAGGGAAAGATAGAGGGAAAATTAAAGTCAAAAGTGAGAGGCAAGGATTTTGATACAGTCATAGTTGAGCAAATAGTTTAGGAGCAAACAGATCTTTACATCATAGTAGTGAATCCCTCCGTTAGGTTGTCAGTCCATTACAGCCTGAATTCAGTGACCAGTATTCAAAATGGTCACCTTAAGTCACCATGAAAATATTAGATTACTAACCCTAACCCACTCTTTCAGAAAGTAGAACATTCTGCAGTACATTTTAAAAGCTTTCTCTTTACATACATCAAACTTTAAAGTGCATTGGCTCTTAAATATGCTTCAGTTGCTAGAAAATCAGTTTATCTGGTACACTTAGTCCCCCAATGATGCTAGATAATAGAGCACCATTGAACTTTAGAAGTGGATAAATTCACAAATAGCAATGTAAGATATTCAAAGATGAGACTCCAATTGTGCACCAACCCTGTCTTTCCTTATAGAACTATAAACAACTAAAAGTACGGTGAAAATAGTTCAAGAAGAGCCACACACTGGGAGTTCACTCCCCAAGTTAGACCTGAAGCAACAGCTTTGTTATAGAGATTCAAATGGACAGGACTTTTTTTTTTTTAATGTTTTCATTTAAGAAACAGTTACATGGTGCTTACTGTGTACCTAACACTTCTTAGCCTTTTGCATAAATTAGCTGATGATGAAGCAACTCTGTGAGTAAAGTACTATCAGTGTTCCCATTTTACAGATGGCAGAACTGAGGGACAGATAGACCAAGTAACTAGTTCAAGTGCATCCAACTGCTAAGCCTGGATTCAAGTCCAGGGAGTCCATACCCTTAGCTGTGCTCTGTGCTAACCTCACTGGATCTTTTCAGCTTATACTCTTGAGTTCGCTCTCCTATATACTTCTGCCCCTTTAAATGTAGTTTATGCGTGTTAGAGGAATTCCTCTTGAACACTTTTTGTCCTAATTCAAGTCCTTTTCTTTTGCCTGGTCTGGGCCAGCTATTTATTCTGCCCCAACTGTTTCTGATCTCTAATTCAACATATCTAGGACTGCCTCACCAGATGTCATTCTTCTTGTTTAAAAATATGCAATGTTTTCCCGTTTTCTACAGAATAGGGGCCAGACTCCTTAGCATGATATTTTTGGCTGTGAGCAAGAGAAGTCTTCTCTGGTCGCTTTGTGCAGAAAAGGAAGGCCATGGATGATACCTGGGTGGTGGACAAGAGCAAGGGAGCACTGGGCATGGGCAGTGGGAACAAACTGGGCAGAGTGCTCCTGTGACCCCAGTATAGCCTCCATGGATGGCTCTGCTGACAGTCTTGGTTGCAGCTGCTGCCCACAGGTGTGCTGTCTCTCCTCTAGTCTCACCATCATCATAGTTTCAGGTCATGGGCTTCAGATTCAAAGACCCCAGTGAAAGCATCCATTTAGCCAACAGTGGTCCCCTTTCTCAGGGGGAAGAAAGGGTGAGGAACTCCCTTGTTTTGCTACTTTAATGGAGTGTAGATTTCCTTTCTCTGCCAGGACTGACCACACAGAATTACCCAAAAGTAGGAAGTTGGTTTGGTTCCTGCCAGCCAAAAACAATGACAAATAACCCTACAATGTGGCTGTAACATTTCTGTATGCAACTCAGAAAGGCTATATGGGTAGGCACATGTGTGTGTGCACACAAACATGCACACACACAATGGCAGCATTTAACTGAAAAAGATTTCAGAAAACAATTCTCATCCATGAAAATGTAATAAACTAATAGATTATATGTATTCTCATTAAAAAAAAAATACTGGCCATGACTCATTCAATTGATTTGAATTTAAAAATCTTGTCCTACAGCATTCTCTATATAGTATTGTGTGTTCAATGAGTAGCTGTATTCATGAAATGCTTATTTATATAATAGACACATATTTTTACAATTCTGGTCTTTAAATGAATGTTTATAACCTAGATCCTTGAAGTATGGGATTTTATTACCTTGACAACAAAGCAGGCAAAAATGAGAAGGAAATACGGATCTTACAAGTAATGAAAAGCAACACTTTGTAGTTTCTAAACAGACTATCTGCATTATCAGAAGTTACCCACTATAATATTTCAGCATGTTAGTTTAGCTTGCCAGAAAAATTTAAATCACTAATAGTTTGCTAGAATGTGATGGGTTTTAATTTCTCTTGCCTACTAAGCAAAAATGTTTCTTTCAGCAAATACAAACTGAGAACCTGCCCTGGGCGAGGCCCTTTGCTGGATGTTATGAAGGATATGGAGGCAAACTGGGCTAGGAACCTGGTCTCAAGGAGCGGGAAGCCTAGTACAGAGGAAAAGACAAGCCTGCAGAAAATAGTTGTACAAGGTAGAAAGTGATCAGGGTCATGGGAAGAGAATGAATAAAATGCACAGGAATTCAGAGGAGTGCAGGTGTGCAGTTCTTGATGAGCAGCTTCAATAGAGCAAAGGAGGACTTCAGAGCAGCCCTCTAGAGGGACTTCCCCAAAACCTCGTGCCTGCCATGGTGCAACCAATGAGGCCATGGGGATCAGCATGGGCTCACAGACCCCTTTCTGCAGTAGGATTCTTGTGTTAGCGTGTCTTTGTTCCTACCACCCCGGCTGCCACGCCACCAAGTCAAGGCTTGATGTGCATAGAGTGAGTGAATGGACCTAGTTGTGGCCCCAGAGCTACCATGGACAGTGGTGAGTGCTCAGCCACCAGCATTATGGCCTAGGGCCCCACGCAGGCCTCTGTGGGCCAGAGAGGGGCTTGGCCCAGCAGCTGGAGAGGAACAAGGACTCACAAACAGGGCTTTGATCATAGTGCTTGCCCATCTCCAAATCAGAAATGATGAATTTTATCTGTGAACTTGGCAAAGTTCTGTTGAGTGTCTGTTACTTGAAAGTTCTGGTGCAAAAAGGGATCTGCAGATGCTAAATGACAAGGACCCTGTCCTCTAGAGCAGCCAAGTCCTGGGAACAAAGTAGGGTGAAGAGGAGTCAGGAGGAAGTGTATACAGAAGTAACCATGGGCAGTAAGGATGGAAAGGGGTAAGTGCTGTAACCGAGGCATCTGCAGAGAAAGTGCAGCTGTGGTCTTGGACACAAGAAAGCAGGGAACTCCGTACTGACTTTAGCACATGTGAACTGGGCACGTTATAGTCTGTTATTCTTCTCTAGTAAGGATATCAGTATCTTGTAAACCTACCTCTTCCTAACCAAAATTAACCTGGTGGTGTTAACCTAGGACATAGTCTGCACTTCTGTGTCTTGTGAGACTCTGCTGAACACAGAATCTGTTCTCTAGGAATATGCTCCATGGATGTAATGCTGTAAAGTAATAGTATTGCCATTTGAGTTTTGAAGATGAAACTATTTCCATGTTCTGGCAGATGGCCCATTGAAACAATTCTTTTCTTATCTAATTGTAGCTAGCTCTTTTAAAGATGCAGTTCTGCCTCAGGGACACTTTCCCCAGTTACTTGCTATGTAGGGACTTGGTTTCTACAACAGAGACTAAATATTTCTCTTGTATGGAGGGACTGTGCAAGTTCCTGGAGAGGGGAGTAGGGCAAAACCAGAGGGTAGGTGGAGTGGGGCAGCTGTAAGCTGAGGTTGAGAGTGGGCAGGTGAAGGGTGGATCTTCCCGGGTGCTGCAGAAGTTTAGTTGCAAGCACATTGCACTCTGCACCAGAGGCTGTTAGAAACACATAAAAGCAAACAGTAGGCCGGGCACAGTGGCTCATGCCTGTAATCCCAGCACTTTGGGAGGCCAAGGCGGGTGGATCTCCTGAGATTGGGAGTTCGAGACTAGCCTGACCAACATGTAGAGACACCATCTCTATTAAAAATACAAAAATTAGCCAGGCGTGGTGGTGCATGCCTATAATCCCAGCTACTTAGGAGGCTAAGGCAGAAGAATCACTTGAACCTGGGAGCTGGAGCCAAGATTGCGCCATTGCACTCCAGCCTAGGCAATAAGAGTGAAACTCCATCTCAAAAAAAAAAAAAAAAAAAAAAAAAGCTAGGCATTATTCCTTTCTGTGACCCAATCAACCAGGTACATAGCACTGAATCTGTACATGTACTTTTTTAATGCAGTGACATGATATGTACTCCATTTATTTAGTAGCCCCCCCCCACCATGGAGTAAGTATGTTATATACATCTTTTTCTAGTCCTCCCAACAAAGCTACAAACCTCTAGTTTTAGGTCCATTAGAATGCTGATAAGGACACAGGATGAGATTAGTGAGTTACCACAGAGCCACAGGGTGACAGAACCATGATTCAAAGCAGAGGTGCCACATTCTAACACCTCCTTTGCCTCTGCTTTGTTTGGATGGTGGTCATTGTGAAGCCATCCGAGAGGCCTGACGATAGGCAGGTGTGTTGTTGTTGGGCTTTTTTTTTTTTTTTTTTTTTGTATGTCTTTATCAGGAGAGCTGTGTCTTCTAGGGAGTGTGCTACCTGATAGAACATGCTGGATAATTCAGAAACATCCTGACTTGCCATTCTACAGGCAACTGGAAAATCTTTAAATCTGTTGTGTGTGTATCAAAATCTGTGCCTCTCTTCTGATATTGCGACTTCCTTTTCATTAAACTAGCTTAGCTCTTCTTTGAAATCTTTAATCTGTTGAATTCAGGGACAGGAGGGGATGCAGTCTCATCTGCCTGCTCAACCCCTGGTGAATCTGGGGTCTGCTGACCTCTGAACACACAACTACGTGTCTTTCCTCCCACTGATTCAGTTTCAAGTTCAGATGTCCTGTTATTTCAGCAGGAACATCCAATCTGTTGTGTCCCTAGGCGTCCAGTACAGTGATCCTCTTAGATTCCTTAAATTTAAAATTTCAATTTACACTGGAAAATCACAAAGTAGATATTTTTTAATGAGTTTGTGGCCTTAATCCTTCATTAAAATTATCTAAACGTTCACACTTTGCTATAGTTTTATGTCAAAGAAAACAGTGGTTTAAAAATTTTAAATTTCTATTATAGTGATAAAAGTGTTATTACAAGAAATTACAGCCCTCTGTTTGCCCACCCCTCCCATTTCAACTCTTACTCCCCAGAGGGAACAGATTTCTAATAACTTCACTGATTTTCCTGATACCCAGGTCCACCATTCTTAGAAGGTGCTCTATTTCTATCTTTCGTTTTTCATCAATTTTGGATATTTATCATTATAGCGGTGGAAAATTCAGCTCTTACTGCATATTCTTACTAAATATATCCCTTTCTTAAGACTTCCAACATTTGGGTAAATTAACAGTAACTATTTAACTTCGTGAATTAGAGTAACTATTTAACCTCACATTTGCATTTTCTTCTGCCTCTGCCACTCCTGAGACAACAAGACCAACCCCTCCTTTTCCTCCTCCTCCTCAGCCTACCTAACGTGAAGGTGATGAGGATGAAGACCTTTGTGATGGTCCATTTCCATTTAATGAATAGTAAATATATTTTTTCTTCCTTGGGATTTTCTTAACAACATTTTCTTCTCCTGTAGCTTTACTTTATTGTAATAATACAGTATATAATGCACATATGAAATATATGGTAATCAACTGTTTATGTTATCCATGAGGCTTCTGGTCAGCAACAGGCTATTAATAGTTAAGTTTGGGTGGGGAATCAAGTTATTTGTGGATTTTCAACAGCACAGGGGTTGGCGTCCCTAACTCCCATGTTGTTCAACCACATATGATTATTATTTGTAATTTATTGATAGTCTTATTAGTGTACTATGATGATTGGTTTCTTTTCTCATGAAACTCTCCTCCGCACTGAAGTTAGTAAATGCCATATTATGCTGGTATTGCTAATTGCTGTCCAATAGCCATTTCCTCTTCATTGCTATCTGAATTCTGATTTTGTTCTGATGTTCACTCCTTTGCCACTTGATTCAATAACTCCTGATTGTGCCAACCCAGTCACTAGGACCCCATCTCCTGCCCTGGTGGGGAAAGCCTGTAGGGATTGCCTTTGGAAGGGTTCTTTATCTTAGAGAGACAAACAAGGAAGAAACATCCTCCCTGTCACTTAGAGTAAGAGTTCCAAAACCCCGTGGAACACTTACTAAATGCAAACGTCCAAGCGCAGCAGGAACATCAGTTGCGTTTTTCACACTGGATTTGCTTCCACTGCCTTCTGTCTTTCTGTTCCAATCTGAACTGGTTCATCTCTGGGCCTGGCCACCACCCATTTCCTTCTGGTTCATCTGTCCTGGCTCCCCTGTCTTCATCATTTACATAGTCATTTTACAGAAGCATATTCTTTACAGGTTTGGGGAATATACATGTATTTGAATGTTTGCATGTCGGAAAATGTATTTTTTCTGTATTCACCCTTAATTTGATAGTTTAGTAAGATATAGAGTTCTAGGTGGAAATTATTTTTTCTTGTGGTGTTACCAAATACTCGCTTTTACTGTTCAGCCAGTGTGATTTCTTTTATATGTGATTTATTTGAAGTCTTTTGAGGATTTAGGGCTTTTCATTTGTTCCTAGGACACTGAAATTACTCGATGTTGTGCTTTGCATATTGCAATTTTTTGTTTTCTAGACTTGTGGTGGACCCTTTTAATTGGAAGACTTGTGTTTTTCAGTGTTGAAAATTTTCTTGTTTCGTTTCCTTGGTAATTTTCTGCTTTTCTTTTCTCCATTCTTCTTTATTTCTGCATATCTTATTGAATTTAGAGCTCCTAGATTGATCCTCTAATTATTTTATCTTTTCTCTGTTAGTTTCTTTATTTGGAGGGGGTTCTAATTTCGGAGAGATTTCCTTGACTTTAATGGCTTTTTTGATTTTTACGTTTTAATCGTCATTTAAAAAATTTCCATAAGCCCCTATTTATTCTCTGACTGTCCCTTCCTATAGCACCCTATAGTTGTTTTATGGACATTCTTATCTCTCTGAAAAAATTAATTAGAATTTAAAAATGTTTTCTTCTGTCAACTGGGGAATATACAATCTATGGTACAGCCACATAATGGAATATTACTCAGCAATAAAGAGGAACAAAGTATTGATCCTTTTTACAATATGAATGAACCTTGAACACAATATGTATTGTATGCTATTACTATTAACTATAATAAATATATCCAACTACTTTTATTGATAATATATCAATAATAATATCATATAATATCTAGGTTTATGTATATTAAAAATGAAAGAAGCTGGACTTGAAAGGATCCATGTTGTTTGGTTATATTTATGTGACATTCTGGAAAAGACAAAACTATAAGGATGGAGAATAGGTCATATTTGCTAGTAGCTTGGGGAGAATAGCTGATTACAAAGCGGTAACGTGAGAGAAGTTTTTGAGGTTATCAACTGTTCTGTACCTTAACTGTGTTAATGGTTTCTCTGTGAATTTGTCAAAACTTATAGAACTATAAACCAAAAAGAGTGAATATATTGTATGTGAATAAAAATCTTTTCAAAAGCGTTTTTTATGTTTTCTGTATTTTTTAATGCCTTTTTTCATTTCAAGCCTTTTTACATATTTGGTTATTTTTTGCTATTCATTCATATTTAAGAATCAGGCATTAAAAAGCTGACTGGAATCTAGGGCCACATGTTATATGTTGTATCGTTTTGCCCTAGTAGATGCTGAGAGAGTGGGGGATAAAATGCTATAAAATGCTTGCAAACACACAGGCACACTCACAGTCACACATGGAAGGCTTCCTCTTCCCTAAATTATGAGAGAGTGGGGGATAAAATGCTATAAAATGCTTGCAAACACACAGGCACACTCACAGTCACACATGGAAGGCTTCCTCTTCCCTAAATTATCTTTTTCTACTTTAATACCTCTTTAATACCTTTTTCATCTCTCTTTTCCTCCAGCCTCCTTAGAAGCAAAATCTGGCTTTTGGTGGGGATTGGAGTCTCGGCGTCATTTGTCCAGCATTACTTTATTCTTTTCACATTAATCAGAGGACCTGCCATCTCAAGGGTTCCCTTTTCCTCGCCACTTTCCCAACATGTCCTTGGCCTATAGGGCCTTGGCCTTTTCTAGGCTAGGACCCCATTCCTTCCTTCCTTCTTGGTGTTGAGAAGGCCACCACCTGCGGACCACACTCTCAGCCTGTCTGTCTGTCTGCTTGGGAATCTCTGTCCCACTGCTGTGGGGAGGTTTTCTTCAGATTTACTTGCTCTATCACAATCCCTTTCAACATCAGAGAATGCTCCCATTGAGAGCTGAGTGCTCCTTTCTGTGGCCCAGTCAACCAGGTACATAGTAATGGATCTGTACATATATTTTTTTAATGTGTTGATCAGAATCCCTGGTTTCTCCTCCCCCATTAGAGCTGTCCTCACACTTTAGTTAGAAAGACCCCGTAACAGTAGACCTGAAACAGATTTCTCTGGTCAGTAGATGGTTAGCCAGTCTACAGCTATGCTAGTCTCAGCAGTCAGATGGTGGAGGACTGTCTGGGCTGCTGCTGCAGTCCTGGAGACCTGCCCCTGGGAGAGGAACCGTCCCTGGGGTCAGGAGCCTCCCTGGAAGCCATCAGGGAGGACACGTTAGCATCGTGCTCCCTTCTCGTGCCTCACACTTATGCATACATGTCATACATGTAAGGATATGACTGTGAATCACTAAACAGAATTGACTAACCTTTTAACTGTTTTATTTAAAAGGCAAGAAGCATGTGACGTATGGAATATCATTGAGAGTCTTTGATTAAAGTGGATGTATTTGGGTGTCTTGTGTTATTTAACAGTGAATTTCTAAACTGATTTTTAAATATTTAAAACATGCCCATTAAAATTCATGTTTATTCAGATTTGTGATTTTGGGAATGTTTGATTTTTGTCACTTTGAGAAATCGTCTATTTCTGATAATGAAGATGTATGAAGCCTAAGCCCCATCCTGAAAATGCTGGCAAGACAGTTCTTCACCCTTGCATTATAGATTGGGTGCTATTCAAACACCCATCAACATGCTGCTCTTTTAAAAAGCACTCTTAAATTTTGTTGGGAATATAAATATCTTTTACTATTTTTCTTCGATCTTTGGTGAAATGATGGAGGATTACTACAAGTTATCCAAAGCAATATTATTCATCTGTCTCAGCTGAACAGAAAAACTAGTCATTCTCCCCAGCATGTATCATTTATTTTTCCTTCATGTTTCTGAGCTGAGTTGGTTCCTAAGTGAATAATACGATTTTTCCTTTTTAATTTATTTTCATTTCCTTATCTCTTTTTAAAAGACATTCCAAGTGTGACGATCCAGAACGCTTTGTTCATTACAAAGTCTAATGAAAATATAGAGTCTTATGACGGGCCCTGGGACATGAAAGTATATACCTTTCCATTAGTTGGAGGGTTTTGCACTCACCTGTGCAGTTTATTTAATTGCTTTCTGGTTGTTGAAACTTTTTTTTTTTTGGCTTGGGCTGCATCATGGTGTTACATATTTAGCCTCATCCTTCTAGGGATCTAGTTTATTTGACAGAAGGACGGATATGAGCTTCTAATGAAAGAGAAAAGAAATTCACCTTCAGGATAAAAAGGAATTTGAAGGAGCCCTGTGTAAAGTGACCTGGTGTAGGCTTTTGAGCTGTAGTCGAACGTCCCTTCCCTCCTGGTGATGTTAGAATGATTTATTTCTTCCTTTAAGATAGCAAATAATCCCTGAGGTTTATAGCTTACAGTCCTATAGATAAGGGAGGGTCATGCGCTGCCTCCATCTATTCTGTGAGTCTATGGCATATGGAAGAGAGTCAACTAAAGTGTGCCTCCTGCTCTGAAGTAAACCCACATGGAGAAGCTCAGTGGAGAGCGGCCTAGCAGAGGAGCTCAAGTAACTGTCCGTTCCGTCCTTTCAGTGTGCACCAGCCGGACCCACCCCACCTCCCGGGAATCAGCTGCCTGACCTGGAATTAGCTTTTCTCCCAACCTGCTCAGGTGGATTATGGGATACTCTGGCAGCTACTTAGTCCAGCCTGTCCACATTGCAGAGGAGAATAAGGCCATAGGATTTGGGGTAGGAAGGGGAGAGGGTTTGTTGAGAATATTCATATGAGGTATTTGTGGTTAGAAATGAGGAAGGGAATAAATTAGTGAATTATTATAGTGCTACATTAATAGGCAGGTGACTACTTAGAGATGGGCTAAAAGAGTGGGTCCAACCTCGGTTGCCTTCAGGAGCCAGGCATGTAGCAGAGGCTATGAAGCAACCAGGTTACTAGGCCAAGTAGCCACTGCAGAAGGGGAAAGCGTGTGCCTTGAAAACACATATTTGAATTCCATTTTTTTTTGGAGGTACTCTTTTTTTTATTGTAATTTAGGTTCTGGGGTACATGTGCAGATCATGCAGGATTGTTGCATAGGTACATACATGACAAGGTGGTTTGCTGTCTTCATCCCCCCATCACCTATATCTGGTATTTCTCCTCTCAATATCCCTTCCAACCCTCCCCAACCCTGCTGTCCCTCCCCTAGTCCTCCACTACTGACCACAGTGTGTGATGCTCCCCTCCCTGTGTCCATATGTTCTAATTGTTCAACACCTGCCTATGAGTGATAACATACAGTGTTTGGTTTTCTAATCTTGTGTCAGTTTTCTGAGAATGATGGTTTCCAGATTCATCCATGTCCCTGTGAAGGACACGAACTCATCATTTTTTATGGCTACATAGTATTCCATGGTGTATATGTGCCACATTTTCTTTATCCAGTCTATCGATGATGGACATTTGGGTTGGTTCCAGGTCTTTGCTATTGTAAACAGTGCTGCAATGAACATATGTGTCTTTATAATAGAACAACTTATAATTCTTTGGGTATATACCTAGTAATGGAATTGCTGGGTCAAATGGAATTTCTATTTCTAGGTCCTTGAGGAATTGCCACACTGTCATCCACAATGGTTGAACTACTTTACACTCCCACAAACGGTGTAAAAGTAGTCCTATTTCTCCACATCCCCTCCAGCATCTGTTGTCACCAGATTTTTTAATGACCACCGTTCTAACTGGTGTGAGATGTGGTTTTGATTTACATTTCTCTAATGACCAGTGATGATGACTATTTTTCATGTTTCTTGGCCTCATAAATGTCTTCTTTTGTAAAGTCTCTGTTCATATCCTTCACCCACATTTGAATGGGTTTGTTTGTTTTATTTTTCTTGTAAATCTGTTTTAGTTCTTTGTAAATTCTGATATTAGCCTTTTGTCAGATGGGTAGATTGCAAAAATTTTTTCCCATTCTGTTGGTTGCCCATTCACTCTAATGATTGTTTCCTTTGCTGTACAGAAGCTCTTAAGTTTAATCAGATCCCATTTGTCTATTTGGCTTTTGTTGCCAATGCTTTTGGTGTTTTAGCCATGAAGTCGTTGCCTATGCCTGTATCTTGAATGGTTTTGCCTAGGTTTTCTTCTAGGGTTTTTATGGTCCTAGGTCATATGTTTAGACCTTTAATCCATCTGTAGTTAATTTTAGTGTAAGGTGTCAGGAAGGAGTCCAGTTTAAGCTTTCTGCACATGGCTAGCCAGTTTTCCCAACACCATTTATTAAACAGGGAATCCTTTCCCCATTGCTTGTTTTTGTCAGGTTTGTTAAAGATCAGATGGTTGTAGATGTGTGGCATTGCCTTCGAGGCCTCTGTTCTGTTCCATTGGTATATATCTCTGTTTTGGTACCAGTACCATGCTGTTTTGATTACTGTAGCCTTGTAGCATAGTTTGAAGTCAGGTAGCATGATATCTCCAGCTTTGTTCTTTTTGCTTAGGATTGACTTGGCTATGTGGGCTCTCTTTTGGTTCCATATGAAGTTTAAGGTGTTTTTTTTTTCCAGTTCTGTGAAGAGGGTCATAGGTAGCTTGATGGGGTTAGCATCGAATCTATAGATTACTTTGGCCACTATGGCCATTTTCACAATATTGTTTCTTGCTAACCATGAGCATATACTGTTTTTCCATCTGTTTGTGTCCTCTCTTATTTCCTTGAGCGGTGATTTGTAGTTCTCCTTGAAGAGGTCCTTCACATCCTTCGTTAGTTTTACTCCTAGTTATTTTATTTGCTTTGTAGCAATTGTAAATGGGAATTCCTTCTTGATGTGGTTCTCTTTAAGTCTGTTATTGGTGTATAGGAATGCTTGTGATTTCTGCACATTGATTTTGTATCCTGAGATTGTTGAAGTTGCTTATCAGTTTTAGGAGATTTTGGGCTGAGATAATGGGATCTTCTAAATATACAATCATGTCATCTGCAAATAGAGACAGTGTGACTTCCTACTTTCCTAATTGAATACCCTTTATTTCTTTTTCTTGCCTGATTGCTTGGGCTAGAACTTCCAGTACTATATTGAATAGGGGTGGTGAGAGAGGGCATCCTTTTCTAATGCTGGATTTCAAAGGGAATGCTTCCAGTTTTTGCCCATTCAGTATGATATTGGGTGTGGGTTTGTCATAAATAGCTTTTATTATTTTGAGATATGTTCCATTGATACCTAGTTTATTGAGAGTTTTTAGCATAAAGGGCTGTTGAATTTTGTCGAAGGCCATCTTTGCATCTATTGAGATAATCATGTGGTTTTTGGCTTTGGTTCTGTTTCTGTGGTGGGTTACGTTTATAGACTTGTGTATGTTGAACCAGCCTTGCACCCCTGGGATGAAGCGTACTTGATTGTGATGAATAAGCTTTTCAATTTGCTGTTGCATTTGGGTTGCCAGTATTTTATTGAAGATTTTTGCATCTATATTCATCATGGATATTGGCCAGAAGTGTTTTTTTGTTGTTGTTGAGTCTCTGCCGGGTTTTAGTATCAGGATGATGTTGGTCTTATAAAATGATTTGGAAAGGATTCCCTCTTTTTGGATTGGTTGGAATAGTTTCAGAAGGAGTGGTACCATCTCCTCTTTGTATGTCTGGTAGAATTTGGCTGTGAACCTATCTGGACCTGGGCTTTTTGTGGTTGGTAGGCTATTAATTGCTGCCTCAACTTCAGCCTATTCAGGGTTTCAGCTTCTTCCTGGTTTAGGCTTGGGAGTGTGCAGGTGTCCAGGAATTTATGCATTTCTTTCAGGCTTACTGGTTTATGTGTATAGAGTTGTTTGTAGGAATCTCTGATGGTAGTTTGTATTTCTATGGAATCAGTGATGATATCCCCTTTATCGTTTTTTTAACATTTAATCGATTCTTCTCTCTTTTCTTTTTTATTAATCTGGCTAGTGTTCTATTTTGTTGATCTTTTCAAAAAGCCAGCTCGTGGATTTATTGATTTTTGGAAGGGCTTTTTTGTGTCTCTATCTCCTTCACTTCTGCTCTGATCTTTGTTATTTCTTGTCTTCTGCCAGCTTTTGAGTTTTTTGATCTTGTTACTCTAGCTCTTTGAATTTTAATGATAGGGTGTTGATTGTAGATCTTTCCTCGCTTCTCATGTGGGCATTTATTGCTATAAATTTCCCTCTAGACACTGCTTTAAATGTGTCCCAGAGATTCTGGTACGTTGTGTCTTCATTCTTGTTGGTTTTGGAGAACATCTTTATTTCTGCCTTCATTTCATTGTTTATCCAGTGACATTCAGGAGTCAGTTGTTCAGTTACCATGAAGTTGTGCAGTTCTGAGTTAGTTTCTTAGTCCTGAGTTCTAAATTAATTGCACTATGGTCTGAGAGGCTGTTTGTTATGATTTCCATTCTTTTGCATTTGCTGAGGAGTGATTTACTTCCAATTATGTGGTCGATTTTAGAGTAGGTGTGATGTGGTGCTGAGAATAATGTATATTCTGTGGATTTGGGGTGGAGAATTCTGTAAATGTCAGGTTTGCTTGGTCCAGATCTGCATTAAAGTCTCGGATTTCCTTGTTAATTTTCTGTCGCATTGATCTGTCTAATATTGACAGTGGAGTGTTAAAGTCTCCCACTATTATTGTGTGGGAGTCTATGTCTCTTTGTAGGTAGTTAAAGACTTATGTGTCTAGGTGCTCCTGTATTGGTGCGTATATATTTAGGATTATTAGCTCTTCTTCTTGCATTGATCTTTTACCATTATGTAATGGCCTTCTTTGTCTCTTTTGATCTTTGTTGGTTTAAAGTCTTTATCGGAGACTAGGATTGCAACTCGTGCTTTTTTTTTTCTACTCCATTTGCTTGATAAATCTTCCTTCATCCCTTTATTTTGAGCCTGTGTGTATCCTTGCATATGAGATGGGCTTCCTGGATACAGCACACCAATGGGTTTTGAATTTTTATCCAATTCGCCAGTCTGTGTCTTTTGATTGGGGCATTTAGTCCATTTACATTTAAGGTTGATATTGTTATTTATGAATTTGATCCTGCCATTTTGATGCTGGCTGGTTGTTTTGCCCATTAGTTGATGCAGTTTCTTCATTGTGTCAGTGCTCTTTACCATTTGGTATGTTTTTGGAGTGGCTGGTACTGGTTGTTCCTTTCTATGTTTAGTGCTTCTTTCAGGAGCTCTTGTAAGGCAGGCCTGGTGGTGATGAAATCTTTGAGCAATCGCTTGTCCGTAAAGGATTTTATTTCTCCTTTGCTTATTAAGCTTAGTTTGGCTGGATATGAAATTCTAGGTTGAAAGTTCTTTTTCTTTAAGGATGTTGAATATTGGTCCCCACTCTCTTCTGGCTTGTAGGGTTTCTGCCGAGAGATCCGCTGTGAGTCTGATGGGCTTCCCTTTTTGGATAACCTGACCTTTTTCTCTGGCTGCTCTTAGCATTTTTTCCTTCATTTCAGCCCTGGTGAATCTGATAATTATGTCCCTTGTGGTTGCTCTTCTTGAGGGATATCTTTGTGGTGCTCTCTCTATTTCCCGGACTTTAATGGTGGCCTGCCTTGCTAGGCTGGGGAAGTTCTCCTGGATAATATCCTGAAGAGTGTTTTCCAGCTTGGATTCATTCTCTCTGTCACATTTAGGTACACCTATCAAACGTAGATGAGGTCTTTTCACATAATCTCATATTTCTTGGAGGCTTTGTTCATATGTTTTCACTCATTTTTCTCTAATCTTGCCTTCTCATTTTATTTCATTGAGTTGATCTTCAATCTCTGGTATCCTTTCTTCTGCTTGGTAAATTTGGCTATTGAAACTTGTATATGCTTCGTGAAGTTCTCGTGTTGTGTTTTTCAGCTCCATCAATTCTTTTATATTCCTCTCTAAGCTGTTTATTCTCATTAGCATTTCATCAAACCTTTTTTCAAGGTTCTTAGTTTCTTTGCATTGGGTTAAAACATGTTCTTTTAGCTTAGAGAAGTTTGTTATTACCCACTTTCTGAAGCATGTTTCTGTCAGTTCATCACACTCATTCTACATCCAGCTTTGTTCCCTTGCTGGTGATGAGTTGTGATTCCTTGGAGGAGGAGAGGCGTTCTGATTTTGGGTGTTTTCATCCTTTTTGCACTGGTTTCTTCCCATCTTTGTGGATTTGTCTGCCTGTGGTCTTTGTAGTTGGTGACTTTCAAATGGAGTCTCTGAGTGGATGTCCTTTTTGTTCATGATGAAGTTATTTCTTTCTGTTTTTTGGTTTTCCTCCTAACAGGCCACTCAGCTGTAGGACTACTGGAGGTCCACTCTAGACCCTGCTTTCCTGGGGATCACCTGCAGTGGCTGCAGAACAGTAAGGGTTGCTGCCAGTTTCTTCTTCTGGTATCTTTGTACCAGAAGGATACCTGCCAGATGTCAGCCTGAGCTCTCCTTTATGAGGTATCTCTTTGGATATATGGGGGTTGGGGAACTGCTTGAGAAGACAGTGTATCCCTTATAGGAGCTCAAGTGCTGAGCTGTGAGCTCTATTGTTCCGTTCAGAGCTGCTGGGCAGGTACATTTAAGTCTGTTGCGGCAGAACTTGTAACCACCTTTTTTTCCCAGGGGCTCTGTCCTGGGTTGGTGGGGCTTTATTTATAAGTTCCTGATGTGCTGCTGCCTTTTTTCAGAGCTGCACTGCCCAGCAAGGAGATAGCCTAGTCATAGTCTGCCAGCAGAGGTGTTGCTGAGCTGCCATGGGCTCTGCTCAGCTGCTGTGTGAACTCCCTTGTGGGTTTGTTTATAGAGGTATAGTTAGAACTGCTGCGGTAATGGCAGTCTGCCTCAGTAATGGTGGACTGCCTTAGTAATGGCAGACTGCCTCGGTAATGGCGGACGCCCTTCCCCCACAGAGCTGGACCATCCCGGGTATGCAGCTGTGCTTTCTGTGAAACTCTCAATCCAGAGCATTTCAGATTGCTGGTTTTTGTGGGGGTGGGACCCACCAAGGCAGATCACCTGGTTCCCTGTTTCAGCCCCCATTTTTTCAGTTGAACGGGCAACTCTGCCTCCCAGGTGTTCCAGGTACCAGTTGAAATGGTCACCCAGATTTCTGTGAGTTTTTGTGTGGAGTCCCACTGCACCGGCTGAAACAGCCGTGCTGGAGACTTGTGGTGTTTTTCTGCCCAGGAATCTCCTGGGCAGTAAAAACTTGTTTGGTAATGTGGGTTTGGAAATGCGGTGACTTCTCACCCTCTGCGTTCTCGCTAGGAACTGCACTCCAGAGCTGTTCCTATTTGGCCATCTTGGATTGTATCCCACGGAAGAGTTTTTCAAGGAAAGGGATGGAGCAAGCAGTGAGGAAATGGAGGAATGAAGAGTGGCATGTTTCTCTTTTGAGGGTAGTAGGTATTTATTCAACAAATAATTATGGAGCACTCAGTCAGTGCTAGAGCCTGCTAGGCACTGGAGAAGCACCTGCAAATGAAACAGAAACACATGTGGGAGCTTAGAGTTCTGTATGAAGATGCACATGTACATACCCTTTAACACAGGGACTCTGCCTTTAGAAATTTATCTGAAGAAAGTAAAGGGTGCCATAAAGTTGTTCATTCACTGATTTTCTGTGAAAAGTTATTTAACAATACAAAAACTGAAGACAACCTAAACTCTGACAATAAGGAGAATTGGTGATTAGATTATAGTACAATTGATAATTAAACGTGATAAAATATTTACTACATGTATTTATCTGGGAAGCAGCACATGGCATGCAAAGTGAAAAATTGGTGTCATAGAACTCATTCCATGTGTGCAAAAATAGAAAATTAAAAATACTACACATTAAATTGTATTTATTGGGGTGAGGTTAGAGAATTTTTGAATATTTTTACTTTTAAAAAATACGTAATGAAGATTAATTTCTTTTATAATTGGCAATGTAAATGGTTCCACTTTGGAAAAAAAATCATCCAAGACAAAAACAAAACAAAATAAACATTAAGCACAATAGGCAAGGAATGAATGCCCTGTATTTTCTGGGTGAAATTATCCCCTGGAAAGGACTTATTTTTTTTCTAAGGGTATGCCTGAAATGCTTTTTGTTGGCAAATGTGAGTGAAACTTGTTTTGGAGAAACACGCAGCATTTTTATGGGGGAGATTTTAAATATCAATGAACATAATATTTTGTTTAAATATCACCTTGGTCTAAACTGTGAAAAACTGTTAGCTCCTTTCCTGGTCCTCTGTAGAGGGGAAATAGCAGCATTTCATTTATGTATATATTCTTCTTTACTCTTTCTACTCATGGCAAAATAAAAATAAAATAGCCTCTGCTACCTCAATAAAAAAGACATTCTGAACACAGTCCTGTTTATATAATAGAATAAAATGTGATGTGGTATCAATGTTATGTACATAAGATAAAGAGAGCAAAGCAGGCTCCAGAGAGCTATTGTATTTTATGTTATGTGACACCATAGATAGCTGCAGAGTCCCTGAATATATATGTTTAACATCTCCCAACCAATAATTCAATTTTTAACCATATTGTAAGGACACTGTACTTGTAAGTTTCATTTCGTCTGCCGAGCATCAAGTGTTAGACTATCTAGAATTGTGCCTGTTGAGAGTAAACATGCTCAACATTATGAAATAAGACCAAGAATCTGAATATTCTTAAGTAATTACAACTGCAGAAAACATGGAGGTATTATTACCAGGAGACTTTCGTGTGAACATACTGACTTGTACATAAATATGTAACTACATATACAATTATCCTGCTAAATGTGGCAAAACACTATAGGGACTGAATAAATACTCAGTAGAGATGTCAACTAAAATTTCGAAGCTAGGATTTTGTATTTTCTTGCATTATTACGTTTACCCTTGAATTTTGGGTTTATATTGTCATTTTTTTTTTTTTGTATCCTAAAGTTCTACAGGATAAATTATTGCATGGCAGGAGCAGTAGTTGGAGCTCCTTTGGCAAATAAGTTTTATGAAGTCAGATGAAGTTGCATTTACATTCAGAGGCATGGTCATTGAATGTATATATAAAAATTCACAACCGATAAAGCATTACACAGCAGACCTGGCAGCTAAGGAGAGCTGTACAACCGTACTTCTCAATCTTTCAAAACCCGTACTTCCTTTTGATAACATAAAAATCCCCTGAACTTTCTTTAGTTTATTTTCAAAGTAAAGTATTATGACAGATATAAATCAAAGCAATGATCAGAATATAGTTCTCTATTCTCACTTGGATATTCTTATATAGCCCTCTTGGGAGGACGTCTGATCAGTTGCTCAGTTGAGAAGGGTGGCTTTACAATCTTTAACTTGAAAGATTGAAAAAAGAGGGACTCACGTAGTGAGTATTTCACCTTTTTGAGCTCAAGTTGGGATGAGATTACCTCATCTGGAATGCCTACTATGTGCAAAGTGCTGTCCCAGAAATTACATGGGAAACAGAAGTGTCTGTGTAACCTTCAGCCAAGTGAGCTTATACTTTCATAAAGGGAGTAAGACACACATGTAACAATAATAACGAGTCAGATATAACTGTAATGAAAAGACACACTTAAGTATTTTAGATGTACATCAAGGATCTAGAAATAGAAATACCATTTGACCCAGCAATCCCATTACTGAATATATACCCAAAGGATTATAAATTGTTCTGTTATAAAGACACACGCACGGGTATGTTCGTTGTGGCACTGTTTACAATAGCAAAGACCTGGAACCAACCCAAATGCTCATTAATGATAGACTGAATAAAGAAAATGTGGCACATATATATCATGGAATACTATGCAGCCATAAAAAAGGTGAGTTATGTCTTTTATAGGGACATGGATGAATCTGGAAACCATCATTCTTAGCAAACTGACACAAGAACAGAAAACCAAACACTGCATGTTCTTACTCATAGGTGGGTTTTGAACAGTGAGAACACATGGACACAGGGAGGGGAGCATCACATACTAGGGTCTTTTGGGGGGTGGGGGGATAGGAGAGGGATAGTTGGGAGTGGAGAGGTTGCAGAGGGATAACATAGGAAGAAATGCCTGATGGAGGCAGCAAACCACCATGGCATGTATGTACCTATGCAACAATCCTGCAAGATTTACAAATGTACTCCAGAACTTAAAGTATAATAAGAAATAAAAAAGCATGGTACGGCAGTTCCAAAAGGAAAGATCTGTGGATTCAGGACACAGAGAGACAGTATCTTGTTCCGCCTCCACTTTTTCAGTGGGGGAAGGGAGGACAGGAGAGAATTTAGGACAGGTTTCATGAAGGAGGTAGTTTTTGAGCTGGATTTTGATGCCTAGAGCATGGAACTCTTGGACAGGAGGATGATTTTATGGGGCAAATGTACTTTAAGTAGAAGAGTAAAGAGGATTAAATCTGGAAACATATGTAGGCCCAGGGCTCACTGGACATTGAATGTCAAGCTGAGAAGTGTTGCTTTAGTCTGTCATTTGGCTGGGCCACTCAGGGTGATATTCTTGGAGGGTACCTTGATGGATCCAGAGTTTCCCTTCATTCAAGAATATCTTCCACGCTGTATTGGACAAAACAAACACGGGACACCAGAAATCACAGCCTAAAATGGATGAAGAAATTCTACATGAGTATCTAGATGCTATCATTTCATTTCATGATTTAGAAATGTAGGTGCGTTTGACTGGGCATGGTGGCTCACGCCTGTAATCCCAGTACTTTGGGAAGCTGAGGCAGGCAGATCACCTGATCAGGAGTTTGAGACTAGCCTGGCCAACATAGTGAAGCCCCAGCTATACTAAAATACAAAAATTAGCTGGGCATGGTGGCGTGTGCCTGTAATCCCAGCTACTCAGGAGGCTGAGGTAGGAGAATTGCTTGAGCCCAGAAGGTGGAGGTTGCAGTGAGCTAAGATTGTGCCACTGCACTCCAGCCTGGGCGACAGAGTGAGATTCTATCTCCAAAAAAAATGAGTATGCATTCAATTGAAAAAGTTCTAGATGAGGTGGTCAAACCATTATCAGAGATTGTGAGCTCAGGAGAGCTGAAAATGTGCTTGATTATGAAAGTTGGGCAGAGACAATTTTGTTTTTGAGCAGAGAGAGCATGTAGTACTTTGGCTTGATGATAGCAACCCTGATGCTGAGCCCATGTTAGGTTTTTTAAAGCACTGGTAATTGGTGAGTTACGAGTACTAAGAAAAATAAGCTGCGTTCCTTAAACAATTGTAGGTTATTGTGTAGGACCTGTCATGGTACTTCAGCCTTATTTTCTTGTCTTTCTTCACTTCCATTTTCTTTCTTTTTCATGAGCAACAACATTAGAATTACTAACATTTCAGCATCATGATTGACAAAGTTTCTTATGCTCTTGTGGACAAGATGGGGGCACACACAGTGGCTGCAGGGGCTGGCGGGCAGAGGGTTGCCTGAGGAGTGCTGATGAGATGAGGAGCATTATGGGAGCATTGTCGGGCCACATCCCTGTGGCACCAGGGCTGCTGTTTTGTGCCCTGCTGTGTTCTGCTAACGTTAGTGTCAATGAATGACACCAATGAGTGACTTATCAGGGAATGATAATGTAGAAGAAACTCTTACCTCTTCAACGATGGTATAAAAACAAGAATGGATTGCAAGTATTTTGGATGAAAAATTAAGGATGCGCTCCACAAGTTTTAAAACAGGACAGAACAGTGCATGAAGACCAGCAAGATGAAGTTTGAGAAGTATATTTTTATGGTCCCACCCATGGGCGCTAAAGCCAGTTACAGATGGCTCAGATTGAGTCAGTGGAGTTTAGGACAACTTAAATGGTGTGGTGTTGTTTTAATTAATGATATGGAACTGGAGGGCGATTTTTATGTCCATGAAGAGGTCTTAGAGTGTGTGGGTAGAAGTATAGCTAAGAGAACAGAAGGCTTGCTTTCTTGTGACTCTAGATGATGCAGTTAGAACTAAAGTTAGCTCTGAGTACCTCATTTAGGAGGGGCTTGAGGTTCCCTGCTGTGTGTACTTAAAGGAAAGCTAAAATTTAAAAATTAAAATATAACTTTCTAGCATGACATTGGTTTTACACTTATCTGTCACTTTCTTATAATCATGTTATGGGTTGTGGACTTTGATGCTTTGCTTTTGTCTTTGCCGAGCGAAGTTTCCTTCTTTCTCCCAGCCTCGACAATTCAAACCAATCAGGACTCTTAGCTGCGTATTTATACTTCTGCCCACAGAGAATTAGAGGCACTTCTCTTCTGTGGATGGCCTATATTTATGAACTTTCTTGCCCTTCTTGACTTTTCGGGATACCTGTTTCTCAACCCAGAGAGCACAGCATTCTTTTAAACCACAGTCTTATTGATTTGCCTATATGCTTTTTGTAGTTGTGCTTAAGGAACATGTGTATCTTCAAGGGAAACACTTTTAAAATGGAATAAACAAACAAGGGTTTGTTGAGACTCCCCTCTGTGTCAGGAAACGAAGACTGGGATCAGGGTATCAATAGCTTGGTAGAGGGCTGTACCGGGGTGCTGCTGGCTTACTGAGGGTAACGCTGGGAGGAGAAGGTGGAGAAGAAGAAAAAGAGCATGAGAGCGGGGAGGATGCGGACAGTGAGCAAGTCGTGGAAAGAACCGAAGAGCAGTGTGGTACGGAAATGAAAGGGCACATGCACATATATGACTGTGTATTTTCCCATGATCATACAAACATGGGGAAGGAAATAGATTTAGATGTTAATGTGTCTTGGGGTGTGGCGTAGAAGAGGCAAATTTTTAAAAACTGAACAAAAGCCAGCTTATAGGAAATGATCTTTTGTATGTAAAAAAGTTTACCTGCTTATGTATAGATGTAGAAGAAAAGAGAGCTCTATCAGCTAAGTGTTCAGGAATGCTCATGGTAGGTTGTTAGGTAAAAAGTTTAGTTGGAAACATAGAGGGCTCCAGTAAGGAGGAGGAAGAAGGTAGCTGTAAGATGTTTTGGATTGGGTGATGGGCTGTCAGGTGTTATGTTATTTTGCTTTATAACATATACATTTTGTTAAATAGAGATAAGGTCTTGCTATGTTGCCAAAGCTGGCTGGCCTTGGACTCCTGGCCTCAAGTGATCCTCCTACCTCAGGCTCCCAAAACGTTGGGATTACAGGTGTGAGCCACTGTGCCCAGTCCTCATGTTCTTTTTAATATATGGAGCAACATATTAACAATGATGAAGGGAAAACAGGTGGGTGGCCATGTTGCCATGTAACCTGTTTCAGGAGAAACCTAACAGCAGCTTCCTGTGTGGTGCGCACGTGTGCCTTCACATTCTTGATGAGTGAGGAGGAAAGTGTGGAAGGCTTTGAGTCTCCATTGGGGATGTGGCAGAACCTTGTTACTGTTAAACTCCCCTATTCCCAGTGTCTAATCCATAGTACTGGATGAAACAGTGTCAACCTAGAATGTAATGGTTTAGTGTTGATCTGTGAGCCTACTTTAACAGAAAAGCATATTCCATATAGATTTTAAACTCATTGGGGGCAGAAATAACACTGATCTTCCTCATCATTCATTTGGTCATTTATTCATTCATTCATGCTACAAATATATACTAAGTACCTAATGTGTATGCCAGGTATTAGACAATATTTATTTTCAGTGTCTAGCAAATCTGAAAGTCTTGTTTATTTAATTCTGCAAAATGAAAATATAGGATATTACAAATTCTTCATCATAGGATGACCTAGTGGGTCAGGAAGACTTCCTGGAGGAAGCGGTAGTTATGCTGCATATTGAAGGATGCAAAAGACTTGTAAGATGGGGTTGGGGAGGATTCCACATTCCATGCAGATGAAAGAGTACGTGCAAAGGCCCTGAGTCAGCGAGTAATGAACATAGTACTGTGAGGAATGAGGTCAGTGTGGCTCCAGCCTGCAGAGCAGAAGGTGAGGTGGGAGCAAGGCCAGAAAGGTGTTCAGGGCCTGATAATGCAGGCCTCAAAGGCCAGAGTAAAGTGTTTTCCCCAAGTTTTTATTTTAGAAAATTTCAAACCTATAGAAAAGTTGCAGATATAGTAGAATTTATTACCTAGATTTTCAAGTGGTTGACTTTTGCCAGTTTCTCTCCCTTTTACTCTTTCTCCTTTTCACATGCACACACACATACATACATGTGTTTTTCTTGGTTGAATCATTTGAGAATGATTACAGAAATCGTGACATACTACCCCCGGATTCTAAAGTATGTATATTTCAAGAACAAAAATAATCTCTGGCATAATTATAGCACAATTACACACCCAAGAAAATTAATTATGAACTACCTATATTTTATATACAGTTCATATTCAAATCTCTAATTGTCCTAATAATATTCTTTGCTAACATATTTTGAAGATCCAGGCTCCACTGACATTTTTGGGGACCAGTTAGACCAGTTATTTTGTAATACATACCTCAATTTAAATTTGTCTGATTATTTTCTCAGGAGTAAATTTTGGTTGAACATTAACTGCTGTGTAGCTGATGTGGGGCCCTGAGAACTAATATCAGGAGTCTGTAATGTCAGTTTCATTACTAGTGATGTTAAATTTGATCATGTGATTAATGTGTCTACCAGATCTCTCCATCGTAAAGATAAAATTTTCTTTTTGTAAGAAATAAAGTAGTCTGGGAGAAGATACTTTAAGCATCTATAAATATCTTGCTTCCCAACAATCTTTTATCCAACGTTTGTATCTTTGGCATCCCTTGTGCATGATAATTATTAATTTAGTGATTACAAAATAGTGATTTTTCAAATTCTGTAATTTTTTTCTACATTCGTTGATACTCTTCTGTAAAGAAGAGCCTTTTCTTCTCCCATACCCTTTTCAATCAGTATCAGTCTAGACTTGTGGATGTTTAAAATCTAGATTTAAGATTTCACATGCATTTATAATCCATTTCTAACATTAAACATTTTGATGTTTAATTTTTGTCTGTATTTAGCCAGCAGGAGCCCCAATCAGAAAGGTTTTTGAGAAAACTATTGAGTGAATGAAATGATAACATAGAAGTGATGAGTAAATCTGTGTTTACCACTTTTTTTTTCTCCTGAGATGTTCTATTTGTCAATCTAATGTGACTATATTTTTATTTCTCTCCAGGTCTCACGGACTAATTGGCTCTCATTCAGCAGGAACCTAGCAGATAAGTCTTCCTGCTATATATCAAGACAATGCTTGGTTTTCAAGCTGTTCTGAGAATGATCAAAGCAGTGTTGCAATGTGACATTGTCAGGGGAGGACCAGCAGCTTGAGAATTTCCTATTAATCCGATTGCAGCTTGAAGGCAGCCCATTTCCATTAAGTAGGACTGCATGGCAAGCAGCCCCACCAAAGGGTTGACAATGAGTGTCCCAGTGGCTCCTAAGAAATCATGTTACACTCAGCTGCGGGACAACAGAAATGCAGCGGGAAATAATAATGAGAGTATCCTAAGTCTGGGAGATACGAATGCCAATCAAATCATGTTGGAGGTCAGATCCTCTCATGATGAGTCCAAGACATGTGGCCTGGAAGATGAAACTGGAAATACAAATTCCAGTGAGCCAGAAAACCATGCCCATTTCCATAAGGAATGTCACCAACTTCAGGGCTTTGGGAAGGGATCTCAGACTGGCTCCACCAGTCTGAAAGATTTTAGACTTTCTTCAGCTATTCAGAGGGAACTCAATGAAGAAAACACAATGGAGAGAGGCACAGATATCCTGCAGACCCCGCGGAGTATTCAGGGACCAAGTCTGTTGAGTTGGAGGAATGTGATGGGTGACGCCAGTCTAGACGTTTTGGCTAAACGGGATGCTGACATTCCCCGGCATGTTCCCAAGGATAAATTGGCAAAAACCCTCGACAATGAGGAACTGAGGAGGCATTCTTTGGAAAGAGCAAGCAGCTCTGCAGCTGCAGTCGGGAGCCTGACTCTGCAGCATCCGCAGCCTGCACCCCTGGACTCCCTGGAAGCACGGGGTCAGGTGCCTAGGGGTGGGGAGGGGCCACAGAAGACGTTGCCAGACCACGCTCGCCCGGCAGCTTTCCCTCCAACTGACGGTACCTCAGAGGGAAAGAGTGTGCGTCATCTTAAACCATCTACCTCAGAAACCAAAAAGAGCGTCCCCTCAGAGACCCAGACAGTGGGGGTACATGTACTGCATGTGTGCAGTGAGCACACATCACGTTCCGCCCATCCAGACCCTGCCCTGAATTTGACTTTGGCATCGAAGGAAATCCCAAGTAAGCCAGAAGCACAATTGGGTCAGGAAAAGGGAGAGGCTAAGCTGGAGCTGAAATATGTTCCACCCAGGAGGATTGAACAGGAGGGAAAGGCAGCCCAGGAAGGGTATCTGGGATGTCACAAGGAAGAGACTCTGTCAGTCTTGGAGGGAAAGGAGCCGTGTGGGGAAGCACACCCAGAAACCACCGATGTACTTGCCCGTCTGCCCAACAGTGACCTCCACCACCTTGGGGCGGGGAGAGGCAACTGTGAAGAGAAGAGAGAAATCAACCCAGGGGAGCCGGATTCTCTCCACAGCACCCCCAAACAGGGCTCTGCTTCCTTAGGTGGGAACGATAATCAGCCCACTGGCAAAATTTCATCATATGCAGGTGGGAAGTTGGGTGAAAGGACATCTAGCAACTTTTCACCAGGTGACAGTCATGTGGCTTTTATTCCTAATCATCAGACTGGCAGCAAGCCCTCAGATGTCAGCGAGGAGGAAAGGCTACTGGGCAGTGGGAACGAGGACAGTGTTACGGTTTTGGCATTCAGTCCTTCTGTTGGAGAGAGCAAGACGGAGGTGCCTGAGCCCCTGGATCCTCCAAGTGGCAGCTCAGAGGCACGGGAAAGCAAAGAGATCACCACATCTGGTGCTGAAAACAGGAACCTTCCAGAGAACGCAGCTAAGACTGAAAGCACCTCAGCAAGAGCAGATTCAGTTCTCAATATTGCAGCACCCCTCCACCCAAAGACAACTGTGAACATGATCCACCAGCCTACAACACCCAGTAGCAGTTTTCAGGATGTTCGCGTGTTTGGTATGGACGCGGGGTCCCCCTTGGTGCTCCCACCCCCTACTGACAGTGCACGCTTGTTGAACACATCCCCCAAAGTGCCTGACAAGAACACCTGCCCCAGTGGGATCCCCAAGCCTGTCTTCACGCATTCCAAGGACACAGTTTCCTCGCAGGAGGGAATGGAGAACCATCAGGTAGAAAAAACAGAGGAGAGGACAGAAACCAAGCCCATCATTATGCCCAAGCCCAAGCATGTGAGGCCCAAGATCATCACCTACATCAGGAGGAATCCCCAGGCCCTGGGCCAGGTGGATGCCTCGCTGGTTCCCGTGGGGCTTCCATATGCCCCGCCCACATGTACCATGCCTCTTCCCCATGAGGAGAAGGCGGCAAGTGGTGACCTGAAGCCATCTGCCAACATCTATGAGAAATTCAAGCCAGACCTGCAGAAGCCAAGGGTCTTCAGTTCTGGTTTGATGGTGTCTGGGATCAAGCCCCCAGGACATCCTTTCAGCCAAATGAGTGAAAAGTTTTTGCAGGAGGTAAGAGAATGTCGTTGTGATAATGGCCTATAAGTTGACTGTTCTAAAACGTGTGATGTATTTTCAATAAGTTGTGAAAGTAAAACGTCCTCTTTAAGCGAGTTGCAGATTTTCATGGATACACTTGTGGAGAAATGGAGCTTTTGACTAGAGGAGATTGTCTCAAGAAATGGCCATTTTAACTAGAAGAGTCTGATTATCTTAATAAAATATACCCAATATTGAGGGAGATCCGTTTAAATTTCACATGCAATAATTCATATGAAATTAGATGGATATGCATTAAATAGGTTTCCATGTTTAAATAAGGGAATATAATATAAGCCAGGTGAAAGGAAGAAAGAATGCAAAATTAGTATATTCTTCAAGTGGATCAGACTCATTTTTCAAAGGGGAGTATTTTCTACCTGGGAGTATCTCTTATTCATACATGTGAAGAACAGTGAATGAGCAGAAAATAGTTACAAGTTAGGCATGGACTCTTTCTTTAAAGTAAAAATAATAATTACAACTAACATTTAATTGAGGGCCAGCTCTGCTTTGAGCTCATATAATACAGCATTTGGTCTCTGTTAATCCTCACTAATCCTTGCAGTAATTCCCTGAGGGTTGGTATTGCAGTTTTTATCACCGTATAGATGCAGAAACAGAAATAGAGAGCTTTAAGTCACCCACCATGAAGGAAGGAGAGCCCTGAGAGTCTCACTCAGCCCTTGCAATTTCAGACTGCATTGTGCTGTCCTTTTGAGTACTGGGGAGCTCTGGTGAGTCATCCTTTGAGACCTTATAACTAAGACTTGTCTCCTGAAGCAATCTCTTCGTGGCAGTCAGTGATCTGTTAAAACTAAGGCAGGGGCCAGGCCCGATAGCTCACACCTATAATCCCAGCACTTTGGGAAGCTGAGGCGGGTGGATCATGAGGTCAAGAGATCGAGACCACCGTGGCCGACATGGTGAAACCCCATCTCTACTAAAATCACAAAAATCATCTGGACGTGGTGGTATGTGCCTGTAGTACCAGCTACTCGGGAGGCTGAGGCAGGAGAATCACTTGAACCTGGGAGGTAGAGGTTGCAGTGAGTCAAGATTGCGCCACTGCGCTCCAGCCTGGTGACAGAGCGAGACTCCATATCAAAGAAAAAAAAGAAAAAAGTAAGGCAGGATGAGATCATCCTGTCTGTAACATCCTCCAGGGCTGCCAGGTTGTTGGGAACACAAGCTGAAGTAGGATGGCTGAGCCTTTAGGATGTGCTCACTGGGGCTCTGTCAGCTACCCCCACCCCACTTCCATTTTCCCTTTCTCACTCTGCTGCTTTAGGACCTTTGCACCTCCCTCTGTTTGGAATGTTCTCCCAGTTTTGCAGATGGCTCTCTCCCTCAGGTTTTTTATTTTTTTTTTTCTCTCTGAGTCTTGCTCTGTTGCCAGGCTGGAGTGCAATGGCGCGATCTTGGCTCACTGCAACCTACGCCTCCCTAATTCAAGCGATTCTCTTGCTCAGCCTCCTGAGTAGCTGGGGTTACAGGTGCCTGACACCATGCTCCGCTAATTTTTGTATTTTTAGTAGAGACGGGGTTTCACCATGTTGGCCAGGATGGTCTCAATCTCTTGACCTCGTGGTCTGCCCACCTCAGCCTCCCAAAGTGCTGGGATTACCGGCATGAGCCACCATGCTTGGCCCTCTCCTTCGCCTGTTTTAGGTCTGTACTCCAATGATACCTCCTTGGGAAAGCCACCCATCTTCCCTCTGAATCCCCTT
The DNA here is from genome assembly GCF_009761245.1 of Sapajus apella. Taxonomy (NCBI): domain Eukaryota; kingdom Metazoa; phylum Chordata; class Mammalia; order Primates; family Cebidae; genus Sapajus; species Sapajus apella. Next base: position 2,817,275 of record NW_022436972.1, read on the forward strand.
TCTCTGGTTTATTTCTTCCTAGGACCTACCTCCACCTGCCATAAACACTTTTTTAGTTTTTCTGCATTGACTAGAATGTAAACTCCACGAGGGAAGGGATTGTTTTCAATATTTTGTTCCCTGTTGTGTTCCCAGAGTTTAGAATGCTGCTTGTTATAAGTATGTGCTCAAAAAATGTTGAATGATAAGTAAATCATGAACTCCATATGTGTTGGAACCAAACAGAAGTGTACCAAGGGTTTCTAGAGATAGGGTGATTGAGTGCAAAGTTGGACTCAAGCTTGGTTAGATGTATTGACATATTTAAGAATGTATCAGTCACAGCAGAAATTGTCAGATCTAGCACTGAATCCATTCTTGGCAGCAGACATTGACCTGGGCAATCACTGACTAGGTGCCCCAACAAGCCAACCAGCTGTGCTGCCTTGCGGCAGGTCCTTAGCAACCAAATCACATAGCTTGCTCCCTGTGTTCTGACCCTGCACCTGTCACCAGGCCTCTGACTGTAACTGGCTTCCTACCTCACGTTTCTAGAGAGAGGATTCTGACTGGAGAGTTCAGGGGTCCAGTCAGCTTGGCAGAGGTTTGTCTTGCTGTGTGGGGCTGCATGGCCTCTTGTTGAGGAGTGGCTTCTTACCCTGTGCCCTGCAATGAGAGCATGTTTTGGCCAGAGGACACTTGAGTCTGGCTTTAGGCAGTGGTCACCCATTAAAAGTGAACAAATTGCCCTTCTGGTTTTATCCATCAGTCTCTGAGTTTGGTTACAGTGAGTCATTCTCAAATTTCTAAACACTCATCCACTTGGGCCTCTGAGGCGCAGGGTCAGGCTCTGAAGCTGTGCTCTTCTATAAGGCAGGGAATCACTGGAGAGGTCCCATAAAGAGACCTGCCTTATTCTATTTGTGTCGCTATGAAAGAATACTTGAGACTGGGTAAATTATAAGGAAAAGAGGTTTATTTGGCTCATGGTTCTATAGACTGGACATGAAACATGGTACCACCATCTGCCTATGGTGAGGCCACAGACTGCTTCCACTTATGGGGGAAGGGGAAAGGGAACCACGTGTGCATTGATCACGTGATAAGGGACGAGCAAGAGGGGAGTGGGGGAGGTGCCAGGCCTCTCTTTTATGACCAGCTCTCACAGGAACTAATAAAGCAAGAACTTGCTCATTACCAAAAGGAAGGCACCAAGCCATTCATGAGGGGTCTGCTCTCACGGCCTACACACCTTCCCCCAGACCCCACCTCCAACACTGGAGATCACATTTCAACAGAAGAGTTGGCAGACACAAGCGAACCATATCCACACCATAGCGAGACCCTAGAGTTCTTCCCTATAAAAACATACTCATGAGGGAAACTTGATTTGGATATGTAGGCCAAAACCCCCCATTGTATTTCTTTCTTTGTGGCCTTCTGTATTTTTTCTGTGTATTTCTTTTCTGTGTTGTTTCTGCTTCCTCCAGGAATACTTTCTATATTATATGCATATTTTCCCCAAACTGTTTTCTCTACTTCATTATCTAGACACCACCTCAACACTCAAGGAAATGGGATTGTATGGACGTTGTGTGGCTTTGGCGGTTCTGAGGAGTTCACAGAGACCCCACTGGTGTGTAGAGAGCATCGTAGCCTCATGCCTTGAACATCCCAAAGTCGTCTTCAAAGAATTTATTTGTTGTTGTGCCTCCACTTTACAAGTTTGTTTGAAATTTCAGTTTTCCTCTTTGTATCTGGGGACCACTTTCTGCCATAATCAGAGCATCTGAGAGACCCAAGCCTGTTTTCAGGCTGCAGGAATGATACCCAGGTGTTGTGCTGGGCTCATTTCTATGGTAACCTTCGTTACTCAAAAGTAGGGAACAGGCTGGTCCTTGGCTACCTGCTATAGCTATGACATGATATAACCCAGCAAGTCCCCTCTTGTGTTTGAGCTCAGTGCAGGGAGATAAAAAAGCTGCCTTCTTCTGCCAGTGTGCCCCAAGCTGATCATGGCGTGGCTTCAGTCTGGTCTCTTGGAAAAGAACACATTTTTGATAGTGTGTTGCAATAGAAGTATTTTTCAGTTATAGAAGTTTGATTTTAAAAAAATAAAACGAGAACCTCTTAAAAATCAAAACCCAAACCAGCTTCAGACCCTTCCATCATTATAAACAGACCCCTGCTGGTTAGATAGCATGGGTGGAAGTGGAGAAATCAAGAGTAAGCACTCTTCTGAGAGAGAAACTCTTTTCCCAGTTGGCAGGAACAGCACAGGCATTTAAAACTTACAAAAGTGGTTTCTAAGATCACCTGGGATCTAGTTATGTCCAGGTATTAAATATGGTCACCTAAACAGGTGCCCTCTGCCACTGGCTCTCCCTCCAACAACTTGGGATCCATTTTTGTTTTTGGTAAAGGGAGGTGGGCAGAAAGGGGCAGGGCTGAGAGGATGGAGTGAGGTGATGTGCATGCAGCATGCAGATGTGTGATCCAGGGCTGCTGTCCCTCCTCACGTCTGCTGCCACTTGTCTCTGAGCGGCACTGCATCAATCAGGGTTCCCGAGACAAATAGAACTAATAGGTGTGTGTGTGTGGTGTGTCCATGTGTACACGAGTCTATATACGTCTATACTTATGTCTCTCTATTATGTATATAAAATGTATATATTGAAATATGTAATATATATTGACAGATATAAATATAGATGCATATATAGAGAGGTTACATCACATAATTATATAGATATATATCTATGTGTGTAGATAGATTGATTGATTGATTTTAAGAAACTGGCTCATTGATTGTAGAGGCTGGCAACTCAAAATCTGCAGGGCAGGACAGCAGTCTGGAGACTTAGGGTAGAGTTGGTGCTGCAGCTTGGGTCCGAAGGCGATCTACTGGTAGAATCCCCTCTTCTTTAGGAGGAGTTAGTCTGTTTTATTAAAGCCTGTAACTGATTAGATGAGGCTCACCTGCATGCTGAAGGGTCTGCTGCTTTATTCAAGGTCTACTGATTTAAATGTTAACCTAATATAAGAATTACTTTCATGGCAGCATCTAGAATGCTTGACCAAATATTTGGGTATTGCAACCCGGCCACGTTGAAACATAAAATTAACCATCCCAGACACCCTTCCCCCACTACCATCCCAGTGGCTTTTTAGCAAAGCCTCCACCTGTACCCTCTGTCTCCACGGCACACTGTCCCAGTGAGAACAGGACAGGGTAAATAGGAAGAGGGACAGTCTGGTAAGAATGTATTGGTATGTCTTGACGAGTTTGTTTGAAACCATAGGATTCTTTTGTTTGCTTTCAAAGTGAGTTTTCTAAAAACCCTCCATTGGGAAGGAGGGAGGGAAATAGCAATGTTTGGGGTTGATCTCTATATGTTTATGACAGTCCAGTGTCACCTGCTGTATTCTGTCAGTAAAGATGAAGGAAAAGAGTGTGAAGCTTTTTCTAGATTTCCTTGTTTAATTGAAAATGCACAGACTAGGCATCAAAGGCATAGCTCTCCCACATTACAAGAATTTGTGATCTCACCAGAAATAAATTACCCAACAAATGATAGGCATTGAAGTTACTTGAAGATCATTGCTGAGTGAGAGTGTGGGGAATTTTAAGCTGTAAAAACTGTTCATTTTCAAAGCACGGAGTAACTACTAAGATCAGAATATTGCAATTCTAAAACCTGACAGATGTAGTTAGGAAATGATACTAATTTCTTCATTAGAGCACCTGCTCAACGCAATGTGCAATGGCACCCAAAATTTAGAAACTAAGATAAAAAAAGGATATATATGAGAAAAACCAGAGATTGATAGTGAGTATAAGTAGAGAATGGTAAAAAATTTATCAGAGTGCAGATGTAGAATGTTCTTTCATGGGAATATAATTTGCTGTAGCCGAGTACAATCTATCTACTATCACAATCATGCATATTTTAAAGTGTGATTATGATAAAACTTTAAAGGCTTAATCTTTTGTTTCTATAATGTCAGTTTGAAGGAGAACTTTGTATCTAGTTCAGCATTAAATGAGTATCAATTTAAGGGTTTATCTCTTCAATGGCTTGGATCAAAGCTTTCATAGCCCCTATTAAAGAATATTGTTAAATGCTTATGATTCCATAAAATGTGCTGTGATTTAGAGCAGAGTTAATTAACAGATATGTCTTTTCATACATAGCCTTTAGCACTATTTTTTTTATTGTAACTTAAAGGAAATATTTAATTCTCTTTTTTTATGTTTAATGTGAAAAACACTGATAATATGAACAGACTTAGTGAGTACAGAATTGCATATATAAGAGGTACTACTCACAGGTTGTAATCTAGGCCAAACCGCTAGCTACAGGAGGAAGTGCAGTAATGTTATGTTATTATTAAACTTAGGAAAGAATGGAAACAGGATTCTTTAATGATATGTATTGACTTTAGCTACGTGCTCGACATCGTTTTTGGTGCTGTGAAGTCAGCAGTTGACAAGATTGTGCCTTAGAACTTCCATTCTGATGAAACTTACTCAAAACTTCCTGGGAGCATCGCTTCACTAGGGCAGACAATGTAAATACACAGTACAGGTCTGAAGACACATTTTTCATTAACTTCTCTATTTTTCTGAATAACATTTCCTCCCTTACTAACAATGTAATTTTTACTTCCTAAGTAGCCCAGTAAAGACCTAATATAAATTGACACAGTTTATCTAGTCAGTCTAAGACTAGGTTATCATACAAATTATGGCTTTTTTCCCCACAGGTATAATAAAACTTTCGTAATTTTATGAACGTTTGCTAAATGCTGTCTTTCCTTATTGGCATTTATAGCTTGGCTACTCATGCAGATTCCAGTGATTTTATAACAAAGCAATTTAAAAGAATCTTATCCAGTGAGTTCTTTTTAACCCCAGTGAACTGTAAATTCATAGTGTAGTAGAACTGGAAGAGACCTGAGAGATCATCCAGGTGTGTTGTCAATCAGGATATGAAGACACTGTGGCCCATCAAGCTGCTCAGTGGGACCAGAGTGGTCACTGGTTCAGCCTTGGTCTCCCGGTCCGGTTTAGAACTCACGCTATGATGTGAAGGTCTCTGACTGAGTTTTTGTTCATTTACCACAGGTTGCAGACCACCCTGGAAAAGAAGAGTTTTGCTCTCCAACCTATGCTCATTATGAAGTCCCTCCGACTTTCTATCGGTCAGCCATGCTCCTTAAGCCCCAGCTAGGATTGGGTGCAATGTCCCGTTTACCATCTGCAAAGAGCAGGATTCTGATTGCAAGTCAGAGGTCTTCAGCAAGCACCATCCACCCACCAGGACCCATAACAACAGCCGCCAGTCTCTATAATTCCGACCCTTCAGGTAACCGATCCAACAACTTCTGCCTTTTCTTGCTGTACATTTAGATAGTCATCATGTAAGATGGTGATAATTGTTTAAAATATGAATGCCTTTCGCCCTTTAAGGAGAGCTTTTTTTCTATTCTTCCATCTGTCTGTAGATACAGACATTTGTGAAACTCATCCTGTGTGTAGCTGCCATCCTTCATGTCACCTGTAAACTGATGGCCCTTGTTACGACCGTCAAGCTTCTCATAGTTTCTTCCTTCTCTAATACTGCCTATAAAACAAGGCTCAGAAGTGGTTTTCTCTCAAGGACCAGAGAGTAAATATTTTGGAGGATATGGGTCCTAAGGGGTCAATGTCATAACCGTTTAGGGCCCTGGACTGTGATGATGAGACAGAGAGAAGGTAGAGCCAAGAGAAGTTCCCTACTCACTAGTCATGGGCTGCAAGAGAAAAAGCCTTGGAAGAGGATCCCAGGGTTTTTGGCATGAGTACCTAGAAGAATGGAGTTACCACATAGAGAGGTGGGGAGAAGTGTGTTTAGAAAAACAGGTAAGAGCCGGGCGTGGTGGCTCACGCCTGTAATCCCAACACTTTCGGAGGCTGAGGCGGGCAGATCCTGAGGTCAAGAGTTTGAGACCAGCCTGGCCAACAGTGGGAAACCCTGGCTTTACTAAAAACACAAAAACCTAGCCAAGTGTGGTGTCAGACAACTGTAATCTCAGCTACTCAGGCGGCTGAAGTGACAGAATTGCTTGAACCCAGGAGGTGGAGGTTGCGGTGAGCCGAGATCACGCCACTGCACTCCCGTCTGGGTGACAGTACAATACTCCATCTCTCTCTTTCTCTCTCCATATATATTTTTGCATAAACCAAAGTCACAAAAATTGTTCCTTTTTCTTAAAGACATACATTTGTAGGTTTGCGTTAATTTTTGTATATAGTGTGAGGTGTGGCTTAAATTTTTCCTTCTTTTCTTGCTTAAGGATATGCAACTGATTTCTATTATTTTTTTAAATAATAAAGACACTATTATTTAAAAGAAGAAATATTTACTATGCAAACTGGGAAAATGGAGGATACGGCTGCCTCCTGTTCCAGGGAGAAGGCAGAAATGGGTGGGCAGGGGAAAGGGAAGGGTTTTGAGAGCAACAAGGTCTCTTCAGTGGGGGCTCCGCAGGCTAAGGAGAGGCAGGGCTGGGGCTGGCAGAGTGATCAGCTGAAGCGGTGGGCAGTGCCCTGGTGGGCTCAGTGGCTCCTGTGGGGGTGAAACGGGTCAGTAAGGTGAAGGAGTCTGGAGGCTCAGGAGAAGGGCCCTGACTCTGAGCCAGGCTGCAGTCTGGGTATGCTCAGAGGTGCATGGTCCCCACCCCAGGGCGGCTCTCCTTGAGGGGTAGGAAGGCCCAAGACACGGAGACATTGCTGCACCTGCTTCTAGAGCTCCCGCGGTGGCCGCTGCGACTGGGCTCTGGACGGAGTACTTCCTGCAGTGGGGCGGGCGGCGGGCTATGGGAAGGCTGAGTCTCCCCGAAGACACTGCTGCGGGAGAGCGGAGGCTTCTCAGCGGCCCAGGCCTGGGCACAAAGGTGGGGACCTCTCCATGTCTCCTGATGGGCTTGAAGGCAGAAGGCCTGGGTTCCGGGCTCTGCTTCCTCCCCTTGGTGTCCTTGGCCTCAAACCAGAGTGGCTCAGTGAATTTCCTTTTTCCCTTGTTGCACTGGCTGAGGGCCTTGAGCACGGTCTCCCTGGCACAGGGATCTGGGCGCTCCGGGGCAGGCGAGGCTTGTCGAGGCTCCCCTCTGTGCTCCGGCGGGGCGATTTTCACTGTCACCAGGCTGCGGACGGGCCGCGGGTGCCGGGCATGCAGACGCCACTGCTTCATGTAGGCCAGGCGAGCCTCGGAAGAGTCCGGCCCAGTGAAGCTCAGGAGCGGTGGCCTGTTGGGAAAGCACCTCGGGATGTGAGCATGGTCCCAGCCTGGAGGAGCCTTGGGGAGGGGCCGGGTGCGGACCCAGCGCGGCCTTTGGACATAGACGACTTTGCAGCGGTCCTGGACCTGGGAGCGGAGGACGGGTCTGGAGCTCAGGGTCCGGGGCTTTTGGTCTCCGGGCGGCAGCCTGGCCTGGGGCCAGCCCAGGAACCAGCTCAGATAGCTGCCCATGACAGCAGTGTAGCGGTCGGGACCTTTCCTTAGAAATTCGGCTTCCAGAAGTTTCCGGTCTGCGGCCGGTGCCAAGTGTGCAGAACTTGGTGACTGTGACCGTTGGCCTCAAGACGCCAGGAAGCGCACAAAGCATCACGTGCTGGTACCCACTGGCCATAGGGTCCCGCACGGGCTAGGCAGGGGCCTTGAGGTGTCGGGGATGTCACGGGGTGCAGCTGCAGGGGGTAGGGCAGCACCCAGACGACCTGGGGGACCAGGAAATCTCAAGCCTTTATCCTTCCCACTGATGGTGTCAGTCACTTGGCTCTGGGCAGAGGAGCCTAGCAGCTGCCTCTACTTTTGTGCCTGAGTTTTAAAGGTAGAGGGTAGAGGCCGGACCGGTGGCTCACACCTGTAATCCCAGCAGTTTCGGAGGCTGAGACACGGGGATCACGAGGTCAGGAGATCGAGACCATCTTGTCTTAGGCGGTGAAACCTCATCTCTACTAAAAATACAAACAATTAGCCGGACATGGTGGCATATGCCTGTAGTTTCAGCTACTAGGGAGCCTGAGGCAGGAGAATCACTTGAACCCGGGAGGCGTAGGTTATAGTGAGCGGAGATCGCTCCACTGAACTCCAGACTGGGCAACAAAGCCAGACTCCATATCAAAAAAAAAAAAAAAAGTAAAAGAATTTCTGCTAGGTCCTGAAAACTACCCATACCTGTTGACAGAAGGGTGCTCTCTTTGATCAGTGTGAAGATGAACACTGATTGGAAACTCTTTCAAGGAAAAATAAATAATTTACTCATATCAGTAAAGGTGATGTGTGTTTCATTCTTCTAGGATGGACATTAATGTCACAATTTTGCTCTTAAGAAAGTGGAGTCCTTAGGTTTTGTTTTAGTACATGGAATGTTTATTTTATGTGGATTTCCTATAATTTTCAGCCTTTGTACATCCATGAATAGATGTCTGTCTCTCAACACTAATGTCATTTCTCTCTTTTCACTTTTGTTTATTTAAAATTATTGAGGAAGTTTTTTGGGAAAAGGGGATATTTGGTTACATGTATAAGTTCTTTAGTGGGTGATTTCTGTGGCTTTAGTACACTCATTACCCAAGCAGTGTACACTGCCCCCAATGTGTAGTCTTTCCTCCCTCACTCACCTCCCACCCATTCCCCAAGTCCCCAAAGTCCACTGTATCATTCTTATCCCTTTGCATCCTCATAGCTTAGCTCCCACTTAGTGGGACTATACGATGATTAGTTTTCCATTCCTGAGTTACTTCACTTAGAATAATGGTCTCCAGCTTCATCCAGGTTGCTCCGAATGCCATTATTTCATTCCTTTTTAATGCTAGTTGGTATTTCGTAGTACATTTGTACCACACTTTTTTAATCCACTCATTAATTGATGAGTATTTGGGCTGATTCCATATTTTTGCAATTGTGAATTCTGCTGCTATAAACATGCCTGTGCAATTTGTATAATGACTTCTTTTCCTCTGGGTAGCTACCCAGTGGTGGGATTGCTGGATCAAATGGTAGTTCTACTTTTAGTTTAGTTTAGTTTAGTTTCGTTTTGTTTCGTTTTTGTTTTTGAGATGGAGTCTTGCTTTGTCGCCTAGGCTGAAGTGAAGTGGCGCGATCTCGACTCACTGCAACCTCTGCCTCCCGGGTTCAAGGGAATCTCCTGTCTCAGCCTCCCGAGTAGCTGAGATTACCGATGTGTGCCTCCACACCCAGCTAATTTTTTGTGTTTTTAGTAGAGATGGGGTTTCACCATGTTGTCCAGGCTGGTCTTGAACTCTTGATCTCGTGATCCACCCGCCTCTGCCTTTCAAAGTGCTGGGATTACAGGTGTATGCCACCTCAACTGGCTGTCCTTTTAGTTCTTTAAGGAGTCACCACACTGTTTTCGATAGTGGTTTGTATTTGTTTACATTCCCATCGGCAGTATGCAAGTGTTCCCTTTTCACCACATCCACACCAACATTTATTTTTTATTTAATTATTTGATTATGGCCACTTATGCAGGAGTAAGGTGGTGTCGCATTGTATTTTCGATTTGCATCTCCCTGCTATTTAGGGGTGATGAACATTTTTGCATATGCTTGTTGGCTGTTTGTATATTTGAGAATTGAGAATAGCCCATTTTTGGATTGGATTATTTGTTCTGTTCTTGCTGATTTGAGTTTCTTGTAGGTTCCAGAATTAGTCCTTTGTCAGATGCATAGCTTGTGAAGGGTTTCTCCTGCTCTGTGGGTTGTCTGTTTACTCTGCTGATTATTGCTTTTACTGCACAGAAGCTTTTTAGTTTAATTAAGTCCAAGCCATTTATCTCTGTTTTTATTGCATTTGCTTTTGGGTTTGTGGTCCTAAAATCCTTGCCTAAGCCAATGTCTGGAAGGGCTTTTTGATGTTATTTTCTATAATTTTTATGGTTTCAGGTCTTAGATTTAAGTCTTTGATCCATCTTGAGTTGATTTTTATATAATGTGATAGATGAGGATCCAGTTTCATTCTTCTGCATGTGACTTGCCAATTATCCCACCACCATTTGTTTAATAGGGCGTCCTTTCTCCACTTTATATTTTTGTTTGCATTGTTGAATATGCATTGGCTGTAGGTATTTGGCTTTATTTTTGGGTTCTCTATTCTGTTCCATTGGTCTATGAGCCTATTTTCATACCAGTACCATGCTGTTTTGGTGACTATAGCCTTATAGTATAGTTTGAAGTCAGGTAATGTGATGCCTTCAGATTTATTCTTTTTGCTTAGCCTCGTGTTGGTTTTGCAGACTCTTTTTTCTTTTGGTTCGATATGAATTTTAGAATTGTATTTTTCTGGTATGTGAAGAATGATGGTGGTATTTTAATGGCAATTGCATTGAATTCTAGACTGCTTTTGGCAGTGTAGTCATTTTCACAATATTGATTCTGCCTGTCCATAAGCAGCATGTGTTTCCATTTGTTTGTGTCACCTATGATGTTTTTTGGCAATGTTTTGTTTTCTTTGTAGAGGTCTTTCACCTCCTCGGTTAGGTGCAATATACTAAGTGTGTTTTGGTTGTTTGTTTTGTAGCTATTATGAAAGGAGTTAAGTTCTTCATTTGATTCTCAGCTTGGTTGCTGTTGGTGTATACCAGTGCTACTGATTTGTGTACATTGATTTTGTATCCTGAAACTTTGCTGGGTTTATTTATCAGTTCTGGGAACTTTTAGCATTAGGCTTTAGGGTTATCTAGGTGTACCCTTATATCATTGGTGAACAGCGACGGTTTGATTTCCTCTTTAGTGATTTGGATGCCCTTTATTTCTTTCTCTTGTCCGATTGCTCTGGCTAGGACTTCCAATACTATGTTGAATAGAAGTGGTGAAAGTGGGCATACTTGGCTTGTTCCAATTCTCAGAGGGAATGCTTTTGGCTTTCCCCCATTCAGTATAATGTTGGCTGTGGGATTGTCTGTCATAGATGGCTTTTATTATCTTAAAAGGTCCTTTCTATGCTGATTTTGCTGAAGGTTGTAATCATAAAAGGATGCTGGATTTTGTCAAATGATTTTTCTGTCTATTGAGATGAACATGTTCTTTTTAATTCTGTTTATGTCATATATCACATTTATTGATTTGCACATGTTAAACCATCCCTTCATCCCTAGTATGAAACCCACTTGATCATCGTGTATTGTGTTTTATGTATGCTGTTGGATTCCATTAGCTGGTATTTTGTTGAGGATTTTTGTATCTATGTTCATCAGGGATATTGGTTGGTAATTTTCTTTTTTTGTTATGTTCTTTCCTGGTTTTAGTATTAGGTTAATACTGGCTTCATGGAATGATTTCGGGAGGATTCCCTCTTTCTCTGTCTTTTGAAATGGTGTCAATAGGATTGGTACCAATTCTTCTTTGAATGTCTCATAGAATTCAACTGTGAACTCATCTGGTCCTGGACTTTTCTTGCTGGCAATTTTTTTTATTACCATTTCAGTCTTGCTACTTATTACTGGTCTGTTTGGAGTTTCAATTTCTTCCTAGTTTAATCTGGGAAGGTTGTACATTTTCAGAAATTTATCTATCTCTTCTAGGTTTTCTACTCTATGCATGTAAAGGTGTTCATAGTAGCCTGGAATGATCTTTTGTATTTCTGTGGTATCAGTCATAATATCTCCTGTTTTGTTCCCAATGGAGTTTAATTGGATCTTCCCTCTTCTTTTCTCAGTCTCGCTAATGGCCTATAAATTTTGTTTATCTTTTCAAAGAACCAGCTTTTTGTTTTATTTATATTTTGTATTATTTTTGTCTCTCAATTTTGTTTAGTTCTGCTCTGATCTTTATTATTTCTTTTCTTCCACTGGCTTTGGGTTTGGTTTGTTCTTGTTTCTCTAGTTTCTTGAGATGTGACCTTAGATTGTCTATTTGTCCTCTTTCCAACTTTTTGATGCAGGCATTTAATGCTCTGAACTTTCTTTCCTCTTAGCTCTGCTTTTGCTGTATCTTGAAGGTTTTGATAGGATATGTCACTATTATCATTCAGTTCAAAGAACTTTTTAATTTCCATCTTGATTTAATTGTTGACCCAATGATCATTCAAGAGCAGGTTATTTAATTTCTATGTATTTGCATGGTTCTGAGGCCTTTTGGAGTTTCTTTCCAGTTTTATTCCACTGTGGTCTGAGAGAATACCTGATATAGTTTCAATTTCCTGAAGTTTGTTGAGACTTCTTTTGTGGTCTATCATATGGTGTATCTTAGAGAATGTTCCATGTGCTAATGAGTATATATTCTGTAGTTGTTGGGTAGAATGTTCTGTAAATATCTGTTAAGTCATTTGCTCTAAGGTATAGTTTAAGTCCATTATTACTTTGTTGACTTTCTGTCCTGATTACCTGTCTGGAGCTGTCAGTTGGGTACTGAAGTCTCCCACTATTATTGTGTTGCTATCTATCTTGTTTTTTAGGTCTAGTAGAATTGTTTTATAAATTTGGGAGCTCCAGTGTTAGGTGTATATATATTTAGGACTGTGATATTTTCCTATTGGACTAGTCCTTGTATCATTATATAATGTTCCTCTTTCTCTTTTTAAACTTTTTTGCTTTAAAGTCTGTTCTGTCTGATATGACAATAGCTACTCCTGCTTACCTTGGGTGTCCATTTGCGTGGATTATCTTTTTCCACCCCTCCACCTTAACTTTATGTGAATCTGTATGTCTTGTAGGTAAGTCTCTTGAAGAGAGCGGATACCTCGTTGGTGAATTCTTATGCATTCTGGCATTCTCTTTCTTTTAAGTGGAACATTTAGGCCATTTACATTCAACTTCAGTATTGAGCTGTGAAGTACTGTTTTACTCATCATGCTGGGTGTTGCCTGAATATCTTTTTTTTTTTGCATTATGTTATTGTTTTATAGGTCCTGTGAAATTTTGCTTTAAGGGGGTTCTATTTTGGTGTATTTTGAGGATTTGTTTCAAGATTTACAACTCTTTTTAGCAGCTGTTGTAGTGCTGGCTTGATAGTGGTAAATTCTCTCAACATTTTGTTTATCTAAAAAAGATATTGTATATTTATTTCATTTATGAAGCTTAGTTTCACCGGATACAAAACTCTTGGCTGACAATTGTTTTGTTTAAGGAGGCTAAAGTACGACCCCAGTCCCTTCTGGCTTGTAGGGTTTCTACTGAGAAGCCTGCTGTTAATCTGATAGATTTTCCTTTATAAGTTGCTTGATACTTTTGCCTCACAGATTTTAAGATTCTTTCCTTTGTCTTCACTTTAGATGACTTGATGACTAGGTGTCTAGGCAATGATGTTTTTGAAATAAATTTCCTGGATGTTCTTTGAGCTTCTTGTATTTGGATATCTAGATCTCTAGCAAGGCCAGGAAAGTTTTTCTCAAATATGATTATTTCCTCAAATATGTTTTCCAAGCTTTCAGATTTCTTTTCTTTCTCAATTCCAAACTTCTTGGAGGCTTTGTTCATTTTTTAAAATTCTTTTCTCTTTGTCTTTGTTGGATTGTGTTAATTCAAAAGCCCGGTCTTTGAGCTCTGAAGTTCTTTCTTCTGCTTGTTTGATTCTGTTGTTGACACTTGGCAGTGTATTTTGAGTTTCTCTAAGTGTGTCCTTCATTTTCAGAAGTGGTGATTGTTTTTATTTATTTATGCTATTTCTCTGAAGATTTTTCTGTCCATGTTCTGTAACCTTTTTATTTTTATTTTTGTAAGTTGGTTTTGACTTTTCTCTGGTGTCTCTGTGTGTAGCTTAATACTCAAACTTCTGAATTATTTTTCTGGCAATTCACAGATTTCATCTTGGTTTGGCTTCACTGCTAGTGAGCTAGTGTGATCTTTTGGGGGTGTTGAAGAATCTTGTTTTGTCATATTACCAGAGTTGTTTTTCTGGTTCCTTCTTATTTGGGTAGCCTATGTCAGAAGGAAAACATAGAGCTCAAGGGCTGTTGTTCAGATTCATTTGTCCCATGGCATACTGCCTTGATGTAGTGTTCTCCTCCCTTCTCCTAGAGATGGAGCTTCCTGAGAGCCAAACTGTAGTGATTGTTATATTTTTTTCTGGATCTAGCCACCCAGCTGAGCTACCAGGCTCCAGGCTGGTACTGGGGAGTGTCTGCAACGTGTCCTGTGCTGTGATGTGTCTTCAGGTCTCTTAGCCATGGGTACCAGCACCTGCTCCATTGGAGGTAGCAGGGGAGTGAAGTGGACTCTGAGAGTGTCCTTGGTTGTAGTTTTGTTTAGTGCACTGGCTTAGTGTTTGTTGGCCTCCAGCCAGGAGGTGGCGCTTTTAAGAGAGCCTCAGCTGTAGTAGTGTAGGGAAGACAAGCTTTCTGTAACATCACCTGGATAAGTATTTGGTTTCTTAGGTGGTGAGCAAGGCCACAGAGCTCCCAAGAGATTATGTTCTTTTTCTTCAGCTACCAGGGCAGGTAGACAAAGACAGTCAGGTGGGGGCAGGTTTAGGCATTTCTGAGCTCAGACTCTTCTTGTGTGGGACTTGCTGTGGCTGCTGTGAAGGATGAGGGTGTAGTTCTCAGGCCAGTGGAGTTATGTTCCCAGGGGGATTATGGCTACGTTTGCTGGGTCACACAGGTTGCCAGGGGATTGAAGGAAAACTGGGAGTGACAGGCCTTACCCAATTCCCACATAGCCAACAAGGCCAGTCTCACTCCCACCAGGTGCCCCCAACAGCATGAGAGGGACATGCCCCAGGCTACAAGCCTCCCTGCTGAGAAAGTAAGCAGGATTTCCAGGTTTCATGCCTCCCCACCTGCAGCAGCTTCTGTGCTCCTATCTGTACTCCCAGATCACCTCCTCCCCAGACTCTGTCCAGGAAACTTCACAAATTGTTTCAAAGTTCAGCTGGAAGTTTCCTTCTCCCTGTGATCATTCTCCAGTTCCACTGGCAGTCCTCCCCAAGAACCCTTGAGAGACAAAGTCAGAAATGGCTTCCCTGGGGTCTGAGAGGGCCCACAGGACTCTTCCCACCACTTCCTCTACCCCAATATTTTGCTCAGCTCTCTAAATTTGTCTTAGCTCCCAAGAAGGTCAAATCCTTCTTCCTTGATCTGGTTCTTCAGGTTCGCCAGTGAAGATGTGTGTTTCAGAGCAGACATCCCCCCTTTCACACTTTGGACACTTGTAGTTTCTCAGCTGTGTCATGGAGCCTGCAGCAACGAGCTACCTCTTTCAAAGGGTCTGTGGATTCTCTCAGCTTTCCTGGTGTGTTCCTCAGTAGTTCTTGGAGCAAACGTTCACAGTGTGTCTCCACAAGCTGCGCTGTCCATCTGACCAGGAGCTGCAAGTTAATTCGGCCTCCTGTCTGCCATTTTCCCTCACTTTCTGATTTCTATTCTGATTATTACTTTTCTTCTGCTTATACTGGGTTTAATTAGCTGATGTCATTAGTTGGAGGTCTTTCTTTAATTGTGTGTGTTTAGTACAATAAATTTCTCTGTCAGTGCTGCTTTAGTTACAGCCCACGAATTTTGACACATTGTGTTGTCATCTTCATTGAGTTCAAAATATTTTCAAATTTCCCTTTTTGATTTCTTCTTTTATCCATGATTATTTGGAAGTGTATTATTTAGTTTGCACATATTTGAGGACCTCTCAGGGATCTTTCTGTTATTGAGCTCTAATTAGTAATTCTGATGTGGTTGGAGAACATACTTTGGATGATTTAAAAAAAAAAAACCCAAATCTGTATCTCTCTTGACAACACTGTTCTCTGACACCACATGTGTGGGATTTCCACCCCAAGCACTTCTCCACTTCTCTGTGGACACCAACTGAGTGTCCTACAATTCAATCCAAGTATAATGCTAATTACCCAGAGTTAGCACAGACTACACAGGTTAAGAGCTCAGTCTCACAAGACTGCCCCTCACTTTAGATGCCAACTACAAGTAGTAGGTGTGTATGTTACCCACACTTCTGACTTGGCTACAAATTACAGGTTCTCACAATCTTCTCCTTAAGTTGGACAATTTATTACAACAGCTCACAGAACTTAGGGGAACATTTTACTTCCAGTTACCAGTTTATTATAAAGGATATCATAAAGGATACAGATGAACAGATAGATGAAGAAGTACATAGAGTCAGGCCCAGTGGGGTCCTGAGTGCAGGAGCTTGTGTCCCCACAGAGAGGGGCTGTTCCTCGCAACAGAGAGGGGCTGCTTCTTGACACCTGGATGCATAACCCAGAAGCCCTCCGAATTGTATACTTGAGGAATTTTTATAAGGCTTCATCACATAGGCATGGCTGATTATTAACTCAGTATCCAGCCGCTCTTCTTTCTCCCAGAGGAAGGAGAGAGAAGGAACTGAAAGTTCCAAACTTCTAATCATGGCTTGGTCTTTCTGGTGACCAGCCCCTATCCCAAAACTATCCAGGAGCCACCAAGAGAGTCTCTCATCAGAGCAAATGATGCTTCTGTTACCCAGGAAATTCCAAGGGATTTAGGAGCTTTGTGTCAGAAACTGGGATCAAAACCAAATATTAGAACAAAAGATTATTCTAGTACCCATATCATTCAGGAAATTAGAAGGATTTTAGGAGCTCTGTGTCAGAAATTGGGGGCAGCGATCAAATATATATTTCTTATTATGTCACAGATGACTTGAATACTTTTAAATTTATCGAGCCTTGGTTTATGATGTGCAACAAGGTCTATCTTGGTAAACATTTCATGCACACGTAAAAATGGTGTCTACTCTGCTGTTTCTATGTGGAGTGTTCTACAAATGTCATAGGTCAAGTTGGTTGATAGCACTGTCAAGTATTCGACACCCTTACTGATTTTCTCTCTACATGTTCTATCAGTAGCTGAGAAGGGCTTCAAATCTCAGACTATAATTGTAGACTTGTCTGTTTCCTTTGTCAAATTTCTCAGCATTTCCTCCGTTTATTCTGAAGCTCTATAAGGTATATAAAGTTTTAGTTTATCATTTCGATGAGTCAGCCACTTTATCATTGTGAAATAAACT
Source organism: Sapajus apella (assembly GCF_009761245.1). Taxonomy (NCBI): domain Eukaryota; kingdom Metazoa; phylum Chordata; class Mammalia; order Primates; family Cebidae; genus Sapajus; species Sapajus apella. Next base: position 2,834,258 of record NW_022436972.1, read on the forward strand.
TCTTTATCCCTGGTAATATTCCTTTCCTTGAAATCTACTTTTTTCATTGTTAATAGAGCCACTCAAGCTTTCTCTTGGTTTCAGCATGGTAAAATTTTTCCACACTAACTTTTTTTTATCTATTTGCCTATTTATTTTTAAGTAGATTTTTTATAGGCCACATATAATTAGATCTCACATTTGTATGCAATCTGAAACCTCTACCTTTAATATACATTTGATGTTATTACTGATTTGAGATTAAATATACCACCTTGCCACATTTTCTATTCCACGCATATGTTCTTTCTTTTCTTTTCCCTCTTTTACTGCCTTCTTTTGGCATTGAATAGTTTTTTTTTTTTTATGATTCCATTTATCTTCTTTGTTCATGCATTAGCTCTCTGTCTCTTATTTTTGTGTTCTCAGTGGTTGTTTTAGGGTTCATAACATTAATACAGGTCTTTAGCTTTTAACATTCCAGCTTCAAGTGATATTATATCACTTTGTTTATGGTGCAAGAATCTTACAACAGCCCATTTCCATGTCTCTCCTGGCATTTGAGCTATTGTTATTAGATATTTTACTTCTACATATATTATGAACCAATACAGATTGTTACTATTCTTGATTACCAACACTCACCAACAAACATATGAAAAAAATGCTCATCATCACTGGTCATCAGAGAAATGCAAATCAAAACAACATTGAGATACCATCTCACGCCAGTTAGAATGGCGATCATTAAAAAATCTGGAGACAACAGATGCTGGAGAGGATGTGGAGAAATAGGAACACTTTTGCACTGTTGGTGGGAGTGTAAATTAGTTCAACCATTGCGGAAGACAGTGTGGCGATTCCTCAAGGACCTAGAAATAGAAATTCCATTTGACCCAGCAATCCCATTACTGGGTATATATCCAAAGGATTACAAATCGTTCTACTATAAGGACACGTGCACACGAATGTTCATTGCAGCACTGTTTACAATAGCAAAGACCTGGAACCAACCCAAATGCCCATCGACAATAGACTGGATAGGGAAAATGTGGCACACATACACCATGGAATATTATGCAGCCATCAAAAACAATGAGTTTGGGTTCTTTGTAGGGACATGGATGAACCTGAAAACCATCATTCTCAGCAAACTGACAGAAGAGCAGAGGATCAAACACTGCATGTTCTCACTCATAGGCGGGTGTTGAACAATGAGAACACATGGACACAGGGAGGGGAGCACTACACTCTGGGGTCAGTTGGGGGGAAATAGGGGAGAAATGGTGAGGGGTGGGGAGCTGGGGAGAGATAGCAAGGGGAGAAATGCCAGATGTAGGTGATGGGGAGGAAGGCAGGAAATCCCACTGCCGCGAGTGTACCTATGCAACAATTTTGCATGTTCTTCACATGTACCCCAAAACCTAAAATGCAACAAAATAAATAAATGGAGAAAAAAAAAGAAATTTAAATAAGAAAAAGTCTTTTGAGTTACTCATTTAATTGCCGTTGTTAGTATTATTTATTTCTTTGTGTAGATTCTCATTTCTATCTGGCATCATTTTTCTTCTGCCTGAAGGCCTTCCGTTAACATTTATTGTAGTGAAGGTTTGCTGATGTTGAATTCTTTAGATTTTTGTTCACTTATACTTTTGATAAATATTTTTGCTTTGTTCAGAATCCAAGTTGGTGTTTTTTTCTTTAAATACTTAAAGATGCTGTTCCAGTTTTCTAGCTTGAATGATTTCTAGTGGAAAATCTGCTGTTATTCTTAACTTTCGATCTTTGTACATAATGTGTCTTTTTTTCTGTGGCTGCTTTAGAGATGTTCTCTTTATCATTGGTTTGGAACAATTTGATTACGGTATGACTTGATGTTGTTTTCTTCATGTTTTTGTGCTTGAAGTTTGTTGATATTCTTGGATCTGCTTTTACACAGTTTTCATCAAATTTGGGGTGTTTTTGCCATTGCTTCTTCAAATATTTTCAGTCCTAATTCTTTCTCTTCAGGGATTTTAATTACACATATATTAGTCCTCTTGAAGTTGCCCCACAGCCCTTGTTCAAAGTGATATTCTGTTCATTTCTTTGAGTCTTAGTTCTTTCTGCATTTCATTCTGGATAGTTTCTCTTGCTATATCTTCACTACCTTTTTTTCACCTTTCTTTTTCTTAAAATAAATTTACTTACTAACTCACAATTCTGTAGGTGAGACAGCCAGATGTGGCTTAACTTGTATTCTCTGCTCCAATGATCACAAGGCTGATATGAAGATGTTAGCCAGGCTGAGTTCTTGACTGGAGGCTCTGGAGAAATATTTGCCGTTAAAGTGATTTAGGTTGTTGGTAGAATCTAGCTCATGTGCTTGTAGTACTAGAGTCCTTGTTTTCTTGCTGGCTATCAGTCAGGGACCACCTTCAGCTCATAGGGCCACCCACATTCCTTGCTATGTGCCCCCACTTTATCTTCAAAGCAGTAATAGTGTGTTGAATCCTTCTTAAATTTCAAACCTCTGACATGCTACTCTATGACCAGCTGCAGAAAACTCTGCTTTTAGTAGACTTACTTGATCAGGCCAGGCTCACCCAAGACAATCTTCCTCTTAATACATAATATAACATAGCCATGAGAGTGGTATCTCATCCTGTTCCTGGGATGTTATGCAGTTGTTTTAGTCCACTTGGGCTGCCATAACAAATACCATAGATTGGGTAACTTAAACAACAGAATTTTTCCCCATGATCCTGGAGGCTGAGAAATTCAAGATCAAGGTGCTGGCTGATTTGGTTTCTGGTGAGGGTCCTCTTTTTTGTTTGTAGATGGATGCATTTTTGCCATAGTCTTACATAGGGGAGAGACAGATTATTCCTCTCATATTTCTTCTTATAAGAGCACTAATCCCATTCAGGAAGGCACCACTGTCACGACCTAATTACCTCCCAAAGTCCCCTCTTACAGATGTCATCACATTGGAAATTAGGGCTTCCATATATAAATCTTGAGAGGACACATTCAGTTTGTAGCATAAGTGTATGTACATCAAGGGGCAAATATTGAGACAAGTGTAGGTGTTGCCATCATAGTTGGATTTCAAGCCCTAAAGAATGGCAACCTGGAAATGCTACATAACCATTGTGGGAAGATCTGGGAGGGACAGTTTTTTTGTTTTTGTTTTTGTTTTTTCCCGAGCTCTTCATTTCTCCTTGATAGTGATGCTTTCTTTTTCAGATTACTGAATATCAAAGAAAATCAACTGAAATGGTTAGTGCCTCTATCAGGCCTTTGGGCCTTCAAATGGCTTCTGGCCTAGGAAAAGGCTTCTGAGTAGCACATTTAAGGAGGGGTTGTCTCCCTTGCTGGGCTGTAAATTGAATCATGGCAGGAGCTGTATTTTCTGTCATCTCTCCCATCCCCAAAACAAAACATGCCAGAACAACAAACATCCGCTGACCCTCACATTTCTGACACATGTTTCTCCCCATCTGGACAACCAGGCTTGAGAAATAATTGTTTATATTCCATATCTTGGTCCCCTTGCTTACAAATGACTCTACCTGCTGCCATCTAGACACCCCACTATTCTACTACAAAGGCCACTACTGATCTCTTGGATAGTAAGTCTTTTTTATTGTTGTTGTTTTTTGAGACAGGGTCTCACTCTGTCACCCAGGCTGGAGTGCAGTGGTGTGATGTCAGCTCATTTCAGCCTTGACCTTCTAGGTTCAAGCAGTCCTCCTACCTCAGCCTTCCAAGCATCTGGGACTATAGGTATGCACCACCATACCTGGATAATTTTGTTCATTTTTTGTAAATATGAGATCTCTCTATGTTGCCCAGGCTGGTCTCAAACTCCTGAGCTCAAGCCATTGTCCTGCCTTGATCTCTCAAAACGCTGGGATTACAGGCATTAGTGAGCCACTGTGCCTGTCCTTAGTAAGTCTTAATAGACGTGTCTTGTTACTCATCTTAACACTGACATTTGATGTTATTGATTACTCCTTTCTTTCTGAAATTTTTTCCTCCCTTTGCTTTTTTAAACAACCCCATCTGCCTGTTCTCTTCTTGCATGCACCTGCAAATGTTGGTTCTTAGTTGCCTTCACTAGAAACCCTTCGCCTGCATTTTCTAAATCTTGCTAGGTGGTATTGGCAGAAAATAGACTGAACTGAGTTAAATCCTGATTTGGTGAATGATGCATGACCTTCAGGAAATTATACAGTTTCTCTGAGCCTCCATTTCTTCTTCTGTGAAATGGAGATTATACCCATGCTGCAGGGCTATGATGAAGGTGAGTGATGATGCATGTAAAGCACGAACACATCAGAGGTCTCAGTCTTCCATAGCTCCGGCCTTCCTGATAGCAGAGACCCTATCTTAAAGATAGGATATTCTGATGCATCTGTTTTGACACCAGCATTTTGATAAAATGGCAGCCAAATATCTCCATGTCAAAATATCCTTGTTGAGTCTTTTCTATTAGTTGAACTGTAATTCACATTGCATAAAATTTGCACTTTTAAAAAGTGTACATTTCAGTGATCCCTGGCAACCACTAGTGTACTTTATTGTTTTATGGATTTAATCTACTTTGGAAGTTTCATATAAATGGAATCATATGCTTTGAGGCTTTTTGTATCTATTTCTTTCACTTAGTATAATGTTTTTAATGTTCATCCATGAATCAGTATTTTATTTCTTTTGATGGCTGAATAATATTCTGTTGTATGGATATAAAACAATTTGTTTATTGATGCATTAGTTGATGGACATTTTGGTCATTTCCACTTTTTGCCTACTATCATTAATGCTGGTATGAAAATTTGTGTCACTAATCTTTTCTTATGCGGTATCTAATCTACTTAATTCCTTTGCTTCTTTCATCTCAGACATTGGAATTTTTTCTCTACAGTTCATATTTAGGTTTTTTTTTAACCTTCCTTGTCTTACTTGACATGTTAAGTTATTCCTCTAGCTTATTTATCATATGAAATATAGTTATTATAGCTGTTTAACTGTCCCTGTCTAGTAATTCTGTCACCTGTGTCATTTCTTGGTCAGTATCAATTGATTGCATCTTCTCATTATGGATTGTATAACCCTGCTTTTTGGCATGCCAGATAAGTTTTTTTTAGATGGCAGGCATTGTGAATTTTTTAAATGAGTATTGGATATATTTTTATTATCACTGTATTTTTTTTTTAAACAGGGTCCCATTCTGTTGCTCATCTCTGCAGTGGCAAGATAATGGCTTACTGCATCCTCAACTTCCCTGGCTCGAACACTCCTCCCACATCATTCTCCCAAGTTACTAGAACTATAGGCATGTACCACCACACTTGACTAATTTTTTAAGGCTTTTATAGAGACAAAGTCTTACTGTATTGTCCAGGCAGATCTCAAACCCTGGACTCAAGCAGTCCTCCTGCTTCAGCCTCCCAAAGTTCTGAGATTACAGGTGCACACCGCCGCACATGGCTAATTTTGTATTTTTTATTGAGGCAGGGTCTTGCTGTGTTGCCCAGACTGGTCTCTAACTCTGAATGCAAGCAGTCCACCCACCTCAGCCTCCCAAAATGCTGGGATTACAGGCATGAGCCACCATGCCTAGCCCCCATAGTATTCTTGAGCTTTTTACTGGAGTAAAGTTATGTCACTCAGAAGAAGTCTTATCATTCTGGATTTTGCCTTTCAGCCTTGTTAGGCATGTACTGATCAGCAATTCTTCCAAAAATATGTACTTTCCGGCCTGTTAAGAAAAAGTGCGTTGACTTTGTCTTTGGTTATTGTCAGGTTACCATTCAGAATGGTGCCGTTTAGACTGAAAAAGCATATGGCAGATTTTGCAACTCTTTGGCCAGTGAGAGTCTAAGTATGGAAGACAAGGTGAATTTAAATTTTATTTATGGATTTTACTGAAATGTATTCATAAGGATATCCTTTTGCTTGTCGTTTTTCTGGAGATATGAGTTGTATCAACATATGGCGTTGGGGACCATGCTGGAGTACTGGTGCCAGAGAGGCTCTGATGAGGCCTTTGGATAGCAGGGGGCTGTAGAGCTTGGGCAGGCTGAGGTTTACTCACCTCTGAAAGGCTGGCAGGATCACAGCTGTGGAGCTGTGTTATACACCAAACATCACCTGGACAAAGTGAGCCCTTTGCCTGAGATGCTTAGCATGAAGCTAGAGACTGACCATTAAAGGAATCTCCAAGACTGTTCTCCTCTCTCATTCCAAGACCCCTTAAAATCACCATTCCACTCCCTTAAAATCACCCTGAGGTGATTTTAAGGGAGTGGAACTAAGAAGTCTGTCAAATGCAGATAACACCTAAAGAGGGTGCCTTCAGCTGCGGGTCTCAGAACAGGTCAGTGGAGCCCACAGAGCAGGACGCTCGCCCTGTAGGGCAGGACTGGGAATCCCATGTTAATGCAATGGGGCCGAGTAGATGCACAGGAAGCAGGAGTGTCCACAGCTCTTGTTTTCCACCACAGAGCAGCATGGAGGCAGCAGAATGAGGAAACCCGCATCTTTACAATAATCAACCAGTAAGTTTGGTGTCAGGAGATGCTAAAATATAAGCGGGTCTGCAGCTGCCAACTTCATTTGTCTGGAGAGAAGCCCAGGATGAAAAAGAGCCTGTGCCTCACACATACCTCAGGTCCTAAGGAGCTTCCCTGTGAGCAGGGAGATTTCCTGCCAGCATGGAATCCAGCTCTAGCCCTTCCTGCATGAACTTCATGCAAACAGCTGGACAGGAAGTACTGCCATCTCAGAAGATGAGTAAGGGTCAGAGTCTCCACCTCCCCACGCCCTTTCCTCTCCTCACCTATACACACCTGCTACGCCCCGGATTCAGGAGCCCGGGTCCTTAGGAAACCCAAACAATGTTTTCTTTTTCTTTTTCTCTCCCTTTCTCTTATATAGTTTTATTACCATAAAATGTTATGGAACTAGGTACCCAACCAATCTTACCTGTTGTGGTCAAAATGAAGTGCAGAGACTGGGCCTCTCCATTATGCAAATTCTGGGGCCTGCATGAACTGGTCTCAACAGAGACATTTAAAGAAGCTCATTCCAGCCACAAAGAGAAAAATAAGATATTCCAATCTACACCTGGTTCATACAAAACAAGTGACCCACCTCTTTCCTGAGCACTCCAGACTCTCACTTTCCTTTGTCTTCTCATCTCTCCTATCTTATACATTCTCTGGAGTCTGTCTCTTTCTCCCTGAGTCTCAAATATCCCCCAGAGATACTGTCACTCTCGCTTGCCATCCAGCTCAGTCACGACCATCAGCATCTTCTTACCCCCTCCCTACACCCAGTTTCACCACCCAAATGGACAAAGCTTCTGAATGGCTTACTGCATGAAATTTCAGAAGATAAATATTCTGACCTGCCCCAGGGACAGTAATGATCTTTTTAAAGGCTGAACTTGTGTACAGAATTATTTTGACAACCTAAGTATTATAATGATGATTGATACAGTTTGGCTGCATCCACAGGCAAATCTCACCTTGAATTGTAGCTCTCATAATCCCCATGTGTTGTGGGGAGGGAGCAGGTAGAGATAATTGAATCATGGGGGCAGTTTTTTCATCCTATTGTTATGATAGTGAGTGAGTTCACACGAGATCTGATGGTTTTATAAGGGGCTTCCCCCTTCCCTGGGCACTCATTCTCTCTCCTGTGAAGAGTTACCTTCCGCCATGATTGTACTTTTCCTGAGACCTCCCCAACCATGCAGAGCTGAGTCAATTAAATCTTTTTCTTTATAGATTAATTGCCCAGTCTCAAGTAATTTATTCTTCATAGCAGCATGAGAATGGACTGATACAATGATGAAAATGATCACTAATGTAACTATTCAGAGTGATTATTATATAAACAAGATTTTATATAATCTGTCAACAAGCCTGTGAGATTATTCTTTTGTTCACTGATAGGGACATTGTTTTACAGATGAGGCTCAGGGTGACTAACATTGACAAATCACAAGTCTAGTAATTCAGAGTAGTAGTACCCAAGTGGAGATCCATGTGGGCACTAATTCATGTTGTTAATGAGCAAGATGACAGAGTGTGCCTTTCGGGTGCAACTTGAGGACCTAGTTCACAGCGTCCCCATGGGAAAATAGGTGGGTTTCAGTTTGGGAAGTTTTGTAAATCAAGGTCAAACCTAGCTGAATTAATAAGACCTTTTCACAATCCCGTAAATTTCCCTTTTGCCTCTTACTAGACAATCCCCAATCCTACTACCTTACTCCATGTGAGTACTCATCTGCTTTTTGTTGCTATAAATTATATCATATTTTCTAGACTTTTGTATAAATGGGATCATGCAGTATGTACTATTTTTGTATCTGGTGTCTGTCACTCATCATAATGTTTTTGAGATCCGCTCATATTATTACACGCATCTGTAGTTTACTCCTTTTATTGCCGAGTATCCTGTGGATGTATATACCACAATTTGATCATCCATTCACCTGTTGATAGACATTTGGATTATTTTCACTTTTTGGCTCTAACAAATAAAGGCACCGTGAATGTTCATGTACGAGTCTTTTTTGTGGGCCTATGGTTTCGCTTCTCGTGGATAAATATCCACGAGTGGAATTGCTGGGGTTTACAGTAAGTGTATGATTAATTTTATATAAAGCTGCCAGAATATTTTTCAAAGCAGTTTTCCTATCTTACATTCCCATGAGCAATCTATGAGAGTTACAGTGGCTTCACATGCTCATCAGTATATGAAATTGTTAGTCTTTTTAATATTGGCCATTCCAGTGGGCATGTAGTGATATCTCATTTTAGTTTTAATTTGCATTTCTCTGATGAATAATGATGTTCAACAGCTTTTTATATGTTTATTTATATTCATATATCTTCTTTGGTGAAGTGCGTGTTCAAATCCTTTGATCATTTAAAAACTCGGGTGATTTTTCCAAGTATTTTTTAGCTGTGATGTTTATATATTCTAAATACAAGTTTTGTTTAGATATATCTTTTGAAACTAGTTCCATCCAGTATTTGTCTTGATTTTTCATTATTTAACAGTGTCTTTCAAAGAGTAGACTTTCAATTTCGATAAATTCTAGTTTTCATGTACCTTACTTATATAAGGTACCTCTACTAGTCAAATTCAATATATATATATATAACTTTTTAGAAGAAGCTGTGCAATATTGAATAGCTGGAGTGCAGTGGTTCGATCTTGGTTCGCAGTAACCTCCGCCTCCCCGGTTCAAGTGATTCTCCTGCCTCAGCCTCTGGAGTAGCTGGGACTATAGGCACATGCCATCATGCCCAGCTGATTTTCATATTTTTAGTAGAGATGGTGTTTCACCATGTTGGCCAGGATGGTCTTGATATCTTGACCTTGTCATCCGCCTGCCTCAGCTTTCCAAAGGGATTACAGGTGTGAGCCACCTTACCGGGCCCAAATTCAAATTTAGAGTTAGAAATTTGAGTGGATTTTGCCATGGCTGGGGAGGAGAGTTGTGGTATAAGTACAGAATGTCAGTTTTGCAAGATGAAAAAGTTCTAGAGATTAATTTCACAACAGTGTAAATATACTTAACACTATTGAACTGTGTAATTAGAAATGAATAATGTGGTAAATTTTATGACACCTGAATTTTTACCACAATCAAAAAAACATTCCAAGGTATTTTATGTTTTCCTTTGCTAATGCCAATATTTAAAATATTTTAATTTCTAGGTATACTTTATGGATCGAGGATATATATTTTTATTATCTTTCAATTGGGGAGATTTTCTAATTTCTCTCATGCCTTTTTGATCCAGAGTCTTTTTAGTATTGTGTTGCTTAATTCCTCCAAATTTGAGGATTTTTTAGATACCTTTCTGTTGATTTTTTGTTTCATTCCATGTGTTCAGGAAACTTGCTTTCTTTCATATGAATCTTTATAAGCTTATTGTGGCTTCTGTTTTATACTCCCAAATATGGTCTGTGCTTATGTTTGGTATACTGATTGATAAATGTCAATTAGGTTCAGTTGATTAATAATGTTATTGCAGTCCTTCATGTTTTTATTATTTTTTTAAAAATTCGTTCTGTCAGTTACAGAAGAATAGTAAAATTTCTAAATGGATATTTGGATTTAAAACACTATTTCAGTAATAACCATTTTTTGCTTCACATTTTAAAGCTCTGTTATTAGATGCACAAGCTCATTTGGGATTTTAATGTCTTCCTACTGAATTTATCCCCTTTCATTGTAAAATATGCATCTTTATCCTTGGCAATATTCCTTATTCAGAGACCCAATTTCCTATGATATTTATATAGTACTCTAGTTTTTTGCCTGTAATTTTAATTTTCAAACCTTTATTTTAGTTTCAGGGGTACATGTGAAGCTTTGTTATATAGGTAAATTGTGTGCTGGGAAAGTTTGGTGTACAGATGTCTTTATCACCCAGGTGATAAACATAGTAGCCTATAGATAGTATTTTGATTATCACCCTCTTCCTACCTTCTACTCTCAAATAGGCCCTGGTGTTTGTTTTGTTCTCTTTTTTGTTTCAATATGTACTCAATATCTAGCTTTCTCTTATAAATGAGAACACGTAGTATTTGGTTTTCTGTTCCTATGTTAGTTCACTTATCATAATGGCCTTGACCTCCATCCATATTGCTGCAAAGGAAATGATGTCATTCTTTTTTAAGGCTGTGTAGTATTCCATGATGTCTATATACCACATTTTCCTTTTCCAGTCTACTGGAACACTTGAGGGACATTTAGATTGATTCCATGTCTTTGCTATTGTGAATAGGGCTGCAATGGACATATGCATGCATGTGTCTTTATGGTAGAATGATTTATATTCCTTTTGGTATATACCCAATAATGGGATGGCTGGGGTAAATAGTAATTCGTTTTAAGCTCTTTGAGAAACCACCAAACTGCTTTCCACAATGGCTGAACTAATTTGCATTCCCACCAGTAGTGTATATGTGTTCCTTTTTTCTCTGCAACCTAGCCAGAATCTCCTACTTTTTGACTTTTTAGTAATAGCCATTTTCACTGGTGTGAGATGGTATCTGATTGTGGTTTCCATTTTAATTTCTTTAATGATTAATAATGTTCAGCATTTTTTCATAGATTTGTTGGCTGTGTATATGTTGTCTTTTGAAAAATATCTGTTAATGTCCTTTGCCCACTTTTAAATGGGACTGCTTGTTTTTTGCTTTTTAATTTGTTTAACCTCCTTATAGATTCTGACTTTTGTCAGATGCATGGTTTGCAAATATTTTATCTTATTTGATATTGTCTGTTTAATCTGTTGATAGTTTCTTTGGCTATGCAGAAGTTCTTTAGTTTAATTAAGTCCCATTTGTCAATTTTTGTTTTTGTTGCAATTGCTTTTGGTGTTTTTGAAGTGAAATATTTGCCAGGTTCTGTGTCCATGTGACATTTCCTAAGTTATCTTCAAGAGTTTTTATAGTTTTAAGTATTAAGTCTTTAATCCGTCTTGAGTTGATTTTTGTTTATGGTGTAAAGAAAGGATCCATTTTCCATCTTCTTTATGTGGTTAGCTAATTACCCCAGCACCATTTATTGAGTAGAGACTCTTTTACCCATTGCTTGTTTTTGTTGACTTTGTTTCTCCTCCTCAAGTTTTTGGAATAGTTTGAAGTAGGAATAGTACCAATTTTTCTTTATACATTGGTTAGAATTTGGCTATGAATCCATTTGGCCCTGGGTCTTTTCTGGTTGGTAGGCTTTTTATTACAGATTCTATTTTAGAACCTGTTATTCATATGTTCAGGGATTGAATTTCTTCCTGGTTCAATCTCAGGAGGTTGTATGTTTCTGGAAATTTATCCATTTAGTCTAAGTTTTCCAGTTTGTAAGGTTTTTGGTATTTCTGTGGGGCCAGTGGTAATGTACGCTTTGTCATTTCCTGTTGTGTTTATTTGCATCTTCTCTCTTTTTTTTTTAGTCTAGCTAGTGGTCTATCCATGTTATTTATTCTTTCAAAAAACAAACTCCTGGATTCATTAATATTTTGTTTAATGTTTTTCACATCTCAGTTGTCTTCATTTCGGCTCTGATTTTGATTATTTCCACTCTTCTACTAGCATTGGAGTTGGTTTGCTCTTGTTTCTTTAGTTCCTCTAGGTGTGATGTTAGGTTGTAATTTGAGATCTTTCCAACTTTTATGTGGGTGTTTAACACTGTAAATTTCCCTCCTAACACTGTTTTACTTATGTCCCAGAGATTCTGGTATGTTGGATTTTTGTTCTCATTTGTTTCAAAGAATTTCTTGATTTCTGCCTTAATGTTATTGTTTACCTGAAAGTCATATGGGAATTTGCGGTATTGGCGGTTTAATTAAATTTTTTTTTTTTTTTTTTTTTTTTGAGACGGAGTTTCGCTCTTGTTACCCAGGCTGGAGTGCAATGGCGCGATCTCGGCTCACCGCAACCTCCGCCTCCTGGGTTCAAGCAATTCTCCTGCCTCAGCCTCCTGAGTAGCTGGGATTACAGGCACACGCCACCATGCCCAGCTAATTTTTTGTAGCTTTAGTAGAGACGGGGTTTCACCATGTTGACCAGGATGGTCTCGATCTCTTGACCTTGTGATCCACCCGCCTCGGCCTCCCAAAGTGCTGGGATTACAGGCTTGAGCCACCGCGCCCGGCTAGGCGGTTTAATTTTTATGTAATTGTATGGTTTTAAGCTATTTCCGTAGTATTAATTTCTATTTTTATTGTGCTGTGGTCCAAGAGTGTTTTTGGTATGATTTTGGTTTTTAAAAATTTGCTGAAGATTGTTTTATGGCTGATTGGTCAATTTTAGAGTATGCCCATATGCAGAATAGAAGATTGTGTATTGTCTTGTTTTAGAGTTTGGTAGATTTATATTAGGCCCATTTGGTCAAATATCGAGTTCAGATTCTGAAAATCTTTGTTTTCTGCCTTGATAACCTGTCTAATACTGTTGGTGGGGTATTTAAGTCTCCCACTGTTATCCTGTGGCTACCCAAGTCTCTTCATAGGTCTCTAAAAACTTGCTTTATGAATCTGGGTGTTTCTGCGTTTGGTGCATGTGTATTTAGGATAGTTAGGTCTTCTCATTGAATTGAACCCTCTACTGTTACGTAATGCCTTTGTCTTTTTTTTATCATTGTTGGCATAAAGTCTGTTTTCCCTGAAATTAGAATAGCAACCTCTGCTTTTTCCTTTGTTTTGTTTGCTTGGTAGATTTTTTTTTCATCCCTTTACTTTGAGCCTATGGATGGACTTGAAATTCTTGGTTGGAATTTATTTTCTTTGAGAATTTTGATTATAGGCCCCCAGTCTCTTCTGGTTTGTAGGGTTTCTGCTGAATGGTCTACTGTTAGCCTAATGGGGTGACCTTTTTTTCTTCCAGCTGCCTTTAACTTTTTTTTTTTTTTTCATTTTGACCTTGGAGAATTTGATGACCATGTGTCTTAGGGATGGGCATCTTGTATAGTGTCTCACAAGGGTTCTCTGAATTTCCTGAATTTGAATATTGGCCTCTTTACTGAGGTTGAGGAAATGTGCATGGGTGATATCCTCAAATATGTTTTCCAAATTGCTTGTTTACTCTCCTTTCTTTCAGGGACTCCAATGAGTTATAGGTTTGGTCTCTTTACATGATTTCACATTTCTTGGAGGTTTTGTTCCTTCTTCTTTATTGTTTTCTTTTTTATTTTGTCTGACTGAGTTATTTTTGAGAACCATCCTTTGCGCTCTGTGATTCTTTTCTCAGCTGGGTCGATTCTACTGTGGATACTTCTGATTATATTATGAAATTCTTGAAGTGAGTTTTTCAGCTTTATCAGTTTACTTTGGTACTTTCTTAAAATGGCCATTTTATCTTTTATCTCCTGTATTGATTTATTGTGTTCTTTAAAGTCCTTGGATTGGTTTCTGCTTTTTCCCACATCTTGACAATCTTCATTCCTTTCCGTATTCTGAATTCTATTCCTGTCATTTCAGCCTTTTCAGCCTGGTTAAGAATCATTACTGGGAAACTAGTGCTATTGTTTGAAGGTAAAAAGACACTCTGGCTTTTTGAGTTGCCAGAGTTCTTGCACTGTTTTTTGTTGTTGTTGTTGTTGTTTGTTTGTTTTTTGCTTTCATCTTCTTTGATGCCTTTGGGTGTTTGATTAAGGCATAAAGTAGATTTAGTCAACTGGCTTCATTTCTAGTTTGCTCCAAGGTCTTGCAGGAGCCCCTTCCAATTACTGTCTCCATGACCACATTTCTGGTCTACAGGGCTCCCTGAAACAATAGCCACAGTTGGCAGACAGGCCATATCCTTATGGAATCAGCCCTAATCTACTTTGAGTACTTCCTGATAGAATGTAAGGTTGCATCTGCTCACAGAGTTTAGACAGAATTTAGACTGCTGGGCGGGAAGCTCTAGCAGGTGTGGCCCATCTGGCTATGAGAAGCGAGTGTGGGTGAAGTTGCCTGCCATGCCATACAGGTATTTCCAAGGCAATAAAAGAATGTGCCATGTGACAAATTCAGGTAGAAGTAGCGCTGTTGGACTGAAAGCTCTAGCAGTCATGGCTTGCCTGGCTATGAGAGTTAGGGTTGGGTGGAGTCGCCAACTCTGCTGTCTTAGCATTTCCTGGGACAACAGGAGGCCTTGCCTGCTGGCTAAGTTCAGACAGAAATGGGACTGCTTGTCTGTAAGCTCTAGCAGGCATTGCCCACCTGGCTACCACTGGCAAGGGTGGGTAGGGTTGCTTGCTTTGCTATCTGAGTGCTCCCCAGAACAACAGGGGGGCTGTGCCTTCAACTGAGTTTCCACAGAAGCAGTACTCCTGGGCCAGAAGCTCAAGCAGGCATTGTCTGTGTGGCTCCCAGTGGCAGGGGTGGGTTGGGTCATCTGCCCTGCCATTCGGATGCTTCCTGGAACAACACAAGGCCACAGCTGCCAGCCAAGTTCAGGCCAAAGCAGGACTGCTGGACTGGAAGCTGGTGTCGAGCTTTGTCTGGCAAGAGGGTAAAGTAGTCTTATTGCTCCCAAGCACCATGACTGTGGCCTATTTTGGGGCTATGGTGCTGGTGCTAGTAGGCTCTGGGGCCCAAGCCTTGTGGAGGTCCCCTTGGACTTAAGAGTTGCCCACACAAAGTGCCCAGGTGGCTCTCTGCCTCAGTTTAGAAGCATGGGGGTGGAGCACGGGTGTCATGGGTTTCTTCTGTTCCCAGTTTCCTACAGTTCCCTGTGGAGAGTGTGAATCCATAGGACGCTCTCACTCACTGACTGTTTCCCAAGTCGCTGGTTTTTAGCAAGTTGGAGAGGCTCTCTTGGCTCCATGTTGAGCCCAGACAAGCTGGTACCCAGTTTCACCCCTCTCTGCTCTCTGTGTCCATCTGCTGCCTTGATGGAACCCAATGTGGTTTCTCTTAGTATATTTTTTAAATTATTTACTTGTTAAATAATTTTCCATTCTTTTACTTTTAATCTGTTTGTATTTTTCTATTTGAAATAGACTTTAAAAATCTAATCTTCTAATTTCTGCTTTTCAATTTTAATTAGACTATTTACATTTAATGAAATCCTCAGTATAGTAGTATGGTTTAAATATGCCATCTAATTATTTTTCTCTTTTTCTTCTTTTTAAATTGTACTTTAGGTTCTGGGGTAAATGTGCAGATCATACAGGATTGTTGCATAGGTACATACATGGCAATGTGGTTTGCTGCCTCCATCCCCCCGTCACCTACATCTGGAATTTCTCCCCATGTTATCCCCCCCCAAACCTCCCCACACCTCCACTGTCCCTCTCTGCCCCCCACAACAGACCCCAGTTTGTGATGCTCCCCTCCCTGTGTCCATGTCTTCACATTGTTTAACACCTGCCTATGAGTGAGAACATGCGGTGTTTGATTTTCTGTTATTGTGTCAGTTTGCTGAGAATGATGGTTTCCAGATGCATCCATGTCCTTACAAAGGACACAGACTCATCATTTTTTATGGCTGCATAGTATTCAATGGTGTTTATGTGCCACATTTTCCTTGTCCAGTCTGTAGTCGATGGGCATTTGTGTTCCAGGTCTTTGCTATTGTAAACAGTGTCACTATGAACATACGTGTGCATGTGTCTTTATAACAGAATGATTTATAATCCTTTGGGTATATACCCAGTAATGGGATTGCTAGGTCAAATGGAATTTCTATTTCTAGGTGCTTGAGGAATCACCACACTATCTTCCACAATGGCTGAACTAATTTACACTCCCATCAACAGTGTAAAAGTGTTCCTATTTCTCCACATCCTCTCCAGCATCTGTTATCTTCAGATTTTTTAACGATCACAATTCTAACTGGCATGAGGTGGTATCTCAATGTGGTTTTGATTTGCATTTCTCTAATAATCAGTGATGATGAGCATTTATTCATATGTTTGTTGGCCTCATATATGTCTTCTTTTGAAAAGTGTCTATTCATATCCTTCACCCACTTTTGGATGGATTTGTTTGTTTTTTTTTCTTGTAAATCTGTTTTAGTTATTTGTAAATTTTGGATATTAGCCCTTTGTCAGATGGATAGATTGCAAACATTTTTTTCCCATTCTGTTGGTTGCAGGTTCACTCTAATGATTGTTTCTTTTGCTGCACAGAAGCTCTGGAGTTTAATTAGGTCTCATTCGTCTATTTTGGCTTTTGTTGCCAATGCTTTTGGTGTTTTAGTCATGAAGTCCTTGCCTATGTGTATGTACTGAATGGTTCTGCCTAGGTTTTCTTCTATAGTTTTTATGGTGTTAGGTCTTTTGTTTAAGTCATTAAGCCATCTGGAGTTAATTTTAGGGTAAAGTGTCAGGAAGGGGTCCAGTTTCTGCTTTCTGCACACTGCTAGCCAGTTTCCCAACACCATTTACTAACAGGGAATCCTTTCCCCATTGCTTGTTTTTGTGAGGTTTGTCAAAGATCAGATGGTTGTAGATGTGTGGCATTGCCTCCAAGGCCTCTGTTCTGTTCCATTGGTCTATATTTCTGTTTTGGTACCAGTACCATGCTGTTTTGATTAGTGTAGCTTTGTAGTATAGTTTGAAGTCTGGTAGCATGATGCCTCCAGCTTTGTTCTTTTTGCTTAGGATTTTCTTGGCTATGCAGGCTCTTTTTTGGTTCCATATGAAGTTTAAGGTGGTTTTTTCCAGTTCTGTGAAGAAGGTCATTGGTAGCTTGATGGGGATAGCATTGAATCTACAAATTACCTTGGGCAGTATGGCCATTTTCACAATATTGATTCTTCCTCACCATGAGCATGGAATGTTTCTCCATTTGTTTGTGTCCTCGCTTATTTCCTTGAGCAGTGGTTTGTAGTTCTCCTTGAAGAGATCCTTTACATCCTTTGTTAGTTATATTCCTAGGTATTTTATTCTTTTTGTAGCAATTGTGAATGGGAGTTCGCTCATGATTTGGCTCTCCGTTAGTATATTATTAGTGTATAGAAATGCCTGTGATTTCTTCACATTGATTTTGTATCCTGAGACTTTGCTGAAGATGCTTATCAGTTTCAGGAGATTTGGGGCTGAGATGATAGGGTCTTATAAATGTACAATCATGTCCTCTGCAAATAGAGACAATTTGACTTCCTCCTTTCCTAATTGTATATTCTTTACTTTTTTCTTACCTGATTGTTTTATCTAGAACTTCCAATACTATATTGAATAGTAGTGATGAGACAAGGCATCCTTGTCTTGTACCAGATTTCAAAGGGAATGCTTCCAGGTTTTGCCCATTCAGTGTGATATTGGCTATCAGTCTGTCATAAATAGTTTTTGCTATTTTGAGATATGTTCCTTTGAAACCTAGTTTATTGAGAGTTTTTAGCATAAAGGCTGTTAAATTTTGTTGAAGGCATTCTCTGCATCTATTGAGATAATCGTGTAGTTTTTGTCTTTGGTTCTGTTTATGTGGTGAAATACATTTATAGACTTTCATATGTTGAACCAGCCTTGCATCCCCGGGATGCAGTCTACTTGATCGTGATGGATAAGCTTTTTGATGTGCTGTTGCAATTGATTTGCCAGGATTTTATTGAAGATTTTTGCATCGATGTTCATCATAGATATTGACCTGAAGGTTTTTTTGTTGTTGTTGAGTCTCTTCCGGATTTTGGTATCAGGATGATGTTGGTCTTATAAAATGATATGGGGAGGATTCCCTCTTTTTGTATTGTTTGGAATAATTTCACAAGGAATGGTACCAGCTCCTCTTCCTAGGTCTGGTAGAATTTGGCTATGAAAACATCTGGAGCTGGACTTTTTTTGGTTGGTAGGCTATTAATTGCTGCCTCAGCTTCAGCCCTTGTTATGGTTCTGTTCAAGGTTTCAGCTTCTTCCTGGTTTAGGTGTGAGAGGGTGCAAGTGTCCAGGAATTTATCAATTTTTTCCCAGTTTACTGGTTTATGTGCATCAAGTTGTTTGTAGTAATCTCTGATGGTAGATTGTATTTCTGTGGAATCGGTAGTGATAATCCCATTTTCATTTTTTATTGCATCTATTTGATTTTTCTCCCTTTTTTATTAATCTGGCTAGCAGTCTGTCTATTTTGTTGATCTTTTCAAAATAACAGCTGCTGGATTTATTGATTTTTCGAAGGGTTTTTCATATCTCTATCTCCATCAGTTCTGCTCTGATCTTAATTATTTCTTGTATTCTGCTAGCTTTTAAGTTTTTTTGATCTTGCTCCTTACCTTTTTCAATATTGATGATAGGGTGTGCATTTTACATCTTTCCTCACTTCTCATGTGGGCATTTATTGCTACAAATTTCCTTCTGGGCACTGCTTTAAATATGTCCCAGAGATTCTTGTACGTTGTGTCTTCGTTCTCATTGGTTTTCAAGAACATCGTTTATTTCTGCCTTCATTTCATTGTTTATCCAGTCAACATTCAGGAGCAGGCTGTTCAGTTGCCATGAAGTTGTGTGGTTTTGATTTAGTTTCTTAATTCTGAGTTCTAATTTGATGGCCTTTTGGTCTGAGAGACTGTTTGTTTTGATTTCCATTCTTTTATTTGCTGAGGAGTCATTTACTTCCTATTATGTGGTCAATTTTAGAGTAGGTGCAATGTGGTGCTGAGAAGAATGTATATTCTGTGGATTGGGCATGGAGATATCTGTAGATGTCTGTTAGGTCCACTTGGTCCAGATCTGAATTCAAGTCCTGTATATCCTCGTTAATTTTCTGTCTCGATCTGTCTAATATTGACGGTGGAGTGTTAAAGTCTCCCAGTATTATTGTGTGAGAGTCTAAGTCTCTTTGTAGGTTGTTAAGAACTTGCTCTATATACATGGGTGCTTCTGTATTGGGCAAATATATATTTAGGATCATTAGCCCTTCCTGATGCATTGTTCCTTTTACCCTTACGTAATGCCCTTCTTTGTCTCTTTTGATCTTTGTTGGTTTAAAGTCCATTTTATCAGAGACAAGGATTGCAAACTCCTGCTTTTTTTTTTTTTTTTTTTTGGCTCTCCATTTACTTGATAAGTCTTCCTACATCCCTTTATTTTGGGCCGTTATGTGTTCTTACATGAGAGATGGGTTTCCTGAATGCAGCACACTGCTGGGTCTTGACTTTTATCCAATTTGCCAGTCTGCGTCTTTGATTGAGGCATTTAGCCCATTTACATTTAAGGTTAATATTGCTATGTGTGAATTTGATCCTGTCATTTTGATGCTAGTTGGATATTTTGCCTGTTAGTTGATGCATTTTCTTCACTGTGTCGATGGTGTTTACCATTTGGTACATTTTTGTAGTGGCTGGTACTGGTTGTTCCTTTCCTTTTTAAGTGGTTCTTTCAGGAGCTCTTGTAAGGCAGGCCTGGTGGTGACAAAATCTCTCAGCAATTGCTTGTCCGTAAAGGATTTTATTTCTCCTTCACTTATGAAGCTTAGTTTGGCTGGATGTGAAATCCTAGGTTGAAAGTTCTTTTCTTTAAGGATGTTGAATATTGGCCCCCACTCTCTTCTGGCTTGTAGGGTTTCTGTGGAGAGATCCGCTGTGAGTCTGATGGACTTCCCTTTGTGGGTAACCCAATCTTTCTTTCTGGCTGCCCTTAGCATTTTTTCCTTCATTTCAACCCTGGTGAATCTGACGATTATGTACCTTGGGGTTGCTCTTCTTGAGGAGTATCTTTGTGGTGTTCTCTGTATCTCCTGGACTTGAATGATGGCCTGCCTTGTTAGGTTGGGGAAGTTCTCCTGGATAATATCCTGAAGAGTGTTTTCCAGCTTGGATTCATCCTCTCCGTCACATTCAGGTACACCTATCAAATATAGATTAGGTCTTTTCACATAATACCATATTTCTTGGAGGCTTTGTTCATTTGTTTTCACTTTTTTTTCTCTAATCTTGCCTTCTTGTTTTATTTCATTGAGTTGATCTTCAATCTCTGATATCCTTTCTTCTGCTTGGTTGATTTGGCTATTGAAACTTGAGTATGCTTCACGAAATTCTCGTGCTGTGTTTTTTAGCTCTAACAAGTCATTTATATTCTTCTCTACGCTGCTTATTCAGTTAGCATCTCATTTGACCTTTTTTCTAGGTTCTTAGTTTCTTTGCATTAGGTTAGCCCATGTTCTTTTACCTCTGAGAAGTTTGTTATTGCCCACCTTCTGAAGCCTGTTTCTGCCAATTCATCAGATTCATTCTCCATCCATCTTTGATCTCTAGCTGATGAGGAGTTGTGATCCCTTGGAGGAGGAGGGGCATCCTGGTTTTTGGTGCTTTCAACCTTTTTTTGTTGGTTTCTTCCCATCTTAGTGGCTTTATCTGTCTGTGGTCTTTGTAGTTAGTGACTTTCGTTTGGGGTCTCTGAGTGGACTTCCTTTTTGTTGATGTTGAAGCTATTTCTTTCTGTTCCCTTAGTTTTCCTTCTAATAGTCGGGATCCTCTGCTCCAGGACTGCTGGAGGTCCACTCCAGACCCTGCTTGCCTGGGGATCACCTGTGGGGGCTGCAGGACAGTAAGGGTTGCTGTCAGTTTCTTCTTCTGTTATGTTTGTCCCAGAAGGGTGCTCACCAGATGTTGGCCTCAGCTATCCTTTGTGAGGTGTCTCTTTGGATATATGGGGGTCGGGGAGCTGCTTGAGGAGGCAGTCTGTCCCTTATAGGAGCTCAAGTGCTGTGCTGGGAGTGCTGTTGTTCTGTGCAGAGCTGCTGGGCAGGTGCCTTTAAGTCTGCTGCAGCGGAATTCATAACCTCCTCTTTCCCGAGGTGCTATGACCTAGGAAGGTCAGCTTTATTTATAAGTTCCTGATGTGCTGCTGCCTTTTTTCAGAGATGCTCTGCCGTGCACAAAGTAGTCTAGTCACAGTCTGCTAGCAGAGGTGTTGCTGAGCTGCTGCAGCCTCTGCCTAACTGCTGTGTGAACTGCCTTGGTATTGGCAGACTGCCTCAATAGTGGGGAATGCCCTTCCCTCCATTGAGCTGGACCTTCCCAGGTCCAGCTGCACTTGCTGCAACACTTTCAATCCGGAGTGTTTCAGATTGCTTGTTTTGTGGGGTGGTACCCACCGAGCCAGATTGCATGGTTCCCTGTCTCAGCCCCCTCCATTTCAGTTGAATGGGCAGCTCTGTCTCCCAGGTGTTCTAGGCGCCAGTTGAAACAGCTGCCCAGATTTGTGTGAGTTTCTGTGCACCAACCCACGGCACCACCTGTGCTGAAAACTCATAGCGCTTTTCAGCCTGAGAATCTCTTGGTCTGTGGGCAGTGAAAACTTATTTGGAAATGTGGTGAGCACTCACCCTCTGCATTGTTCTTGCTGGGAACTGCACTCCAGAGCCGTTCCTATTCGGCCATCTTGGATCCTTGCTTAATCAGTTTCTTCACATTATTTGTTTTCTATTTGACCCATTTCTTCATTCTTTTTATCCTCTTTCACTCTTTTCATTTTGAATAGTTGACTTTTTTTTTTTTTTTTTTTTGAGATGGAGTCTTGCTCTGTTGTCCAGGCTGGAGTGCAATGGCATGACCTTGGCTCACTGCAACCTCTGCCTCCTGGGTTCAGCCAGTTCTGCTGCCTCAGCCTCCTGAGTAGCTGGGATTGCAGGCATGAGCCACCATGCCCAGCTAATTTTGTATTTTTAGTAGAGATGGGGTTTTGCCATACTGGCTAGGCTGTTCTCAAACCCCTGACCTCTTGTGATCCACCTGCCTTGGCCTCCCAAAGTGCTGGGATTACAGGCATGAGCCACCACACATGGCCTATTTGACTGTTTTTAAGATTCCACCTCTACTTGTTGGCTTATTAGATCTAGTACTTTCTTTTATTTTCTTACAGTAATTTCCCTAGACTGTTGATTGGCATACTTTATCCAGAGGGCTAAATCAGGCCTACTGCTTGTCTCTGTAAGTTTTTTTGGAACACAGTCATGCTTTTTCATCTATGACTGCTTTTACATTACATTGACAGCTTTGAATAGTTGTAGGTGTTATGGCTCAGAAAACCTATGCTATGCACTATCTTGCTCTTTACAGATAAAGTTTGTCAATCTGTGCTCTAGGAGTTTGATATACATCTTTAACTTATCATAGTCTATCCTTAAATAATATTGTATCACTTAAGGTATAGTGTAAGAACCTCAGTACAGTATGCGTTCATTTCCCTTCTCCTGGTTTTTTTTTTTTTTTTTTTGAGACTGACTGTTGTTCTGTTGCCAGACTTGAGTGCAGTGGCACAATCTTGGCTCATTGCGGCCTCCACCTCCCAGGTTCAAGAGATTCCCCTGCCTCAGCCTCCTGAGTAGCTGGGGCTGTAGGTGTGCATCACCATACCTGGCTAATTTTTTTTGTATTTTAGAAGAGACAAGGTTTCAGCATGTTGGCCCGGATGGTCTTGATCTTCTGACCTCGTCATCTGCCTGCCTTGGCCTCCCAAAGTGCTGGGATTACAGATGTGAGCCACTGTACCTGGCTTGTGGCATTTTTTATATCTTTTATTTCTACATCTATTACAAATCCTACAATTGTTGTTAATTTTTCTTTAAAAAATGACATATTTTTAAAGGATTCTGAAATGTGGAAAATACTTTTTACTTTTACCTACATACTTTACTATTTGTGTTGCTCTTCATTCTATTGTTTGATCCATGTTTTCAACTACTATCATTTTTCATCTGCTAGAAGAGCTTCCTTTGACATTTATTATACAGATTCCTGGTATTGAATTTTTTAATTATCTGTAAGCCTAATAAAGCTTTTTTCACATTCATTGTTAAAACATACTTTTACTGAGTACAGAGATCTGATTTGACATCTTTTCTTTCAACGTTTTAAAGATTCTATACATTGTCCCTTGGTGTGCATAGTTTTGACTAGATGTCTGCTGTATTTCTTTGTCCCAAACTGTTCTTAAGATTTTCTCTTTATCACTTGTTTTTAGCAATTTGATTATCATGTGCCTTGGGTTGGTATTTTTATTGTTTATTCTGTTTGGTGTTTATTGTGTTTCTTTGATATGTAGATTTATAGTTACCATCAAATGTGGAAATTTTTGCTAGTATTTATTCAAATACTTTTTTGTCTTTATTGCCAGTGTATGTATGTTACCTTGATAAGTCACTAAATTCTGTTAATTTATATTCAGTTTTTTAAAACTCTGTGCTTTATTTTTTGTAGCTTTTATTCCTGCATCTTTAAATTCACTGATCTTTTTCTTCTGCAGTGTCTAAGCCATCCCTAATTTCATCCAATTTATTTTGTCTCTAGACATTATATTTAGATCTTTTAAATATATTTCATTTCTCTGCTCATCATGTTGAGGTTTAGGTCTACCTCTTCGATTATATGGAGCCTGATTGTAGTAACTTTTAGTATCCTTTTCTGTTATCTCATCATCTGTGTCTTTTAAAATCTGTTTCTATTGACAGGTTTTTCTCTTGTTTATAGGTCACATTCTCATGTTTCTTTTTTTTTTGAGATGAAGTCTCACTCTGTTGACTAGGCTGGAGTGCAATGGCGCGATCTTAGCTTACTGCAACCTCTGCCTCCCAGGTTCAAGCAGTTCTCTGCCACAGCCTCCCAAGTAGCTGGGAATATAGGCATCTGCCACCACACCCTGCTAATTTTTGTATTTTTAGTAGAGATGGTGTTTCACCATGTTGGCCAGGCTTGAACTCCTGACCTCATGATCCACCTGCCTAGGCCTCCCAAAGTGCTGGGATTACAGACAGGCATGAGCCACCATGCCAGGCCATGTTTCTTCTAATTTCTATTACTTTTGATTGGATACTGGACATCGTGAATTTTAGCTTGTTTGATACTGTACATTGTTTTATTTCCTTAAAGATTATTGAACTAATTCTGGCAGGTAGTTTTGTTACTTGTCAATTAGTTTGATTCTTTTAAGGCTTATTTAAAGTTCTTTTAGAATACCTATAAAGTAACCTTTCTTCTAGAGCTGATTTCTGGAGTCTCTGTTGAGTACCTATGTATTTAACAAGATGTCTCCATTTTGGCTGTAGTGAAGTGGAACAATCACCAGCCTGTGTGAGTTCTGGGAATTGTTTATCTTACAGCTGTCTCATAGCTGTTCTTTCCTAAAAAGTTGTTCTTACTTGGTCTTAGGGTTTTTAAATTATTTATTATGCATGTAGATTGATATTTATCCGAAGCCTTGATAGGACTGTAATGCAGGTTTTTGGATATTTTGTCTGCATGTCTCCATCCTCTCTGTCCCATGCATTCTAGCTGTCTTGACCTCCCCAAACTTTGATCTCTGTATCTTCAACCTACCATGATGGACAGCTTCTATTTGAGTTTCTGCTTCCTGTGCTGTTCTGGGAAGCTTCCTCTAAGCAGAGAGATAGGGCAATGATTTGGCACATCTTGTTTGTTTTCCTTCTCTGAGGATCATTGCCCTGTGCTGGCTATTGTATAATTTCTGAAAACATTAGTTTTATATATTTTGTTTGTTTTCTAACTGTATATGGTTATTTCCATATAAGTTAATTCTTCATATGTGAACTTTCTCTTACATATTCATCAAAGATTATTAGCATCAGATAGTTTTTCTTGTATCTGAAAGAAGCTTTAACTTTTATGTGTATATTTTTAGCTCCAGGCTATTTTTATTATTGTTCTGCTTTGTTGTTACTGTTTTATGAATGCTTTTTTATTATTTTTTTTAAGATAGGGTTTCCCTCTGTTTCTCAGACTGTAGTGCTGTGGTGTGATCTTGGCTCACTGCAACCTCTGCCTGCAGGGTTCAAGCAACTCTTGTGCCTTAGTCTTCCGAGTAGCTGGGACCTCAGGTGCGCATCACCATGCCTGGCTAATTTTTGTATTTTTTGGTAGAGACAGGGTTTCACCATGTTGGCCAGGCTGGTCTTTAACTTCTGAACTCAAGTGATCCACCCACTTCAGCCTCCCAAAGTACTGGAGTTACAGGCATGAGCCACCACGCCCAGCCTTAAGAATGCTTTAAAAACATGTTAGTATGCGGTTGTATTTGTATGCTTAACACGTATCACGTACTCAATAGTTTAGGATTCTCTGTAGGTCTTTATTTTACATGGTACTTAGTATCTAAGTCTCTAAGTACTGTCACACTGCCAAATAAGAGCTGGAGACACAAACAGCCCATAATGCTGTGCCCCGAAGTTTAACATTTACATATTTCCAACCTCAAATGATTTTCGTTATTCTGAATTCTAAGACTGGGTTTGATATGTAAATTACACTCATTGCATTTTTGCGTTTTTTGTTTTTTTTCAGTTCTCCAATAGGAAACCTCTTAGGTTAATAACAGGGCAGTGTTCTGTGACTTAGATGATCAGAATAATTTCTGGTGTTTTCCTCCTGTGTTGACTCGGCAAGTATCACTAGGTTTATTGTGGCCCTAAAGTGGCCTGAAAGAACTGGGCTTGCAAGAAATACATGCTAGTCTACAATGAAGATTCTCCCAGAGTTTCTGTGTCATAAATGAATGATATTTCCGAAGACCCTTACTTCTTACGGATCTTGATGTGACTATATCTTCTGGAGAATAAAGGAATCGAAGCACTTCATTACATCTTACATCATTTTCATGTTTTTGAATCCAGTGCTCTTTGGCTTCATAATTATGCTTAAAACGTTGAGGTTGGACTGTCATCCGCCTGGGTATGAAACACAAGGTGTTGTTTGAGTGCTCAAAGGATGGCAGGACTGTTACCTCCCTTTAGGTGTGCATAAAATTTGAATTAGCGAAACCTAAGATCATGTATTTCAAAAGATTGTTCTTAGAGCCCTCGTTTCTAAGAAGTAAAAAGGCAGTAGTTTTCTACACTGCTTTTTTTTTTTAGCAGATTTATATGTGTTTCATGTTCTTTCTTCCGAAAAATATCCCTAATAGCCTAACACATTATGTAAGCAACGTTAACCTGTACAAATGTAATTTATGCATATGGTAAATGCTCCTAAAATAAACATACCCTGTTGTAGCCAAAAGTAATGTTTTTGTGTCAGACAATGCAACCTGAAAGAGCTGACGTATTTTTTGAAAGGGGCAGCTGACGTGTCAGAATAAAAGTTTTTAAAGGAACAGGTGAGAGTACTGCATTCTATAAATAACCAGAGAAATTCAATCATGTAAGAAAAGTTGGGACAGTTTTCCCCAACATACATCATGTTTTGTTATGAATTCTGCTTATTAAAATAAATTTTACTTTAGAGTTTGACATACTGTTTCCTCTTTGGTCATTGTTTAAAATAGGATGAATCCTACCAAGTTATAACATGTAGATTGTCAAATTATTAACAAATCTTAAAGAGCAGGTAAACTTGATTGGAACAATCTAAACAAGCACAGTCTGAGCCGCCATGATAATGTTAGAAATTTATCAAAGTGTACACATCTGATCAGTATTTCTGGTATACGAATTCTGAAAATATGATAGTTTCTTCCCATGACTTTTGCCTTTTTGGTAGCAAAGCATATAATAATTCTGAATCTTCTTATTTATATTAGATGACTAGTTTCAATTTTTAACTAGCAGGTGCAACAGATGTTAATATCAGACCTTATTTAATGTTTTAAGTGGGTGCAATGGATGTTAACATCAGATCCTATGGGTGCCCTCCAGACAGCAGGAGGGGCTTCTCCACCTCTTCACATTCTAGCAGAGCTCAGCGATAGAAAGTACGAGGCCTGGGGACACATCAGTTCATTCTGTTAACCTGCTCCTAGTTCTGGCTCTGCCCAGAGCACTGGGATATGTTGTGGAAAGGTATTATTAAAGGGGGAAGAATGTTAGGGGGCAGCTTATCCTGTATCAGCGAAGGCTTCATAGAGTGGTAGCATGGGAGCTGGGCCTGGATAATTCATTAGATGGAGTAAGTGAAACAGCGAGGTCCATGCAGAAGGAACATGGCAGAGGCATGGAGGTTTACGGTTTCTTTAGGAAACAGGGACCAGTTTTGTGGGTAGATACAGAGTGTGTGGGTTGATTGTCACTGAAAATAAAGCCAGATGGGTAGGCTGGGGCCAGATTATGAAGGGATTTTAGTGCCAGTCTAAGTTTGGAGGTGTTTTTTTTTTTTTTTTACAGAATTCGATATCTTTAGGTTTTAAAATAGAGAATTGACATAATTTTACATTTTGAAGCGACGTTCGGAGTGGCACTGTGGATCAGTAATATAGGGAGGCCAGTGAGGAAGCTACTATTGTAGTGTAAGCACAAGATAATAATGTTTTTACACATTTTAATATTTCCCAGATTTTCATAATACTGTACATTACTTTTGTGATCACAGTATTTTTTTTTTTTACTTTTATTTCAGGTTCAGGGTACATGTGCAGGTTTGTTCTATAGGTTAACTCATGTCGCAGCGGTTTGTTATACAGATTATTTTGTCACCCAGGTACTAAGCCTACCCTACAGATATTTTTTCTGTTCCTATCCACCTATCCCTCACCCTCAGGTAGGCTCCAGTGTCTGTTCCTCTCTTCATGTCCATCAGTTCTCATCACTTAGCTGTCACTTGTAAGTGAGAACATGCAGTATTTGGTTTTCTGTTCCTGTGTTAGTTTGCTAAGGACAGTGACCTCTAGCTCCTTCTGTGTTTCTGCAAAGGACATGATCTCATCCCTTTTTATGGCTGCATAGTATTCCACGGTATGTATATATGTACCACATTTTCTGTATCCTGTCTTCCATTGATGGGCATTTAGATTCATTCCATGTCTTTGCTGTTTTGAATAGTGATGCAGTGAACATATGCATGCATGTGTCTTTATGATAGAACAATTTATATTCCTTTGAGTATATACCCAGTAATGAGATTGCTGGGTTGAATGGTATTTCTGATATTAGCTCTTTGAGGAATCGCCACACTGCATTCCACAGTGGTTGAGCTAATTTACATTCCCATCAACAGAGTGTATAAGTGTTCCTTTTTCTCCACAATCTTGCCAGCATCTGTTATTTTTTGGCTTTTTAGTAATAGCCATTCTGACTGGTGTAAGATGGTATCTCATTGTAGTTTTGATTTGCATTTCTCTAATTATGAGTGATATTGAGCTTTTTTTCATATGCTTATTGGCCTCATGTATGTCTTCTTTTGAGAAGTGTTTGTTCTGTTTATATCCTTTGCCCACTTTTTAATGGGGTTGTTTTTTTCTTGTAAATTTGTTTCAGTTCCTTATAGATGCTGGATATTAGACCTTTGTCAGATGCATAGTTTTCAAATATTTTCTTCTGTAAATTTATCTGTTTACATGGGAGAGAATAAAGAGACATTGCCTGTTGTCTGTTTACTCTGTTGATAGTTTGTTTTGCGGGATTGCAGTAATTTTTAAGTTGAGCGTTCACTGCATAGAAGTCAAGAGGAACAGATGGAGAGGCTGTGCAGTCTCCTAGTCAGTCCTGGTGCTCTGAGTCTCATCCCAGATTCTCCATTTATTAGTTACTTAATCTGTGCCTCTCTTAGCCTCACTTTCTTTATCTCTAAAAATGAGAATAGTAACAGAACATAAAGCATTTGATTGTTAAAAGTATTGAATGAAAGCTCTTAGAACAGTGCCTGGCATTCAGAATGTAATCAACAAATTCAAACCCCCTACCTGAACTGCAAAGCCCCCTGGTCCAGGTTTCCTCCTGCCTCCTCCCTTGAGCCTGTTCACATCTCTTTCTGTCTTTTCACTATGCATAATCCACAGTGGCTTCCACTCAGTTCTTCAGGCATGCCACCCCCTTTCTCACCCAAGCGCCTTTTATTCGCCACATCTTCTGGAACGTACTTCAACACTCTCCAAGGCTGGCTCTGTCTCCTCCTTTAGGTTTCAACATAAATGTCTCTGCCTCGGAGGGGCAGGCTGCCCTGATCACCCTCTCTGCAATGACCTCTTCTCACCAGATGCTGTCTGATACATCCTGTGTTTTCTTCACTTTCTTTATTGTGATCTATAATTTTCTTACTTTGCTTTTACATGTTTGTTGTCTCTCACCCCACTGCAGCATATAGTCTGTAATGATGGAGAGATTAAACATCAAGATCTCTTGAATAAATGTTAATAATAGCAATGCAGTAGTAGTACTGTTGTTTTTCCCATCATTATCAAGAAGCGATAAGGTCATGGGATGTTTTGGAGGAGGGGTGGGAAAATTATAGGCCAGATAACACACATCTGGCCTGTGATGCTTTGTGGTCTCTGTTGTAACTGCTCACCCCTGATGTTGTAGTGCAAAGGCAGCCACAGACAATGTGTACATGAATGACATGGCTGTGTTTCACTAAAACTCTTTTTACAAAAACAGGTGGTTAGTCCATGGGCTGTGGTTTACTGAATGACCACTGTTTTAGAGACTCACCAGCCTTTGAGAGGATCAGATTCATTCCTTTATTTAGTCAGAGATTTTCTGAGGATCTATTATGGGCCAGATGCTGGTCTGTGTATTTAGAATGCAGAGATTAAATGCATAGTCCATAATTTAATGGAGATATAAAGAGATGAATCAGTAATTACAGTATGAAGAGATGAATACTTGATGAATACTTGATAGAGACATGTGCAGAATACACAGGAGGAGAGGAACCCACTAGGCTTGGGCAGAGATCGGCTCTGGAAAGTTTTCTAAGCCAAGTTGTGCTGGATTTTGAAGGATAAATAGAAGTTTGCCAGGCTGAGCAAGGGCAAAGATAGAATATAGATCTGTCAAGGGGAGAGCCTGGAAATCGGGGTTATTAGGATCCAGTTACTCAGTAAGGAACACGGGGGGATGTTTTATAGGATTAGGGCTGGTGGAAGAGAGTTAATGGACACATGCAGAGTTTGAGGCTCCTAAGGGACATTTAGAAATGTAGAAATTTCCAAAATGTCAAAATTGGAGCTAAAGAGAAGTCTGAGCCAAAGACCCAATGTGGTGTCATTACCCCATGGATGTGAGTTGAAGCCAGGGGAATAGATGAGCAGTTTCAGAGAGAGGTGGGAGGATAGAGTAGGAGATGATCAAGAAAGGAACTTTCCATCCATATTGAAGGCATACTTGAGGAGAGAAGCCAACAAGCGACAGAACACTGTGGGGTGGAGGTGGGGAGACACCAGGAAAATGTAGTGTACGAGTCTAAGGAAGAGGGAGTTTCCAAAATAGAGAGTGGTCAAGACTGTCTCATAGATGAGAGGACCAGTAAAAAGGCAAAGAGGCTGTTGAGATTGGCAATTAGGAAGCAGTTGGTGATCTAGTTTTGAATGAGCAATTTTAGTGAAACACGGGGGTGGAAGTCACATATTAATTAGTAGATTGAGAAGTGAATGGAAAGTGGGGAAGTGGAAGCAATGAGAATAGACAGCTGTTCCTAAAAATGTGCTGATGGAGAAAAGAGCCACAGGTGCTGGCTGGAGGGGGAAGAGGGGTTGAGATTCGTTTTATGTTTCAGAGCACAGTGGGAGAGATGGGAAGGAATCTGAAGTAGAAGTGCTACTGTGGCCTATGGAGAGAAGCTTGTTAGGCAAGGCCCTCTGGAGGATAGGAAATGAGGATTGAGATCACATGCAGAAGGGTGGACCCTGGAATATAAATGGAACGTTGATTCTTCTAAGACCAAATAGGGAAAGAATAGGTGAAGAAGAGTGGGCAAAGATTCCTGTGAGAAGAATAAAAATGGCTGGTGTCACCTCAGTACGACTTCTCTTTTTCAACTGCTGTTTTACTTAATTTTATAACTATATTGTCTACCAAGGATGTTTAAATCAAATGGGAAAATATCCCCATAAAACAAACTAGTGAATTACTGAGATGGTGAAAAAGAGAAGATGGTTTTATTTTAGTTCCTTTGCAGTCTTAATGATACCAATGACCTTGGAAGTAATTTTGGAGACTGCAAAGGAACCATTCAATTTGTTCTGGTGTTTATCTAGTATATATTACAACATTACCCATTTCCATATATTGTTGAAATGGACATTGGCAATGCCTGTATTTTCATTGTGCATTCAGCAAACAAAATTGTCCTATCTTTGGCTTACTTTCATTGCAACTCAGCATGGGAATAATGTCCTGAAGAAACATATTAAAAACCCAAGTTTCCTTAGTCTACACCCAGAGAATCAGCTCCAGTGGCTCTGGAGTGGAGTACAGGCATAATAAATATTTCTCAATTTATTTGAAGAAACACTGCATTAGTATTTACTGAGCACCTACTATGCATCAGATTTCCTCAGGCACTGAAGATAGACCCATAAACCAGATAGAAGAGGTTCCACAGTCAATTATGATACCATGTAATTGACTGCTGTGTTGGCAAAGTGTCTGAGATCAGAACATCAGAGGTGAATCCAACCCCAAGTTGAAGTCCAGGCGGTTTATCAGGTGTAGTGTGGTATGAAGGGCAAAGGATTTGAGGTGTGAGGGTGAGGAAATGGCAGGAAAGGAAGAAAGGGCGCTTCAGACAGAGGGAATGGTATGTGTAAAGACTGGCACAGCTAGATTGTGGAGTGTCAGGGGAAAGATGAGAAAAGGGACTGGAGACACCACTGTGAACTGCTGAGGAGTTTGCCTTTTATCCTAAGAGCAAGATGGTGCCATTGAAGGGTTTAAGCAAGGGATTGATATGATCTTCTATCTTTTTTAGAATTATTAGTTGGACTGAAGTTTGGAGGATAGGAGTGGAATGGGGTGGGGTAGGAAGGATTGGACATAAAGAGACCCCTTAGGAGGAGGCTGTTGCAGTATATCAGAAAGAACAGCCCAGCCTAGGTAGTGGGAGCATAGGCGATGGAGAGAAGTAGATGGGTTTAAGGAGGTGGATTTAATTAAGTTCCTTTATTAGGGTTTTTCAGAGAAGCAGAATCAATAGGAAACAAGAGATTTAATGTAAAATATTGGCCCATGTGGTTATGGAGGCTGAGAAATCCCATGATTTGCTGTCTGCAAGGTGAAGACCCAGGAAAACTAATGGTTCAGTTTGAAGGCCTGGGAGACTTAGGAGCCAGTGGTATAGATTCCAGTCTGAGTCTGCAGCCTGAGAACCAGGAGCATCAAAGGCAGGAAAAGATTGATGTCCTAGTTCAATCGGTCAGGTCAGGCAGAGTGTGAACGCAACCTTCTTTTACCTTTTTGTTCTTTTCAGATTGTCAACAAACTGGATGGTACCCACCCACACTGGGGAAGGCCGTCTGCTTTCCTCAGTCAACCAATTCAAATACTAGTATCTTCTAAAAACATCCTTACAGACACACCCTGGAATAATGTTTAACCAGATATCTGAGTATCCCATGTCCCACTCAAGGTGACACATAAAATTATGACACCTCCTGACCCTGTGAGCCACATTCACATGAGTAGTTTGGAAGGGAAAAGAATTAAGGAAGAAAAAGCAAGGAGGAGTAATTGCAGCTCTAGCTCAACTCTACTGGCAAAAATCCATTACTAATTTGAAGAGATTTAGCTGACGCATATGGCCTTGCAGTGAGCTAATTCATCTGTAATTGTGTTTGTTTATTAAAATGGATAGTAAATATAAGGATGAATAATTTAGATTTTTTTTGTCCTGCCAACTTTTGACCTTTGGTTGATATGCAATCTCAAGATATCTGTCCTGTTTATCACTGTATATGAGCTCCTAGCACAAAGCTTTCCTTCTGGATTTATGTAAAAAGGGAATGTATCCTATATTTTTACACTCTTCCCCTTCATTATTCCAAAACTATATAAAAATAACAACTTCAAAGCATAGGCCCAGAAGGTGGAGAGTACTGAGCGATTTGGGTAGGCAGAGTCTGGAGAGAGGGGATGGAATCATGCGATAAATGTTCACTCGACATCAGCTGTGTCCTGGGCTTTCCATTCTCTGGATGGCTTTTCCTGTTTCCCCTGGTGCTTGCCTCTGAAATTTTCAATTCTGCAGTTTGTCAAATATTCCTCTGGAACCTCTACTCACCTTTCTCTTGGGGTTGAGCCATGAGTTTCTCCTCTCTGGTTTACTTATTTATTTTGCTGGAGTACTTGCTTGATAATTCCTAAGAGAGAGTTCAAAGAAAGGAAACCTGCAGAATTGTTACATTTTTGAAATTGTTTGTAGTCTGCATTTACTAGATTAAAAATCATTTGCTAGGTTGAAAAGAGTTTTCAAACATAGAGACTTCCAGTGTTATTCAAGAGAAATGATAACCAGTTGGGTAAATACCCTTTCGTAGGTGATCTGATTTTTTTTTTTTTTTCTCCTCGAAAGCTTTAGAATCTTCTCTCATTCCTGGTGTTTTTAAACTTTCTAGTGGCATTTGTGTGTGTATGTGTGAGAATGTGTGTTAGAAAGAGAAAGGTTTGTGTTGCTAAGGACTTGTTAAACTGTTTGAAACTTGTCTCTCCCTTCAGTTTTGGGCAATCATC
This sequence comes from Sapajus apella, assembly GCF_009761245.1. Lineage (NCBI taxonomy): Eukaryota > Metazoa > Chordata > Mammalia > Primates > Cebidae > Sapajus > Sapajus apella. The sequence continues at coordinate 2,868,064 of NW_022436972.1, forward strand.
TTGTGTTCTTTCTCGTTAGTTTCTACCTCTCTGTTTTCTCTTTTTTTCTGGACTTTCTGTTATTTGCTTTTGGACTTCTTAAAGTGATTACCTGTATCATTACCTTTTTCTGGCATGATTTCTCTTACCTTATGTTTTCCTTCTGCATTTTAGATAATCTTGACTTAATTTTCTGATCCTTTAGTTGAATTTTTATTTTGCTATTTTTAGTTTTTTTTTTGTTTTTTTTTTTTTTTTTTTGAGATAGAGTCTTGCTCTGTCACCCAAGCTGTAGTGCAGTGGCATGATCTTGGCTCACTGCAACCTCTGCCTTCCGGACTCAAGTGGTTCTCCTGCCGCAGCCTCCTGAGTAGCTGTGATTACAGGTGCCTACCACCATGCCCAGCTAATTTTTGTGTTTTTAGTAGAGACGGTTTCACCATGTTGGTCAGGCTGGTCTCAATCTCCTGACCTCGTGATCTGACCCCCTCAGCTTCCCAAAGTGCTGGGATTACAGGCGTGAACCACCGCTTGGCCTCTGATTGCTTGTTTTTATAGTACATTGTTCTTTATTTTATTGTTGCAATATCTTCTCAAATTTCTGTGAGGATGCTAATTAGATTTATTTATTTATTTATTTAATTGCATTTTAGGTTTTGGGGTACATGTGAAGAACATGCAAGATTGTTGCATAGGTACACACGTGGCAGTTTGATTTTCTGCCTTCCTCCCCTTCACCTATATCTGGCATTTCTCCCCTTGCTATCTCTCCCCACCTCCCCACTCCCCGTCCCTCCCCCATTTTCCCCTAACAGACCCCAGTGTGTAGTGCTCCCCTCCCTGTGTCCATGTGTTCTCATTGTTCAACACCCGCCTATGAGTGAGAACATGCAGTGTTTGATTTTCTGCTCTTGTGTCAGTTTGCTGAGAATGATGGTTTCCAGGTTCATCCATGTCCCTACAAAGGACATGAACTCATCATTTTTGATGGCTGCATAATATTCCATGGTGTATATGTACCACATTTTCTCTGTCCAGCAATCCCATTACTGTGCATATATCCAAAGGATAAATCTTTCTACTAATAGATTTTTTTTTTTGAGCTAGCTGAGATTTTATTTTGGACCAAAAAAAAAGCCAATTGAACTAATAGATTTTTTAAAAGATCTCTATTGTTGCTTGAATTCTCTTTATGTTCTTCGAGGCAGTTTTTCTTCGCTTTTTGTTTATTTATTTTAGGCTGGAAGATTTTCTCAAATTCTTTGTGATCTTTTACTCTTATTATTGAGTTGGATGAACTTGGAGTTAATTTGTTCAAATTCTTTAGAAGTCTGTTTCCTCCAACTCTGAGGGGTGGCAGGAAGTGGGGATAAGAGGAAAATGTATGGCTGTTGGGCGCTCACCCCATGCCTGGAAGAGGAGATCATGGGGTGAGGGAGCAGTTTCTGCTTCATTTCTCAGTCCACTTCTTGCTCCATCTTCCCTTGGATCTGCATCTTGGAGTTTTTGGGCCTCGAAGCTGGGAGGTCAGCAGGTTCTACCTCTACTGCAGCATTGCTGTCTCATTGCTGCAGGCTGTGTGTCTCTTCCTCCGTTCATCAGTCTAGGGCCTCCATCTGTGTCCTGTATTCCAGAAATTGTTGACATCTCTAGCTCAGTAAGTACTTTCCTCTTTTCTTTTTTTGATCTAGATTTAAATATGTAGAGTGCTTCATAGAAAGCACTCAATAAATGTTGGTTGTTATTTTTAATTCTACCTCTTACAATTGAGTTACTCTCATTTTCAAGCATCTTTGATGAGAGAGAATAAAAATACCTGTGTTCTGTCTCACCTTGAGCTGGCAGTCTCCTGTTCTCTTAAATCTAGTCATTGTTGATGACCAGCATCTCTGTCCATTTCATCTATATTATAAAAGCATGATGAAAATGCATTTTAAGGGAACTCCATGGAAAAGACTTCTTATGTCATCATATTATAATTTTCTGAGTTGTTTCCTTAGCAAATAGAATACCTGCTTTAATTTTACTACCATTTTGAAATGCTAAAGCCATTGATCAGAAAACAGATGAGTAAACTGAATTTGCTCACAAAAATATTGTTTCTTATAATTAGCTTTTGGGCTTCTGATGTTTTGCCTGAAAATCGCTATTACAAAGGATCCAGGAGCTTTAGCAATCCATATTTGTAACGTAAAAGTTTAGAAGCATTAGTAGATTTAGAATCAGTTAAAAATCATTGACCAACACTTCTAATCCTGAAAGATACGCTAGTACAAGGTCACTCTGTATTTGACACACCTTTTCAAACAGTGTCTATTTATTTATAAGCAGATCTGTCCAGCAAAAAGCCTAACATTTTCAGTATTCATGTGACTTGTACCATACCTTCTGCTCATTTCCTTTTGTTGGTAGCACTTTGTCATGCTCATTCCCAATCCTCTACTTTCCAGTTCCCTTCTCTGACACTGGGTTAACCCTTTCAGGTGATCATATGTCACTAGATGGAAAATATGTCACTAGATATTTGTGAATGACTGGGTTAAATGCAGTCGCTTTCAATGACATAATACAACCCATACAGAACTGCGAATACAGACACTCAGATCCTGGTTATTCTAATAACCCAAAAATACTTACCCTCACTTTCTTAGGTTGTTAAAAGAAGGTCAGCTTAAGATTTGGACCTCCATTAAAAACACACTGCATGAATACGTTTATTTGGTTTTGTAGATTCTTGCTCAGTTAGCCTAGTGTTTTATTTTTACCTTAGACCAACCTCTTCACAACTCTAAAAACATTAACAAAATAGAACAAAACAAACAACCTTGACTAGTTTTTCTTTCTAGCCTGGATATTAAATGATGCCAGGGAGCCACGACTATCTGATAAGTCTTTCTGTCGCTGATCGTTCCCAGGTTATGTACACATGTGTAATGAGGTTAGTGAAAACTGTGCGTGTGTGTGTGTGTGTGTGTGTGTGTGTGTGTGTGTGTGTGTGTGGTTTTGCCCTTTACCTTTTGCTAGATAGATTTTTAAAATCAAAAGCATGAGGTCTAAGCCTTCCTCCGTCTGTTTATAGCCTTGCCTGTGCAGGCACCATGTGTGCATCCTGCCTTCTTCATTATGCATCTTTCTGGGGGTCACTTTGCTGATCACAGGGCGTAACCCTACAGGCTACCTGACCACACAGATCCCCCCATAGATCTTTTCAAACCAAAGTTTCCTAAAGTCCCTATAAATGTATTGTCAGATGTGCATGCTCTCAGTGGGACATGGTTTAACTATAGTCGTTCCCTTGGAGATCTTTCAGATACGTAGACCTTTTCTCATTCCTATAACAAAGAGGATTACTCTTTCCTCACCTCCATCCACCATTCAATCCTGAATGGTCTCAACTAACCATTCAGCAAGACCTGCTAATTCTGTAACTTAAACCATGCACTCAGCCCCATTCCTGCTCTCAAAGCATCAGGACTTCTCTCTTTACTGGCTGCCTCCCAGAGGCTTTCCCTGCCTTCAGTCTTGCCCCTCTCCAACCCATCCACCACATAGCAAATCACACCCAGCTCTTCCTTCTTTAAAATTCTGTTGGCTCCACATTGCTGTCAGAAGAAACACCAGACACCTTAATGTCAAGCAAGACTCTTCCAGCCGACCTCTGCAGCTTTTTCTCCCACAAAATGCCCTCTTTCTTCCCCAGTCCTAACTTTACTGGCTCCTTTTTATCCTTTATGACTCAGGTCAAGTTTACCTCCTCCAGTAACCCATTCATTGCTTAGTCTGGGTGCTGCTATGGATCCCCTCCCCTGTGTGCTCCCACAGCTGTGGGTCCATGCCTCCATTATGCCACTTAGCACACTTTATTGTCATTTTCTGCACATGTGTCTCTGATCGCAGAACTATGCCTCATTTAAAAAAATTATTTTGTAAGCGCTGTCATGGCACACGGTGTTTGTTCAATGATTTTTTCCAAAACTCAGCTCAACTGAATGAAGGCAAGGGATATGTCTTTACTGTTCTCCTCTTCCTTCTCCTACTTCCGTTTTACTCTCCCTGAGGTCATTTTCATTATCTAACCCTTTGTGCTCCTCTCAAGTGACTGTGATACTGACACTACAAGTGCCTCTGTTTTAATCCTCTCTCTTCTGGGTTGAGAGGGGTTGATCTAGTCCCAATTCTCTGTATCTTCTGTCTTCCTTCTTTATTTTCCTTTCCTGGAGCTAGTTAACTAGCTGGCTAGCTCTAGGGCTCTCTCAGTCTCTGTCTCTGACTTTTTCTCTCTCTTAAACCACAGTTTTATTGAGATAGAATCCACCTGTTTCACCATGTGTTTCCACTATGTAAAGCATAAATTCAAATATTTTAATTATATTCTCAGAGTTGTGCAACCATTACTACAGTAATTTTAGAACATCTCATCACTCTAAAAAGAAACTTATCAATATACTGTCACTCCAGATTTCTCAAGCCCCAGTCCCTGGCAACTACTAATCCACTTTCTGTCTCTGTAGATTTGCCTATTCTAGATGTCTTATATGATGGAATTACACAAAATATATGAGCTTTTGTGTCTGGCTTATTTCACTTGCCTTAAGGTTTTCAAGGTTCATCCAGTTTATAGCATACATCACTATTTCATTCCTATATTGTTCTACTCAGGCTGCCAGAAACACAGGCTAAGTGGCTGAGAAATTTATTTCCTCATGGTTCTGGAGGCTAGAAGTCCAAGACCAAGCTGCCAGCATGGTTGGTTTCTGGTGAGACCAAAAGTTCAAGGAGGAGCTACACTGTCTTTTATGACATAGCCTCAAAGTCTTACACCCTCAGTTATTCTATTAGTCACACAAGTCAGCTCTGACTCACTGTGGGTGGGAATGACACAAGGGTATGAATACTAGGAAGTGAAGGTCATTGTTGGGGGAGGGTTCAGGAGCATCTTGGAGGCTACCATGGCCTGCTCTCTGGCTTCCAATGATTTATGCCCCTCCCACCTGAAAAAAAAATGTCCTCTTTTACCACTTCTAGAAGTCCCAGCATCAACTCAGTGTCCAGAATGTTGTCATCTGAATCAGGTCCAGGTGTGAAGAAAGCTACTTAGATATAGTTGAGTGTAGCTCCTTCAGTACAGTTACTCTGGAATCAAAAGCGAGGTTATCTAAAGAGAGAAATTTTTATCTCATTCCCACCCAATAGAGAGTGGTTGGACAGGCATAGGATAGCTTCAGTAGACCGCCCTGCCTCCCATTTGTAAAAGAAGCATAATTGGAGGCACGCAGGACTCTAGCCCAGAGCAGTTCTGAAATGCATCAGGGCACACGTTGGTAGGGCTGAGTTGTTCCACTGTCTAAGTGCTTTTTCATGGCTCTGACCTCTACCATATGGACTCGTGATTCTTCCCTCTTTGTCTTCTTTCCTTTTTTTATAAAAGTTTTTAATCTTAAGGGTGTTCTCAGGCTGTTTTCTGCATGTAGAAGTTTGGTTGTCTAAAGACCTCCTTTCAATCAGTATTATCTCTGACTATTTTAGTCTAAGCTGACTGTTTCTGCTAATATAATTCTCTTAAAAAGTTTGTATGCCCATCGACGATAGACTGGATAGGGAAAATGTGGCACATATACACCATGGAATATTATGCAGCCATCAAAAACGATGAGTTTGGGTCCTTTGTTGGGACATGGATGAACCTGGAAACCATCATTCTCAGCAAACTGACACAAGAGCAGAAGATCAAACACTGCATGTTCTCACTCATAGGCGGGTGTTGAACAATGAGAACACATGGACAGTTGGGGGGAAATAAGGGAGGGACGGTGGGGGGTGGGGAGCTGGGGAGAGATAGCAAGGGGAGAAATGCCAGATGTAGGTGATGGGGAGGAAGGCAGCAAATCACACTGCCACGTGTGTACCTATGCAACAATTTTGCATGTTCTTCACATGTACCCCAAAACCTAAAATGCAATAAAATAAATAAATAAATAAATAAATAAATAAAAAGTTAAAAAAAAATTTGTGAGTCTGTTATGCATATTATGGATTCACTCCATTAGACAAAAACCACATCCAAAAATCACTTCAAAATAAAGCCTTTCTCTCCCTTGGGCTTCTGCTGAGGTTACTGAGGGACAACAACCTATGTTTCCTAGAATCCTATTGATTACCAGTTATTTAAGATACTGCTTTAGATTTTTCTGGTCTTACCATAAGATTTTAGATACACCTTTAGCTTAATCATTGGACTATATTCTCCTGTTAGTATCTGAGTAGGATCATTGCCTAGAAGTCATTCCTTAATTTTGGTATTATTTACCATGTGCAGAGGCTTCGAATTTTGGAACCTCTAACAAGTCCTTCCTCCTTTACATTTAAAACTTCTTTATATTGAAGTCTTTAGCTTATCCTTCTACTCTTACACTTTACCGGAAAAGTGAGAAGAAGATAGGTAGCATCTTCAAAACTCTACCTGGAAATCTGGAAATCTCCTTTGCTAGATTTCTCAGTTCAATAGTTACAGTCTGTACATTTCATTTTATAGCAGGTAACATTATTGCTTAGTTTTCTGCTGTTCATTAACAAGAATTCACTTCTCATTAGTTCCCTCAACTTCCTTTAAGTCTTCACAGACACCTTCAAAAGGCATAAAGCTTCTTCTGGAAGTCCTTAGGCTTTTAGTAATACTTTCCTCAAGTTCCTTGCGGCTTCCACCCACTGCCTGGCTTCAAAGCCACTCTTACAGGATAAGTTCTTTGTGATGGTATTAATAGTACCCCTCTTCCAAGTACCAAAATCTACATTAGTTATATGTTGCTGAATAACAAATCATTCTAAAACTTTGTTGCTTAAAACTACAACAATCATTTATGATCTAGTGGTTTCTTTGGGTCAGAAATTTGAGAACAGCTTGGCTGAGTGACCCTGGCTTAGAGCCTTTCATGAGTTTGCAGTCATATTTGGTTTGTTCCACAATCATCTGAAGGCTTGATGGAAGACGGAGAACCCTTTTCTGAGATGAAGTGGTTATGCACATGGCTGACGAGTTGATGTTCTCTGTTGGCAGGCCTCAGTTTCTCCCCATGAGGACCTCTGCATGGGGCTAAGAAACTATTAATCCATTTTGTCTCTTTTTTTTGAGATGGAGTTTTGCTCTGTTGCTAGGCTTAAATGCAGTGGCACAATCTCGGGTCACTGCAACCTCTGCCTCCTGGGTTCAAGCACTTCTCCTGCCTCAGCCTCTTGAGTAACTGGGATTACAGGCATGCACCACCACGCCCAGCTAATTTTTGTATTTTTAGTAGAGACGGGATTTCACCATATTGGCCAGGATAGTCTTGATCTCTTGACCTCATGATCTGTCCGCGCAAGCCTCCCAAAGTGCTGGGATTATAGGTGTGAACCGTCATGCCCAGCCCTATTCTGGGTATTTCATATAATGGAATCACACAATATGTGGCCTTTCAAACTTCATCCACATTGCAACATACATCAGTATTTCACTCCTTTTTATAGCTGAAAAATATTCCAGTGTATGGGTAATCCACTTTGTTTATTCATTCATCAGTTGAAATATATCTGCATTTTTTCCACCTTTTTTCTCTTATGAATAACATCACATTTATGTGCAAGTTTTACATAGACATATATTTTCCTTGAAATATACCTAGAAGGAGAATTGCTTGGTCACATGGCATCTCTGTATTTAACCTCTGAGAAACTGCCAGACTGTTTTCCAAAGTGGCTGCACCATTTTACATTCCCACCAGCAGGGTGTGAGGGCTCCAATTTCTCCATATCCTCACCAACACTTGTTACTGTCTGTCTTTTTAATTATAGCTGTTTTAGTGAGTGTGTTGAGTGTGTCATGGCATCTGATTATGGCATTGATTTGCATTTTTTCTGATGGCTAAAGATGCTGTGCATCTTGTCATGTGTTGGCCATTTGTACATGTTATTTGGAGAGATATCTATTCAGTTTGTTCACTAATTTCAAAATTTGGTTATTTTTCTTTTCATTGTTGTGTTGGAAGTTCTTCATACATCTTAGATATTAGACACATGATTTGCAAATATTTTATCCCATTTTTAGGGTTTTTTCTTTTTCTTTCTTTCTTTTTTTTTTTTTTGATAGTGTCCTTTGAAGCATAAAACTTTCAGTTTTGATGAAATTCAACTTAACTATTTTTTCTTTTGTTGCTTGTGCTTTTCATGTCATAGCTAAGAAAGCATTGTCCAATCTGATGTCATCAAGATTTATACCTATTTTTACCCTAGGGTTTTGTAGTTTTTTTCCACATACCTTGAAGCTTTTAGTTTTTTTTTTTTTTTTTTTTTTTTTTAATAGATGGAGTCTCACTCTGTCACCCAGGCTGGAGTGCAGTGGCACACACGCCCGGCCAATTTTTGTCTTTTTAGTAGAGATGGGGTTTTGCCATGTTGGCCAGGGTGGTCTTGAACCCTTGACCTCAGGTGATCCACCCACCTCAGCCTCCCAAAGTGCTGGGATTACCGGCATGAACCCAGCCGGAATTTTTTAAATATGGTATGAACAGGGGTCTAGCTTTCTTTTGCCTAAGTATATTTAGCACCATGTGTTGAAAAACCTCTCCTTTATCCAATGAATGGTGTTGGCAACCTTGATAAAATTGAGTGTATTTCTGGAATGTCAGTTCTGTTTACCTAGCTATATGTCTATCCTTATGCTAGTACCACACTGTCTTGATTATTGTAGCTTTATACTAAGCTTTGAAATGGGGAGTATAACCCCTCCAACTTTGTTCTTGTTTTTCAAGATTATTTTGGCTATTCTTTGTCTTTTAATTTCTATATAAATTTTAGGATTAGCTTGTTGATTTCTGCAGATAAGCCATGTGGCATTTTACATAGGAATTGCATTGAATCTGTAGATCAATTTGGGGGTTATTGCCATCCTAACAATATTAAGACTTCTACTACATGAACATGGGTTGCTTTCTAGTTATTTATGTATTCTTTAATTTTTTTAACAATATAATATAGCTTTCAGAATGACAGTTTTACACTTCTTTTGTTAAATTTATACCTGTTGTAGCTACTCTGAAGATATAGATGGATTTGTACCTCAATTTGGTTTGGATTCTCACTTAGGAAAATATTTAGGCAATTTGAATTTATAGTAAAGCAAAGTGAAATAGAGTGGCCTTTTTATAAAGTAGTACTTTGGTATAAGTAAAACTAATACAAAGAAAAAGAAACCCAAACTACTCTACTTTAGTTCTTACATTTATTGGAACTTTAGCAGTTGTTAAAGAAGTAACAATAAAGGCGTGTGATGGATTTCAGTCCTTGTAATCTCTGTTTAAATTTACATTGAGCCATACTAGCTAGTTTTACTGGGGATATAGTCCATGAGGGTCTCATTTTGCCAAGTCAATTTTGTATATGTCAAAGTCTTAATTATACTTAAATATATTGATCATTAGGTCAGAGTGTCTGTGCTTACAATGGGATATTTTAGGGCAATGAATGCTGTGACACTGGAAATTTTAGACAAGACATTAATTCCTTCAGTTAAGGTGAAACATACTGAATGTGCTCTCTAATTTTGTTCAGTAACTCCCCTAAGATTATAGCATGTTAATCTGTAAAGGAGAGATTTATAAATTAAACTTTTATTATAGATTGTAATTATAGAGGTGGTTTGTTTAAATTGAATGAGATTCCAGGAATAAATGCAGTTTGAGCCTCAATATTAAGGCCATGAAGGTATGCCAGTTGGTACATTCAAAATGTGTTAAAGTTAATTTAGAATGTATGTTGGAGAAGTGAAAAAGAGAATCAGTGCCCTTTTAAATCTTATGTTGTATAAATTCTGTTAGTGAATTTTGTATTTCAAGTAAATTTTGAATTCAACTATGGCGTCTGTTTCAATTTTTTGTTTCCCGTACCATATCTGGTTTCTTTCTCCATCTCTTTCTCTTTCCTTCTACCCGCTTTTAAAAAAATTATTATTGTTACTGAACATTCTCTCTACTTTGCTTAGATTTATAAATTCCTTCCTCCAGAGAAGTTCAAATCAGTATTGTCAGAGTTAGGGGCCTCTCCCATGCAATGGTTATTCATTTATTCATGAGACAGAGCCTTGCTCTGTCACCCAGGTGGGAGTGCTTAAACCCCTCTTGGGTTCAAGCAATTCTCCTGTCTCAGCCTCCCTAGTAGCTGGGATTACAGACATGTGCCACCACACCCGGCTAATTTTTGTATTTTTATTAGAGATAGGGTTTTACCAGATTGACCAGGCTGGTCTTGAACTCCTGACCTCAGGTAATCTGACCCCTCAGCCCCTGTACTGGGATTACAGGCGTGAGTCACTGTGCCCAGCCCGAACTTTAATTCTTTCTGATCTTTAAATGTTTAATAGAATTTGCTAATGACATCTGTGCCTGTGTTTTTCTTTGTGAGATCATTTTATTCTAATTCAGTCTCTCTTTTAAGTACATTTAGATTTTCAGTTTCTTCTTGATTCATCTTTTATAGTTTGCGTTTCTGTGGAATTCGTCCATTTTACTAGGTCGTCTAATTTGTTGAAATGCAGTTCTTCATAGTACAATATTCCCATATGATCCTGCAAAGTAAGTGGTGATATTCCCTCTTTTATTCCTGTTAGTAATTTAAGCCTTCTGTTTTTCTTGGCCAGTCCAGCTAAAGGTTTGTCAAATTTATTGATAATTCAAAGAACTAAGCTTTCGGTTTCATTGGCTTTCTCTCTTGTTTTTCTATTCTGTTTCATTTATTTTCACTGTAATCTTTATTATTTCTTTTCTTCTTTTTGGTTTAAGCTTCTTTTGCTCTTCTTCAGTATTTTAAAGTGAAAAATTACTGACTAGACATCTTTTTTCTTTTTTAATGTAGTCATTAACAGTTATAGTTTTCCTTCTAAGCATTGCTTTAGTTGCTTCCCATAAGTCTTGGTATGTCATTCATTTTTATTCATCTTAGTATTTTCTAATCCCCCTTGCAATTTCATCCTTGACCCAATGGTTAGTTAAGGATGTTTATATATTTGAGAATTCCCCAAGTCTCCTTGTTACTGGTTTTTAACCGTTGTTTTTTAACACCAAACTTTCCATTTGGTTTTTGTAATTTCTCTCTCTTTATTGTTATTTTCTATTTGATGAAACATTGTCATCATAGCGTCTTTACTTCTTTAAGAATAGTTTTCTTAGTTATTTTATTACAATGGCTCTTTTGAAGTTTTGGAATGCTGGGTCCTTTTTTTATTCCCATTTATTTATTTTATTGCATTTTAGGTTTTGGGGTACATGTGAAGAACATGCAAGATTGTTGCATAGGTACACACGTGGCAGTGTGATTTGCTGCCTTCCTCCCCATCACCTACATCTGGCATCTCTCCCCTTGCTATCTCTCCCCAGCTCCCCACCCCCCACCGTCCCTCCCCTATTTCTCCCCAACTGACCCCAGTGTGTAGTGCTCCCCTCCCTGTGTCCATGTGTTCTCATTGCTCAACACCCGCCTATGGGTGAGAACATGCGGTGTTTGATCTTCTGCTCTTGTGTCAGTTTGCTGAGAATGATGGTTTCCAGGTTCAT